>NC_057805.1:327960525-328316818 GCF_018294505.1 Triticum aestivum
CCGGCGGCGGCTCGGCGTGCGGGAGGAGGAGAGGCGACGGGGCGGGCCGTCGGCTGGGCTCGGCCCAGTCGGCGCGGGCGCGTTTGTTTTTTTTTTAAAAAAGTTCCGCAGGAAAAATTGCGTAGAAAAATAAATAAAAATCAGACAAATATGAAATAAATTTTCCCCGTCTAGTTAGAAAATCTAGAATAGGGTGAACATTTTTTAAAATAAAAAATAATTACTTTGAAAACATGCATATTTTTAAATGCAATAAAAATTGCAAATAAAATCCAAATAAATTCCAAATAATGATTTTAACATTTTTCCTCCAGTATTTCAATGTTTTGGAGAAGTCATATTTTCTCCTCTCGTTTATTTTAAAATGAAATATTTTTCCGGAGAGAAAAATAATTAAAATCCCAATCCTCGTTTGAAAAAAAAACAAATAAGAAAATTCGAGAAAATCCCCAACTCTCTCCGAGGGTCCTTGAGTTGCTTAGGATTTATCGAGGATTTGTCAAAATGCAACAAAACATGATATGCAAATGATGATCTATGTATAACATTCCAAATTGAAAATTTGGGATGTTACATCTTGAGAGCTCATGATTGGGGCATGAATATAACATTGACTTAAGCCTCCCCCAAGCTTGAGCAATACTTTCTCCTTCACGAGGCCAAAAATTATATATATAATTCCGATCACAATGAACCAGATGCATAGGATAAAACTTCTGATGAAATTCCAATTTCAATCGGTTGTAATTCCAAGCTCCAATATCATCACATAGCCTATACCATGTCAATGTCTTTCCCTTCAAATATAAAGGGAAGAACTTCTTCTTGACTTCATCTTCGGGTAAACCTGCAAGCTTAAATAATCCACAGACTTCATCCACATAGAATAGGTGCATATCAGGATGTAGAGTTCCATCTCCTGCATAAGTATTAGCTAGCAGTTTCTCTATCATACCCGAAGGAATTTCATAATAAATATTTTCAGTAGGTGCAGTAGGTTGAGGAGCATCTCTTTGCTCTTCTGGTCGAGGTGAAGATACCCCGAACAAACCCCTCAAAGGATGATTTTCCATAGTGACAAGTAACAGTAAATTTTAGCATGTAATATAAACTTTTCCTTACCAAATTCCACTCACCAAAGGCGCTTCACTCCCCGGCAACGGCACCAGAAAAGAGTCTTGATGACCCACAAGTATAGGGAATCAATCGTAGTCCATTCGATAAGTAAGAGTGTTGAACCCAACGAGGAGCAAAAGGAAATGACAAGCGATTTTCAGCAAGGTATTTTCTGCAGGCACTGAAATTATCGGTAACAGATAGTTTTGTGATAAGATAATTCGTAACGGGTAACAAGTAACTAGTGTAGAAAAAGTGTAGCAAGGTGGCCCAATCCTTTTTATAGCAAATGATAAGCCTGGACGAACTCTTATATAAAGCAAAGCGCTCCCGAGGACACATGTGAATTATTGTCAAGCTAGTTTTCATCATGCTCATTTGATTCGCATTCATTACTTTGATAATTTGATATGTGGGTGGACCGGTGCTTGGGAGATGTCCTTACTTGGACAAGCCTCCCACTTATGATTAACCCCTCTCGCAAGCATCCGCAACTACGAAAGAAGAATTAAGATAAATCTAACCATAGCATGAAACATGTGGATCGAAATCAGCCCCTTACGAAGCAATACATTGCGACAGCCTGGATTTGCCTTCTCTCTTTCTCCGGACTTTCATTTGCATTTGCTTTGGATTTGGATTTTTGTATCAATTCAAATGGACTTAAACACTTGGGCCTACCCTTGATTTTCACCCAAGTGACCCATCCACCTCTAACTCACCTTTCCTTCTCTGAAAAAAAAACTCCAACAAAAGCCCAAGGAATATTTTTCATAAAAGAAAAATATTCATTTTCTTCCCTGAAAATCACTTCAGAGAAGTATGCTCCAAAGCAACCCCTAGATTTCTTGCTACAAAAATCCTGAATAAATTCACAAATATTCTTTGAACCCTAGGGCACCTTCCTGAGCAAAAATATTGCATAACTTTTTGTAATATTTTTGCTACATAAAATCATTTCTGTTCTGGACAGAATGATCACTTTGCACATCAAGTATATTTTTGCTTGATCTTTTGGGGCTGATCTTTTCTGAGCTTGATTACCCTCCTAAGAGATTGCTAAACCCCAAAGCACAGCCTTTAGTTCTCACTAAAGTTTTCTCAGTGAAGCTCACAAGTTTCTGTCCAGAAACTTGCCAGGAAGAAAGCCACTCCCACAGGTCACCTATGACCCAGCCAACCATGCAAAACAACCAAAACCACTAAGGACTAACTGCCAGACATGGTGTTTGTGCTTAGCTCAGCCTGATGCCAAAATTCACGCGGTGACCACGAGCGTCCAAGGGGGTTGGCATGCAGCCGACGTGCTCTGCGGTGCGCCAGCGTCTCTGTTTCGCGCGTGCTCACTGCCCCGGCCGCCGCACCTTGCCAAACCGCGCCCCCATCCTCATTTGCACCTCCATAACTCCACCCTCGCGCTCGCCGATGCCGGAGCTCGCCGCAACGAGCACGGGCATGGTGCGACCAAGGCAACAGTGCGCCCGTGCCCCTGTGCTCGTCGCAGCTCGTCTACAACACCCGCGTGATCCCCGGCACCTTCTCCCCCTCTCACTGACGCCATTCGTCGCCGGGCGACACACCAAAGAGCTCCGGTGAGCTCTCGAACCCCGCCTCGGCCTCGCCTATAAATAGAGCTCCCCCGAGCTCGTTTCTCTCCGCACACACACTCAGCACACCTCCACACCATCGTAGGAAGCCGCAGCCCGGCCGGGCAGGCCTCTGGCCGCCGTCCCCACCCCGAGCTCGCCGGTGATCCCCGTCCTCTGCCCCCTCCCTCTCCAGAGCCGCTCGAGCTCCACTGACCACTCCAGCGTGTTCGTGGTGCTCCACTGGTGCGTGCTGGTGCCGTTGGAGCTGCTGGACTGGCCCTGCTTCGTCGGAACCACCATCTTCGACGAGCTCCGGCCATTGCCGCCGCTGGAGAGCTCCATTCTGACCCCGTCCGGCCACCCCTAGCCACGCTACGGGTACGGGCAGGTGCGCCTTGATCTCCTCTACAACCCTATCCTCTTAGATCTCGTCGCCGGGCACTCCTCGCTGGAGAAAGCGTCGTCGCCGCGCCGCCCGCCTCTGCTTCTCTTCCCCTCCCCCTCTGACCTGACCGCTGGGGCCTGCTGTCAGCCACTCAGGCCGCGGCCGAAGCGGTATGAGTGGTGGCGCCCAGGCGGTTTACGCCTTCGACGTCACCCCCCTCTGGTTTTTTTAATTCAAATTTAGTTCAAATTTGACCAGAACTTGACTAGTTGTAACTTTTATTCTACAAGTCCAAATGAGTTGATTCTTTTTGCATTCTGTTCTTACTGGAAAATCCTAGCAGCACACCCAAGATGGGATTTTTCTTTGCTGCCTAGAATTTCTGGTAATTTTCAGAAGTGTTCTTGATATTTTCTTTTTGTCATTTGATTTATTTTCAGAAGGTGAAGCTTGTCTTGAAGGCATCCAGGAGGAGTGTGAAGCTCCTCTGCACTAAGGCAAGCCACAACAACATTGTCATGGTGTCTTTGCAATATCCATGATTTTCTACTTGAATTTATATGTTATTCATTGCATATAGTATTAAAATAAATAATGCTTGTGTTATTTAGTTTGTCATGATCAAAATGCTTAGTTAACAGAAATGAATGCTTGAACTAGTGAGATATATCTTGTGTAGTTGATCTAAGTAAATTTGTCATGGCTATGGTGATAGGATCATCGGTCTTATTTTTTTCCTATATGCAAAAATGAGTTTTATTTGATAAATGCCAACTAAAGTGATGAGTATAAATAACAAGTAAGAAAGGACCAGAAATGTTGAAAGTTGAGTTTGTGCAAGTAGAACTTTGAATAAGGTTGATCTGTTATTTCTAAATGGATGTGATGCATGATATATGGTTGCATAAGCATGGCATATAGTGACTCGAGCATTTTATTTTCAAGTTAAACCTGATGATAATTGAACTTGAACATAAAGTTGGTCGGGTCATGGTGCCACTGAATTGGGCTGACAAGTGCAACCACATTTGCCTTAGTATGGGGAGGCCATTAGTCATTCTGTTGTCATGCCTTTTATCGATGCCTCCAACAAGGGAAGGTTATGGGAATGTGTTACCCTGGCCCGGTAAGCAGACATAACCTTGTGGACCTGTTGTTGTTATGGTACCTTGTCCCCGTTTGGGACTGTTTATTTGCCATGACGGTGGTTGTTTTGCCTTTGGTAGGCTCGGTCACCCATGACTAATCTCAGTGGGGAGTTGGTCGGAGTGGCCGTAAGAGTGTCATGGCAATGGGAGAGTTCTGTCGGAATGCCGTTGGTCCACCCGAATGGGAGTGCGAGACCATGGGTTCCATGGTGTGGGTAAAGTGTGCTACCTCTATAGAGTGTAATAATCTATCGATAGCCGCGCCCGTGGATAAGGGCCCAGTTCGTAAGTAAGTCACGCCATGGATCAACTTTCATAAATAAATCTTGCACACTAAGTTATTTGCATTGCACTGGTTGGATCATCATGATGTCAGTGAGACTGACTGTTGTGGTATCACTTGTGATCCGGGAGTGATCACTGTTTGGTTACGAGGTAACCAGTTGAACCAAGTATGGTTTCGTTCGTGATTCATCATGAGCACTGTTCGGTTGCGAGGCAACCTGTTGGTAAGAGAGTCTAAGTGACTCGATGCACAAGTTTGGTTTCACTGCATGAGTAGCATGTTGTTGTTTGCATTTAACTTGATTAAATGTCATGATATTGTTTGTCATTATGGTTCTGTTTGCTGTGAGCTTGCAAGTACATTCAATGTACTGACCTAGCGTATTATGCCAGATTTCAAGAAAGTCTAACTGGATCGGAGTGCTGTCGTGTCTAGACCGTGTCCACATCGGTGTCCCTGTGCTATGGAGTCCCGCTACGTCGTTGTTCCGCTGCCGTGTAGATGTCGTGCTCGAGGCCCCTTTTTTGTTCACTAAATAATGTTCATATTGTTCAGCCGCACCGAGTGTGCCGCTTGGCCTCACAACTTGATGTAATGTCACACTATGCTTCCGCTAGTTTCAATAAAGCGGTGATTTCTGTACCAGGATGTTGTGTGTTGCCAGAAGACATGATCTCTGGGTTGGCAATGCAAGGTAAACCGGTCGCTCTAAGCCGGGGTGCCACACACATAAACTAGGGTTTAAGCTTCTGTCACTCTAGCAACCCATCATCTACATATTAGTTCCCAATGCCTTCCCCTAGGCCCAAATCATGGTGGAGTGTCATGTAGTCAACATTCACATAACACCACTAGAGGAAAGACAACATACATCTCATCAAAATGTCGAACGAATACCAAATTCACATGATTACTTATAACAAGACTTCTCCCATGTCCTCAGGAACAAACGTAACTACTCACAAAGCATATTCATGTTCAAGATCAGAGGGGTATTGAATATCATTAAGGAACTGAACATATGATCTTCCACCAAATAAACCAACTAGCATCAACTACAAAGAGTAATCAATACTACTAGCAACCCACAGGTACCAATCTAAGGTTTTGAGGCAAAGACTGAATACAAGAGATGAACTAGGGTTTGAGAGGAGATGGTGCTAGTGAATATGTTGATGAATATTGACCCTCCCTCAATGACATGATCATTGGTTGTTGGTGCAATGATAGGCCCCTTATGTTTGGAGTTTGTTGACATAAACAGTATGGGACTTATGTGGCTAGTGCACACAGAGTAACAGGTCCCTGAGATATCGAGGAGTTTGGTGCAAACAACGAAGATAATCTCCCTGCGTTGCATCGAAGGTTATCACCGAAGATGATGTTAACAAGAGTGACCCCTAAAAATTGCTGAAGTGAAGCAATTGGTTCGGTGTCTGTCCGAAGAAAATGACTGCGTCCGAGGAGAATGAATACGAAGTGAAGACGTAGCATTTGTTTCGTTCTTCTTCTTCTTTTTGTTGAGTCATAGGACCACCGTACTATTAAGAGGGGTGCAGCATTCGAAATTTTGATTCTCTGATGCTAAACCCAAATCCTATGAAAGTTGTGAGAGAAATCTCTCCGTGTTCCGAGCAAATACTTGCTAGCAAGAGACTATGATCTTCTTTGCTGTGAGAGATTTGGCTCGGACCAAGGAGTTAGCATTACTTGTTCCTCAAGTAATGTTACCGTTGCTCCGAAATCTGACCATTGTGAACGTGTCAGTTGGCCATTGGCTGGATCGCGTGTCCAAAATGGTCATCTCCCATCTAGAAAGGTTGCGTCTATAAATAGCCACCCCGCGCTGGCTTTGTCCGGTGGCTGCTCCGTTTAATTATGAGAAGATTGTTGAGCAACCCACTCTCTGAGCGATTTGAGTTTAAAATCCACCGAGAGATAACCCCTAGAGCTGAAGAATTAGATAGTGGTTCAGCATCACCCAAATCTAAGTCTAGTACGCTTTGCCTATTACTCTTGAGAGTTGCAAACTCTCTAGACGATTAGGTGTCAATTCCTTCAGAGACCAAGAGTGATTCTGGTTCTCGAAGAAGAAGTCTGTAAAGGTTCGGAGATCGCCTTCAAGTATCTACCATGAGTAATCGGCATCGATTGATGAATCGATTGTCGAGGAGATTATGGTGAAGAGAGTTTATCTTCCGTGTTAAGTCACAGCCCCTCCAACCAGATGTAGTCCTTGTGTAGAAGGACGAACTGGTCGAACAAATACCCTGTCGCCATTAAGGGTTATCTCTATTACCCATGTTTCCATTCGACATGTTTTCCATCATGTGATTTGTTTCGATGCATGTTTGATTTCCATTCGTTACTTAGTTTTAGCTTGCTGTAGTTTGTTTTTCATTCGTTTCCGCTGCTAGGTTCTGAGAGTTTTGAGTTTTCCGAAGAAAATTTAAAACTCCATTCACCCCCCCTCTGGTAGACATACTTCGTTACTACAATTGGTATCAGAGCGAGGTACTCCTTGACTTTGCTCATTTTAGTCGAACGACTTTGGAGTTTAAGTATGTCTTCAGTGAGCTACAAGCCGCATCTCAAGATCCCCATCTTTGATGGGACGGACTATCCCTTCTAGAAGGAGAAGATGAAGATCCGTCTTCGAGCGATAGATGATTACATGTGGAATGTGGTACAGTTGGGGTTCACCGTTGCTATACCTCAAGCCCCCACTGACGAAGAGAAGAAACTCATTCAGATGGATGCTCAAGCCAAAGATGAAATTGGTGGCCATCTCTCTCGAGCGCAATTTCTTCGGTATCGCCAGTGTGAAACTGTGAAGGATTTGTGGGACATTCTCGAGAAGATCAATGAAGGAGTTTCAACTCAGAAAGAAGCTCGAATCGATACTCTTCGGGCGAAATTCAATCGCTTCAAGCGCATTGGAAATGAAAGTTGTCAGCAAACCTTTGACCGTCTCAGTGACATAGCAAATGAGCTTCAAGGTCTCGGTGCTAAAGACATCACTGCCCATGAAGTTCTGAAGGAACTGCTTTGATCACTTGACAGTTCATTCGACACCCTTATCTTGATGATTCGTGAACATGCTGGTTTCAAAACCCTTGACTCTGTTGATATCATGGGAAGACTGAACACCCATGAGGAACAAGAAGAAGAGAAAAGAGATATCTATGGGTCAGGTCAGCTCAAAACTCATGCCCTTAAGGCTGCTGCTGATTCTTCCTCAGATGGAAATGTCACAGAAGATTCAGATGATCCAGAAAGGCTCAGCAAAGATCTTGCATTAATCACAAAAGGATTTCAACAACTTCACATGAAGAGCCAGTTTGAGAAGAAAAGTTCAAGCAATTTTGGCGGGTCAATATCTTCATCAAAACCCACTTGAGAATACACCTGCTTCAAGTGCAAAAAGCCTGGACACTTCATTTCAGACTGCCCTCTCTAGGAAACTAAAATCCGTGCAAGTGGAAGATATGATTCTGGCAACTATCGAGGCAAAAGCAAGAGCAAGAATTACGACTCCGAAGATGAGAAGAAAACGAAGAAGTTCTTCAAGAAGAAGGACAGCTCCACATCAAAATCATCGTCAAGATCTTCCTCAAGGAACCCTTCCAAGTCCTCCTCCAACCGCAAGAGTAACTCTCGCAAGGCCAAAGGCGTACATCGGCAAGGAGATGGATTCTGATGAAGAAGAGGCGTCTGTCTCCGAAGAAGCTGATGAATCCGATGAGGATTCCGACTCAGGCATGGCTGGCATAGCATGTGCTTCTGCTCCCGCGAAAAAATTCTTCGAGAACCCATCAAGCGACGATGAAACTCCTGCCTACTGCTTCATGGCCAAGGCCTCGAAAGAAAAGGTATCCTCCAAACATTACAAGGTTCACTCCAGTGATCAATATTCTTCTGATGAGGATGAGCATGCTAAGTTGATCAAAATTGCCAATATTCAACAAAAATCTCTTGAGAAAATTGAGAAAACCCTCAGGAAATCTGAAGGGTTGTTGGTTGAGGAGATGGAGAAAAATCAGTCGTTGACCGAAGAGTATTCTACTCTACAGTCATGAATGGAAGAACTGTCAAATCATCATGATTTTATCTCAGCCGACCATGAAAGATTGACCTATGATTACCTGAAAAGGAAACAAGAACTCGAGGCGCTGAGAGAGGCTCATGAAGATTTGATCAGGGAAAAGTCTCTTCTCACCCAACAACTTAAAGAGAAACCTGAAGTGTTTGTGCCACTGTGTTTAAAATGCATTGAACAAACCAATGTTGAATCTAATGCTGAATCATCTGTGAATGCTAACCCCTCGGTCGAGGAAAATGGTTCTGTTTCTGATGAAAATGCTAGGTTAAAGGACCTTCTTCAGACAGGAATGTTCAAATCTCTCAAAGGGCATCAAACCCTCTGTGATGTTTTGAAGAAATCCATTCTTCACAAAAATCCAAGTAAAGAAGGCACCAGTTTCGAAAGGAAACTGAATGAGAATGGTTCATGCTGGGAACCTCATCAATATCCTCGTACTGTGTGGGTGCCTGCGAAGAGCAAAACGCTCGATCCAGCACTACTTTCGGGATATAACTCTCCCATATCTGAATATCCTGATGATGATTCTCTGGACAACTATAAGCTGTTCAAAAATCAACATGGTGAGGCTGTTGCTCGCTATGTTGGACCAAACAGCATAAATGCCCCCCCCAAGAAAGCTATTTGGGTGCCTAAAAAAACTATCGATGCATTACCTGTTACCACATTACTAACCATGCTGGCTCAAAATGCTCGATACTTCCTTGAAAAGGTTCGACTGAATGGGTATATGCATACGTCATACAATCACTATGCTCATTCGTCTAGAAAGGATTTTCAATGCTTATTCCTTTGATTATGCTCGTTCTCCTTTAAGCAACAACTATGCTTACCAAAAGAAATCATATCTTGCTCGCTCTACTGTTTCGAATCCACCTGCAAAGATGTGGGTGGTTAAGAAAGCCTAATTCTTTTGCAGGGTTATGTCTCCAGGTGTACAGAATGGATAATGGATAGTGGATGCACTAGTCATTTAACCGGAGACAAGTCGTTGTTTGTCGACCCCAACTTAACTACTTCTCCTCTGAAGTATATCACTTTTGGCGACAACAACAAAGGAAAGATAACTGGGCTAGGTAAAATTGCTATATCCAAAGTCAAGTCCATTGATGATGTTTTACTTGTTCAATCTCTTGGATTCAATCTCATGTCAGTTGGCAAGCTATGTGATCTAGGCATGCTAGTTCTATTTTCCATGTCCAAATGCATTGTCTTCATGGCCTCTGATAATTCCTTCGTCTTTGAGGGAATTAGAAAAGGTGATCTTTATATTGTGGATTTCTCTAAGGGTCCCTCAGTCCAAACTTGTTTCCTTGCAAAAGCAACCGAATGTTGGCTGTGGCACCGAAGACTTGGTCATGCAGGTATGAGAAATTTGCAGACCCTGGTGAAGAAAAATCATCTCCGTGGCATTCCTGATGTAAAATTCAACAAGGATCGTCTTTGTGCTGCATGTGAGGCTGGCAAATTGGCCAAGAAGCATCATTCATCAAAGACTGTTATGACCACAACAAGACCTCTTGAAATTCTTCATATGGATTTACTCGGCCCTCAAAATTATGCAAGTTTCGGTGGTAGTCATTATGGTCTGGTTATTGTTGATGATTTCTCTCGATGCACTTGGGTATTCTTTCTTGAAGACAAAACCTGCACCCATGATATCTTCAAAAGCTTCATCAAGAAGGCCCAGAATGAGTATGATGTGTGAATTAAGCATGTCAGAAGTGACAATGGAACCGAGTTAAAAAATACTCGTATCGATGAATTTCTCGATGATAATGGCATTACTCATGAGTTCTCTGCTGCATACACTCCCCGACAGAATGGAGTTGTTGAACAAAAGAACAGAACTCTCATTGAAATGGCGAGAACAATGCTCAGTGAGTACAGAACTCCCATTCACTTCTGGGCCGATGCTATCAACACTGCTTGTCATGTTATCAATCGTGTTTATCTTCAAAAGTTCCTCAAGAAAACTTCATATGAGCTTATCACTGGCAAGAAACCAAATGTTTCATATTTACGTGTATTTGGTGCACCTTGCTACATTCTTGATATGAATCATTCTTCCAAGTTTGCACCCAAGGCACATGAAGGTTTTCTTCTTGGTTATGGCTCGAACTCGCATACTTATCGTGTCTATAACTCTCACCACGGGAAAGTTATGGAAACGGTAAATGTACGATTCGATGAATCTAACGGCTCCCAAAAGGAGCACCTGCCAAATGTGATAGACGAACCACCGATTTCTGATGCTATTCGGCAAATGGCCATTGGGAGCGTCAAGCCTGTTGAAGGAAATGCACCTGAATCCTCTGATGATGATGCCCCTGTGACCCGAAGCAGAACTCGTCAAGCCACTGTCGAAGCTAATGCTCCTCCGAATCCAAATGGCAATCAAAATCCAAATGTCGATCAAAATGGCAATCCCGAAGGGAATGATTCAAATGCTTATGCTGATGAAATTGACAATGAAAATCACAAAGAAAATGCTCATCCTTGAGTGGCTAATTGAGTTGATCCTTCATTAATTCTTGATGAACTTGAGAATCCAGGTTATTGACCCACAACTCGTTCACGCACTCGTTTGGCTAACTACTGTGGCAGTTTCTCCTTTGTTTCATTGGCAGAACCTACCAAGTATGAACAAGCCATGAATGATCCAGATTGGATGAATGCCATGCAAGAGGACTTGGTGCAATTTGAACTGAATGATGTATGGGAACTGGTTGACAAACTAAATCCCAAGAAGCACAATATCATCGGCACAAAATGGATTTTTCGCAATAAGCAAGATGAAAATGGCATTGTGGTGAGAAACAAAGCACGTCTTGTTGCTCAAGGGTACACATAGGTAGAAGGTATTGGTTTCGGTGAAACATATGGTCCTGTTGCACGCCTTGAGGCAATTCGTATTCTTCTCGCTTATGCAAATTACAATGATATCCTGCTTTATCAAATGGATGTGAAAAGTGATTTCCTCAATGGTGAAATCGATGAGGAAGTTTATGTTAGACAGCCACCTAGGTTTGAACATCCTGAGTTTCCTAACAAAATTTTCAGGTTGAAGAAAGCTTTATATGGGCTGAAGCAAGCCCCCAGAGCTTGGTATGACACTTTCAAGAAGTTTTTGCTCGACAAAGGGTTCAAGCCAGGATCCACTGACCCCACACTTTTTACTCGTGCTGTTGATAATGATCTATTTGTATGTCAAATTTATGTGGATGATATTGTCTTCGGATGTACTAACAATGCTTGCAGCTTAGAGTTCGGGAAAATGATGTCCGATAAATATCAAATGTCTATGATGGGTGAACTCAAGTTCTTTCCCGGGCTGCAAATTCGTCAACAGGCAAATGACATTTTCATTTCTCAAGAGAAATATCTGAAAGAATGCCTGAAGAAGTTCGAAATGCAAGATTCCAAAATGAAGGGCTATAAAACTCCTATGCCCACAAATGGTAAGCTGGATGCATATGTGTACGGTAAGGATTATGATCAGAAAGCTTATCGTTCGATGATTGGTTATCTTCTTTACCTATGTGCATCCAGACCTGACATTATGTTGAGTGTTTGCATGTGTGCCCGCTATCAAGCTGCACCGAAGGAATCGCATCACCAAGCGGTCAAGCGTATCCTAAGGGAGCACAATTTGATCTTGTTGGATATTTAGACTCAGATTGGACTGGTGGCTTGGTTGACAGGAAATCTACTTCGGGGACATGTCATTTCCTCGGTAGATCATTGGTCTATTGGTCATCAAGGAAGCAGAATTGTGTATCTCTTTCCACGGCTAAGGCCAAATATATTGTTGCTGGCTCTTGTTGCACTCAGTTATTGTGGATGAAGCAGACTCTAAAGGACTATGGCATCAAGATCAAGCATATCCCTCTATATTGTGACAATGAGAGTGCTATCAGAATTGCACATAATCCTGTGCAGCATTCTCGCACGAAGCATATTGCCATCAGACACCATTTCATTCGCGATCATGTTGCTCGAGAGAGATATTGTCATAAATCATGTCAAGACCGAAGACAATCTCGTTGATATTTTCACCAAGCCTCTCGATGAGAAAAGATTATGTGTGTTACGGTGTGAGCTCAATATCCTCGACTTCGCAAACATGCAGTAAGCTGGACTCGGCACCCGTGCTAACACTTCCACATCTTAGAAGGAATGGGTGCATAACACTTGAAGAGTTTGAAAATTTTGATAAAGTGAAATTTTCTTTCTGAGAGTGAATACATTAATGAAGAACTAGACTAACTGGGTGCCACGATAATTGTGCGACGCTCGGGGTCATACAGTTCTTATACGGTGGGTCACGCTACCACAATTTTCTTTCATTGAGTTTATTTTCGATCGAAAGTTTTAGTGTTTCTCCGGATGCATTTCTCTCATAGCTAGTTGCTCGAGTGTTTGTGTTTATCAGCCTAAGTAAAATGCCTAGGACCCTTTTTTCTCTTTGATCTATCTCTTCTAGTCTATGCTATTCCGTTACAAATGCACAAATTTCATCTCGAACGAAAATTTATCTGGTGTCCTTGACCACGATTAAGATTCGGTCCGAACATTTATCTGTTTTGGCGAAAGCTATCCAAAATTTGGGGTTTCCCGCCCAAGTCAGGACCATGATCTTTTATGACAGTTGCCAGGTGCAACCCATCAACTGCCATCAAATCATGTCCGTTGAATTGCAATAGTCTCTGAACTGAGGCTGTTCGATCGGATTCATAGCGTGCGGTTATTTCCATTCGCATATAAAAACCGCACCGCCCCCCTTCTTCCTGTTCACTTCCCTTTCTCCTTGCCTCCACTCCTCTGAAACCCTTGTTGTAGTGCTCCTCCTTGAGCTCGACGCCGACGACCTCTTTGCCGCTTCACTGCCGAAAAGTGGTCACCGGAGTCTTTCCTCGCCGCTGCGAGACATCTCCTTCCCCACGCCGCCGTAGCTGCTGCACGCCGCTGAGCTAGGGTACGTGCAGTTTGAACTCAGGCCTCCGTCCTTCCCATTCGAGTTCGTCCGTGGTTAATTTTCTCCGATTTTACCGCATATCTTAGATCTAGGGTTTTACCTATACTAGCACGGATGTGGTTTGCAGTTGTTCCTCGCATCCTAAATATTGCAGATCTAGGGTTTGTGTTATGTCTCGCATGAATGGAATGCTTAATACGCTGACTAGTATATTCTTCGGACCTACTAGCTCATCCTATACATTTCTTTCATCTGAAACATATCTCAAAGTCTGCATCTCGTTCTTCCTCAAAATGTTTTCGTTCGGAAAAATATTCGTTGTGAGCATTTGTAACCCTGTTCCCATTTTCCCTCGAATCTATACTCATTCACAGGACTATGCAATCTGTTGAAGATTCTGCTCAACCACTGAGCATGGCCGATGATGAAGAGGTAGTCATGGGCACATCAGATAAGTCAAAGGCTCCAAATGCCAAGGGCCCAACGGTAGGCCCATCCACCAGCAAAAGAAAGAGATCCAAACAAAATCCAGACGAGCAAGAAGAAGATGCTCCGAAGAAAAGGAAAGGTGCAAAGCAACCTTTCACAAATTCAGCTCTGTATATCTCTCATGATAACTATAACACTGTTCCAGGAAAAACAACTCAAGAAAAGAGAAGGCGTATGCAAAAGATTCGACATCACTTGGTACGCAAGTGGTTTAACTATGAAATGATTCATCCTCGGTATGCGAAGAACTTTGCCTTCTATCCTCCGTGGGGTGACTGTCGTGAAATTGGCCTTGTTCGTGCTAGTGATCCCCAGGAAAGACCACCACCACCACCGGATGCTCATGAGTCATCTCTCAAGACTCCCGAGTCCTATCCCGATGAACAGGCCAAGCACCTGAAGAATGCTGAAAAGAGAGCAAAGAAGGTCGAAAAAGAATGAGCTCGCGAAGAAGAAAATCATCAAATGCTCAAATATGAGGTTGAGAAGAAAAAGGCCGAAGGAAAATCAGAATGGCACTCAACGCGTAAACATGATCCTAGCTCTGCTACTTTGAAGAAAAAGAGCACGCCGGAGAAGAGGCCGGCTGCACCAGTTGATAAAAATGATGAAAGTGAATCCTCCGATCAAGATGATTCTCCACTCACAAGGGAAGTTGATGCAACTCTCTCCGAATAAGTGAACATCACTACTTCCACCATAATGCCTGATCTTCAAGCTCGTGCAGTCCGAATAGCACCTCCGAAGAAGATCACTTTGAAGAGAAAAACACCTCGTACCACTGTCACTCTGGTGGATCATGTGGATACAACCCCTCATCCTGAGGTGATTAACATGCAAGATTTGGTTGTTGATGCTCCAGTAAGCACAGCTCAACCGGGAGAGAAAATTACAAAACCAAAGGTGAAGAAAATCACAGCTCCTTCTGCCGAGCAAAGTGCTTCACGAGCTGATGTTCTGAAAGAAAAGGCTGCTAAATTTGCTCCCACCTTGACTCAACCATGGGCTTCTATGCCTCCAACCGAGAAAAATCTAGTGCAAACTGCTCCTGTTGCACAAACTGATGACCACTCTGGTGCCCCTCATTATTTCAATCAAGTGTTCATTATGGAGCAGCTTGACAAATTTGTGGAAAACTTATTCGATGGAGAGGTAGGATCTTTACCGATCCCTCCTGAAGTCGTTACTCAAGCTTATGCTCTGGTTCAAGATATGAGAGAAGATTCTGTTGAGATCAATAAACTCACTGCCCAGCTTAATGATCTTGTTAACCGTATGAAAGCTGCAACCTCCAAGTTTGTCATCAAGCAACTTGAGGAATCATACGTGGATGTCAATCATGCCTTAACTATCCTTCAGAATAGGCGATTGGGATTTCATTCTGACCTAGATCAAATTGTTCACAAGATCGGCCTCGATCATCAAGCCCAAGCCACTGGCTACAATGATCTTGTCAAAGGGCATATTGATCAATCTGCTCAGCCAAAGCAGAAGAAAAAGAAAAAAAAATTGCGAAGAAGAATGCTCCTCCTCCTCCCATGAAAGAAAAGTCTCCAAAAGCCGTGCCACAGAAGGAAAACACTCCGGAGCAAGACATTCCTTCACCAGTGAATGCTCCAGTCACAGATGCTCCTACTACGTCAAGGACAACTGAACCAGTGCCTGTGGCCACCCCTGTTCATGAAGCAAATCCTTCTCAGCCAAATGTATCAGAAGAAGGTGAAATTCCTCAGTCTGAGCATAAAGCCTCTCTAGCTCGTGTCGAACCAAATGAACTGGTTCCTCCCTCTGCACCTCAACCGTCTGCCGAAGAACATCCCCATCAGTCCCAGTGCCTGATAAAGCTTCAGTGTCACCTGCAAAAGTGGCTGCTCCCTCTCCACTGCAAATTTCACTCGACACTACGAAAAGAACTTTAGATGTTGATCCTTCTACAGTAAAATCTGTTTCTGCTCATCATTCAGACTCTGTAGTTTATGGCGATGAAGTGATCTCCGTTGAAGATGAGCTCAAATATCCATATCCTCGTGAACAACTGCCTTTATTCTCTATAGGCCTTGGCATCAAAGGGCCACTTTACAATCGAAACCTCATCCTCTTTCCTTTCAAGAGAGTCTGTATAACAAGCCTCATACCTTTGAATCTCCTCGGTGTTGGACTCAAGAACATGCTATATATTACTCTCGGATCATATATGACAGCCGCAAGATATTTCCTCATGAGTTCCCGGACATCGCTACTATGAAGAACATTGGCTGTTTTAATCAAATCTTGCAAGATATTGAAGATTTTGGCCTCACACATGTCTTTGCATTTCAGCATCTGTGGAACAGAGAAATCATACTTCAATACTATGCCACTTTGTACATCTCTGGTGATGAATCTGATAGCACCAAGTGGATCATGGAATGGATGACCGAAGGGAAACGCATAAAATGCTCTGCAATAGACTTT
This sequence comes from Triticum aestivum, assembly GCF_018294505.1. Taxonomy (NCBI): domain Eukaryota; kingdom Viridiplantae; phylum Streptophyta; class Magnoliopsida; order Poales; family Poaceae; genus Triticum; species Triticum aestivum. The sequence goes on from NC_057805.1 coordinate 327,977,073, forward strand.
GTCTCACACTTTCATTTCCCTCGGTTCGAGCATGGCAAGATTGAAATTCGAGTACACAACATTGATGCCATTTCCGATGAAGATTTCTGTTGCACCATGGACCAAGAGAAAATCTGTGACTACAATGGTCCTCTCTTGCCCGAGCATTTGATGTCTGATAATCAGACTCTATACCACATGCTCACTTATACCATCTGTCCTCTGGCCGGGATGAATTCCGACAATGTTATATCTGATGTTCTTTGAAACACCATTCATGCTATCTCCCAAGGATATATCTTTGATGTCGAAGACATGTTTCTGCACATACTGATGGACTCTGCTCAGCATCCGAACACCATCAAAGTCTTTGCGCCTTGGATTCAGAAAGTGGTTGATTATGCAATGCAAACCGAATATTTGGCAAAAGTCAGTCACAAAAGCTTCATTCCTCCACGTGATACGCTGCGAGTCATGGAAGATTTTTTATCGGGCAAAGTACCAGTGTCAAGCCCTCTAGATTATCACAATACTTTCGATGTGCCACGGCTACCTCGGCGTGATAGACAATCAACTAATCAACCTCCTTCACACCTTGAAGTGAGTTTGCATACTCAACAGCTGTTGTTGCAGCATATGCATGGCTGAGGATCGCCAAGAGTAAGAACATCTGGCTGCCGAACTGAATGCCATCAACAACCGTACGAAAGTTGTGCACATGATTACGGCTGAAAATAAGAAGCACCTATGGAAATTTCTTTGAAAGTTCTTCTCCAAGAAACAACTTCATAACTCCGATCTTAAAGAACTCTATGAGATATTGATCAAGGTTTCTCTGCTGAAGATTTTCAAGATCGTATCACTCCACCTCTGCCAGCTCATGAGCCAACAACTGATTTACTTCGGCTTCAGTTGCACAAGTTGCTCGACGAATCAGAATCTACCTCACCAACTGAGAAACCACCTGAAGGAAATGTGTTGTCTCGCAAGAATAAACAAGCTGATCCCAATGTGCCCTCATCTTCTCAGCCTCAAGCCAGTCTTGAAGGAACATCTGCTGCTGCTGACGATGAAGATATACCAGCCACTTCCAAATCCGAAACATCTTCGCCCAGTTCTTCTGGAGATGCCTCAGAGTGGGTCAAGTTCACCTCTTTTACACTCATGTTCTTCATCACCTTTTTTGACACTAGTTAACAAAATGGTGGAAAATTACGGCGAGTTTTGATAGATTTGCTCTGATATATTTGGTCTCTGTGTTTATTTGGTCTGACTTTATGAGACTTTTGAGCTCTATGCTTTAATGACTTTCTGTGCTCTGATGTAAAACTTCTGTGCTGTAATATTAATAACCCCGCCTGCCGCACTATTTCTCTTGAAGCATTTGTTTTGCAGGTGGAATTATTATCAGAAGTTATGAATGATTGCACTACATTCTCGATGGATTATATATCATCAGTGCGAATCATCACCTCGACTGAAAAATCCTCCACATACTTCAATGAATTGCAGGTCTCTCTTACTGAGTACGAGGGGTGGAGGGGTATATATAGCCTCCACACGAAATCCAACCATTACACACTTTTGACTCAACCCGGTGGCACCGATCAATTTTCGTTGGCACTGACCTCTGTAAAAGATATGAACGTTGGAGGTCTCGGTGGGACCAACTGGAAACATCTCGGAGTGACTGATGTGCAATGGTAGGGAAGAACCTCGCTTCGGTGGCACCGATTGCATCACCTCGGTAAGACCAAAATAAAGCAATAAGGCAACAGAAGGTTGGCAAGCCATCTCGGTGGCAACGATTGCAAAACTCGATAAGACCGAAATAATTGCAACAAGTAACAAAGAGTTGGCAAGGCCCTTTCGGTTAGACCGAGATCCATATCGGTGGATCCGATTTGTTAGGGTTTGGCTGTGGCAGTGTCCAGATGAACTCGGTTGGTCCAGATGGGTAAGTTTTGGTTGGACCGAGTTGGAATGTAGGGCTTTGGACAGATTTGGATAGAGAAAGTGGCTGGGGTTTTTGGAGCAATATCACTAAGCACTTGAGCAAACAGATCATTATCAAAATCTCATCCCCTTTTAATAGTATTGGCTTTTCTGTGGACTCAATGTGATCTTGGATCACTTAACCAAAAATGTAGAGTCTTGAGCTTTTGCCAATCCATGTCCTTAACATTTTGAAGGGGTCCACATCCTCTTGTCCTTGCAATGCCACTATTGAACTTGTCCGAAATATACAAGATAGAACTGTTAGTCCAACAAAAGATATGTTGACATTAATTACCAAAACCATCAAGGGGGCACTTGTGCTTTCACGCGACCACTGGGGTTGCGCCACCGTAGCTTGTGCCCCCCCCCCCTCGATCATCATTTGGTGCCTCCCCGAAGCTTCTAGGGTCTATCCTGGTCCAGAAAAAATCACCGTAAAGTTTCATCATGTTTGGACTTTGTTTGGTATGGTTACGAAACAAAGAAATGGGAAAAAATAGGAACTCGCACTGGGCACTAAATTAATACCTTAGTCCACAAAAATAATATAAAATGACACATAAAGCATACAAGAATGATAATCTAATAGCATGAAACAATCAACGTATCACTACACGCAGAGCACAACTAAGCTAACGCTGAGAGTACAAGATTAGTACGGGGGGAAGTACCCACTTAGTATATACAGTAGAAAGCACAATTTACATAAAAAAAGTTATTTGAAATATATCTCTATGAAATCTAGTTACATACATCTCGCTGAGAGGAACACAACAACAAAAATGGTTTATGAAATCTAGTTACGAACATCTCGATGAGAGGAACACAACAACAAAAATGGTTCACAATTTGCACGCATGGTTTAGGCGATACTTTATTTAAAAAATGGATCTACAAAAGAAAGCACATCGGTGGGAAACAACCCACGAAAATTCTTCGGTGGTGTCGGGGATATACCCCGCGGTATGACCCGGCCGGAAGTATGACCCGGCCGAACTTGGCGCTTCACCGTGACCCGCCGGAGGACTGGCGACTCACGGGTCTGGCGGCTCACTGTCAGATGACTCACGAGCCGGACGACTCACGGATGGCCCCGACGACGGGTCAGATAGAAGACTAGGCCCAAGGCCCAGAAGGCCGGCTCATGTGATGATGGGCAGGCTTAAGAAGAAAGGGATGACGAATATTTCCTTTACGAGGAAGCAAGACCCGGACTTGTAATTAACTTGTAAGAGAAGATAGACTAGTCCTAGTCCTACTAGGACTCCACCTGTAACCCGCCCCTCTAACTTATATAAGGAGGGGCAGGGCACCCCAAAGAGGGACGAGCAAACAATCAACAATCTCTAGGGCTAGACACAAAGAGCCGGCTTACGGGCGACTCTCTCATAAGCATAATGAGACCTAGCCACAAACAGCATGTAGGGTTGTTACCGGATGATGTTTCCCGGGGCCCGAAGTTGTCTAAACCCTTGTCTTGTGCGTTGATCCGCCCTGCGTCTCTCACCCCAATCAACCCCTCTCAAGCTACTACATAGACGCGCTGGCCTCACGACTAAGTCCTGACACCTAGGACATCTGACGTGTTAATTCCACGACAGTTGGCGCCCACCGTGGGGCCTGCGCACAGTGGTGATGAGTTCTTGGAGGGATCCCCAGGGATCGAGGATTTTTGCAATTTTTCGGATGAAGATTTTTACAATCCATGAGATTGAAGTAAAAAAAGAGATTTGGGTTGAGATATTCGCGTCTGCCGCCGCTGTCCGATGATCCGCCGAAATTGACAGGTACTCAATCTATACGTCATGAAACGATGGGGTTGATGAAATTATTTTTTTCTCGGTGGATGCTGTGCACTACACCTGGTGATCCGACAAAGCGTCAAATCCCAGAGAAGGCGAGGACAGCCGTTTTCTGCAGCACCTAGTATTGGTTGGACACGCAAAGCACAAAGACCAAGGAGGACCGTTCCGATGAAGAAACCAGCAAAACCGCCGAGTTGACGAGACCGACAAGCAGTCTAATCCAAAACCAGATCGATTTCTTGGGATGCTGCCGCGCGTCGCTAAGACTGGTTAGATTTCCATAACACGCTGCCAAGGATTCGGGAAGTACGGCACATGTTTCCCGTCCATGGCAACCGTACGTCAGGGAAGCTTCAAGTCCCGAGGAGCTCAGGCGCGGCTGGTGTTTTTACTACTCGTTTTTTCTAATCAACACTACAGCTGTTGCGAGGACTATTGCTGCCACGAGACCATATTGCTGCCACTTTCCATCCATCCGAGAACTCCAATCTAGTTACACACACGGGCCAAGTCCCAAAGGACTCCTGTGGTGGCAGGGAACAGCGGCGGCCTCGTTTTTTCTGATCTGCATTCATTGAGGAGATGGAGGAACATGCATATTGTGGCAAAAAGTGTACTCAAAAACAGGCTACATCCACACCTGTGGTGGCCAGGCGCTACAAACATTAACAGGCGTCTCAATCAGCGTTTAAACATCAGCCGGCATCTGTCGACCCGCCGGTGCCATCATCGCAGCCGACGCCCCTCCGCTTCTACGCGAGTCTCCGCGCCGGGACGCTCATACCGCACGTCGCCCGCCTGTCCGCTTCTGACTCGCTCCCGCACAGGCCGTTGTGTCGAGGCGCTGAAACACCCGCTGCATATACCACGGCCGAATCGCCCCGTTCTCCCGTCGCCTCCTGTGGGAGGAAGAACCTAGTTTTCGCAATACAATCCAAAGGAAAGGAAGCGATCTACTAGAGTATGCTATCAATGAGACCTCCAAGGAAGCTCTGACGTGGTCACAGGGGGCAAGCCATCACATCAAAAATTAAATGACACGCCCGAGAAGTTTGTCTGCCGGCTGTATTCAGCAGATGCATTGTGCCACGTGGGTGCTACTGTTTATCAGACCTACGTCTAGGCGTTCGTCTGACGTTGTCCAGCATTGACTAATGCCAGCATCCGTGTTCATCTGACAAAATATATCAGGTGCTATTGTGTTTATCTATTTCTAGTACATATTTTTAATCAAAGAACAATTACTTTGGTATGTACATTTTTATGTGCAGGGCAATATTCGTTATAAAGGTGGTGCCATGCTGTGTGTATGAAGTACGTGTTAAGCATCATCATGAACGGGCATCCGCACCCACTTGATGTTGAACGCGTGTGCGCGAGCCGCCACCCGTACAGCTCGATCTACATCAACTCACCAAGACCGCGCCCGCGTCTGTGCCGTTTCCAACGCGGCGGCCGACTCTCTCGACCGCACTGGCTTACAACGCCGCGGCCGACTCTCTGGACCGCATTGGCTTACAACGCCGCGGCCGACTCGCCCGTCCGCACCACCTTACAACGTCACGGATGACTCGCCCGTCCGCCTTCACCGCCGGTTCACGTGTCCGCGCTAGCTTACAACGCCGTGGCCGACTTGCTGTCCGCGCCGGCTTACAAACGTCGCGGCCGACTCACCCGTCCGCACCGGTTTACCACGTCGCGGCCGGTTCACCCGTGAGCAACTTCCACTTCACCTAGCGATCATCAATTTCATGGCGGATTACTTCCGGCCTGGCACATCAGGTGATATCCATCTAAAATATATTTTATTGGTACATATTATTTTGTCAAAAAGTAGTTTATCTTTGTCTTGGTCTGCAATATTGTTGATGCAGGACAATTGTTCACTACATCAAAACGACGTGGTTAACTCGCCCGACCACGCCGGTTTACAACACCGCGGCCGGTTCATCTGTCTGAGCCGCCTCTATGCTGAGGCCGTTTTTTCCGTCCGCCTCTCGCGGCCTGGTCTATATCAACATACCTGGTCACACCCGTCTGCGTGAGCTGATTATTGAGTATGAGTAAGTCACTACTTGGGAAGCCCGGTTTTCTTTCAACAAAATGGAGGCAATTATCATATACTATCAACCGCCGTCTGCACCGGATGGCTCAATGGACATGCGCACAAGTCGCCGTCACTACAGTTTGGTTGAACTTCAAACAGCCAGTTGGAAGGAACCATTGGCCGAGTTGCTGACACGGCTCATACAGGATCATTTATAACCCGCCGCAGTCACCTCAACCTTCTGTGGATACACATCGTGCTATCAACACCAATGATATACAAGTTATGCCGGTTTATATCACGGTTAAATATGGAGAATCTCAAGCCAACTCCTCGAGTCATCTTGAGACTCGGGGGCTACAGTGACATGACTCGGGAACCCCGGGTCGTTGGAGGGAATGATGACCCGGTTCCGGAGGTTGCTACCATATTGATGAAAATTTAAAGGCCGTCAGAAAATTGCCGGTTCAAAATAAAGATTCCGGTTTAAAATCCGGTTCAAGAGAAATTTATCTGCCACAAAGCTTTGAGGCTCCCAATCCGGTTCAAAATCCGGTTCAAGGTAAATTTGTCTATTACAAAACTTTGAAACTCTCAATATCCGGTTTAAGAATTTCCGGTTCAAAAAAGAATTTATCCCTCGCAAAGTTCGTGTTCTCAGGAAAAATTAAAGGGACTAAAGAGTCTGTTACAAAGCACAACTCAAACATAGGTAAATGTCCATTGGGAGCTGATCGTATTCGAATTTAGCTTAACCCTTTTGGTGTGACCCTGATCGTATTTGAATCAGAGTCGTTAAATATTCTCATGATCACTTGGGGGCTTCCTGTTCAAACATAGGTCGTATTCGAACCAAAGAGAACATAGCTGTCGATACCCACTTGATTGGCACACTGCCGAGCTCATTGGGGAGTTTCTTGGTCATATTTGAACCATAGCTCAACCCCCTTGGGGAACTGACGTGGATCGTATTCGAATCAGCGTCGTTAAACAACTCTCAAGGTCATTTGGGGGCTTCCTGTTCAAACATAGGTCGTATTCGAACCAAAGAGAACATAGCTGTCGGTACCCTCTTGATCGGCAACGCCAAAGCCACTGGGGGCTATATGATCGTATTCGAATCTTAGCTTAACCCCTTTGGGACGGTTTTCTGATCGTATTCGAATCAGAAGCCTCAAAAATTTTGAAGTCTCTTTTTGCAAACAATTTTTGGATTTTATTTGAAGCTCTTTTTCATATCTAAAGTGTATATGAGTGGTTGTTATTTAACCCGGCTTGGTTTTCAATGAAAAATCGCCAGCTTATGACAATCATCATCTATGTGGAAGCATTGGCTTCTAAGGATTGGGTTATCACCCTTACTGCACAGGTCATGTAAACCGGCAGTACAAATTCAATATCACAGTGGTTATATGTGAGATATTATGACCCACCATGCGGTAAACCGCCAAGGGATCTTGTGATCTACTTGTGTGCAGGATAAGACTACATTTGGGTGGTTACCCACCCTGGCTTTTAACGTTAAGTCGCCAGGGCATATGTTGTTTAAACTCTGTGCAGGATTTACAGAGATATGACTTACATAAATGATTAAGTTCAAGCCCATCATCAAAGATTGAAATTGGTGTCTCAAAAGGGTTATCAATTCTTGATTTTCTCAAAGGCTATAAGCCGCCGGGTTATAAAATTTCCGGCTTACAATGGAGGCGTAATAAATCGCCATCAGCCAAGAGTCGCCGGGTATTTAAACTCCGGATTTATTTGTCAACAGATAAGGTATTTGAATATTTAAATAGCCAAACTTGGCTGGATTTTCACTATGATATTGAATGATTGAGGTTTCAAACCGGGTTATTCAAATGTTTAATAGCCAGCATGGCTGGATTTTTATTATGGTTATCAGTAACTAATATTATGATTGAGGTTTTCAAAGTCGCTTTGGCGCAATGGCTATTATTTTATCAATGGATATGATTTACTCTACAATGAAAGGAATAGTCCCGAGTCGCTGCAGGCTTACAACCCGGCACTTGGGGGCTACATTATTCAAGTTGAGATTACATCAAATATGCAAGTCCATGTCACTGCCAGCATGCACCATGGCACTTGGGGGCTAATGCAAAGTCATTTTTTGCTCACTTCATTGAAGACCCGAATCATCACATCGTAATGAGCCGGCCCTTGGGGGCTACCAATTGCTCCTGGCAACAATTCAAGACAATTCTAGGATGACCCGGCTACACTACTATGACTATAGCCGACTCATGGGGGCTACACAACTGGATTTTATTTAAAGCCATGGTGATAAGTCCCGGCTTATTCATGCTGATTAAACCGGCCCTTGGGGGCTACAGGTAATATGGATATAAGGGAGAAATATCTTCAAATTCTCAGTTTTGAGTAAATCAGATTGACCTGGTGTCTGCAAAAATCATAAACCGGCGTCGGTGACAATTATGACTTGGCATCATCTATTTATAACCCGGCAATTTTGGTACTCATAAACCGGCAAGTTTTATATCTTTAAGCCGACTGAATATAAGTTGAATATTTCAAGACCAATATTTTTGTCAAGTCAGAGCATTGAAAGCCGACTGAATATAAGTTGAATATTTCAAGACCAATATTTTTGTCAAGTCAGAGCATTGAAAGCCGACTCAAGTGGATTATCTCTTACAATATTTATCAACAAGAGACCAATGTCAGCAAATTGACTCTGAAGCTGGCCTGTTGACCCGGATTTTTCAAAGGAAGTATCTTAATTTTTTGCATTGGCAAAATTTGAACATATCTGCTAAAGAGATTTGCTATGAGATTATGGATACATATCAAGAAGGAAGATGACAAGGAAATAAGGATGATCATGTGCCGGCTTACAAAGAATATTTAACCCGGAACACAACCTGTCAAATTTGTTCTTGTGTTTCTATTGCAGATTAGTTTAACATGGATAAATCCAAATTAAACTAGGGGCTAATGTCGGGGATATACCCCGCGGTATGACCCAGCCGGACTTGGCGCTTCACCGTGACCCGCCGGAGGACTGGCGACTCACGGGTCTGGCGGCTCACTATCAGATGACTCACGAGCCGGACGACTCACGGATGGCCCCGACGACGGGTCAGATAGAAGACTAGGCCCAAGGCCCAGAAGGCCGGCTCATGTGATGATGGGCAGGCTTAAGAAGAAAGGGATGACGAATATTTCCTTTACGAGGAAGCAAGACCCGGACTTGTAATTAACTTGTAAGAGAAGATAGACTAGTCCTAGTCCTACTAGGACTCCACCTGTAACCCGCCCCTCTAACTTATATAAGGAGGGGCAGGGCACCCCAAAGAGGGACGAGCAAACAATCAACAATCTCTAGGGCTAGACACAAAGAGCCGGCTTACGGGCGACTCTCTCATAAGCATAATGAGACCTAGCCACAAACAGCATGTAGGGTTGTTACCGGATGATGTTTCCCGGGGCCCGAAGCTGTCTAAACCCTTGTCTTGTGCTTTGATCCGCCCTGCGTCTCTCACCCCAATCAACCCCTCTCAAGCTACTACATAGACGCGCTGGCCTCACGACTAAGTCCTGACACCTAGGACATCTGACGTGTTAATTCCACGACAGGTGGAGATAAGCGACCCATATGTGTTGTACCACTTGTCATTACCACAGACATTCGGAGGTAACCTTCGCAAAATATGACACTTAATTAATCATTTCGAAAGTTTATTTATCACCTTTTTTTGCCATAAGCACTCGCCTCAAGCATAACGTAACATGGGTCGATCCAGTAGTAGGCGAGCAGAGAGCGATTTCTACCATTTTTCTTGCGTTTTCATTTGGCTTTTCAGTCTCATTTTCGGTCTAGCATCTATCCATTTCTCCCTTCTATTATTTTTCTTCTTATTTTGATTCTTTTCTTTCTTTTTGGTTCCTTGCCTTTTCATTTTTCTTGTTATTTTCAAGTTCCATTCGGTTTTACCTAAATGAACATTTTTTAATACATAATAATTTTGTAAAATGAGTTGAACACTTTTCTATATTTTTCTTCCTTTTCTGGTTTTGTTTCTTTCCATCACTTTTCATTTTTGTTGTTCTAATCATGTTCCTTCCATATTTAATTCGTGGTTTTTCTATAAATACATAGTATTTTCTGTAACATGATTTTAACCATTTTCTATTTTTATTCTTACATTTGTTATCTCATTATTATTTTCCCTTTTCCCCTTTCTTTACTTTTTTATTGTTTATTTATAATATGTGCAACGTGTTTTAAATTATTCATCCCATATTTCAGAAAAAACACCTTTTGAAATGGTAATGATGTTTTCAAAAAATATTCATCATGTATTTAAAATATTGTTCATCATGTATCTAATTTTAGGAAAGGCTTGTTGTGCATTTAATTTTTTTACCTATATTTAAAAAATGTTTGGGGGTGTCTTTATAATTTTTTTATCATGTTTAAAAACCTGTTCATTTTGTATTTCAATAATGCTCCTTGAGTATTTTTTTATGAATATTCATCATATATTTTATAAATGCCATATGTTTCTAGAAATGTTCAACTGTTTTGGAAAAGCATTCGTCAAGATTTTCAAATGGTTCATCTTGTTTATAAAATATGAACAATTTTTATGTACACAAAACTACTTTTAAATTACACGACCATTTTTTGGAATACTTAAACCCTTATTTAAACTACGCAATCAAAACACATGAATGCTTAAAGAAAATATTTAGCCAAATATATCTTCTAGAACATTTATGAAAACACAAGAAAAAGAAACAAAATGTGAAAAGAAAAAACCGAAGGAGAGATAGAGACAGATAAAAGGAAAAAAATATTGTGTGTTAACCTACAACTCATGCGCTGGAACTATGCACCCCAGGCGATGCTGCTGCTACTACTGCTTCAAGAGCCTTTCTCGCTGGTGAGAGTTAAGATCCACCGCGCCTCCATGGTCTAAGGCCACATGAGGCGAGGCAGATCGACCACGGCGTTGACAGGAGACGTAGAAACCTTGGTTTTTTGTAATAGCTCGTGGGAGGAGACACACACCCAGTTTACGACGCTCGCGACCGGTTTCCGACCGTCCCCGTCATGCACAACACCTGACTAGAACACCCAGTCATAGGACGCTTCATTCTCGCAAAAAAAAAGATGCAGGATTAGATAAAAGGTTTCAACCCTTTAAAAAAAATAGCGTTTAGTGGTATTCACAGCCCGCCAGGGTTCAAGTCCTGGTGCTCGCATTTATCCTGCATTTATTTCAGGATTTCCGGCGATGCGCGTTCAATGGAAGGAGACGTTCCCGTCGACTACGAGGCGCATATGGTGACTTTGTAAAATCTCAAGATAATATACCGGCTCAGTCTCTCGGAGGTGCTCATAGTGATAGGATGTGCGTGTGTGCGTTCATAGAAGTGAGTGTATGCATGTATATATGATCGCTTGCGTCTGTACTGGGTTAAAAAACCTTAAGAAAAATAGGGTTCAACATGAAAAGGTACGCCTACACCCGAAAAAAAAGGTACACCTAGCCGCCTTTTGTGATAGCGGTGATGTCGCACGTCTGGCTTAGTCTTAGCACAAGAGATCACTTTCCACCCTGAACTTTTCTGAAGAACAACTGCGGCACGTTATTATTAACTTTTTTACAAAATTAGTCAAATGGAGCGCAAATCGCCGCACACTGTTTGGTTCACGTCTGCGCATGCAGTAGTATGAAGGCATATTGCAACCAGCAGTATTTTGTAAGAAAGTCAAATGAATGATTCATGTTGAGCAGCAGGCAGCAATAATAGCAAAGGATCGGCAAGATCATGCTCGGCATGAATCATGGCACAACGTGCATATTTTTTAATCACAAATCACTGCTTGCTTAGCATGTTAGTGCTGGAATCCTTGCACCTGAAGTTTACTTTCATCACCTTACGTGTCGCGTTTCCGGCTTTCAGACGCCCTATAACCTGTTTTTTTCCAAAGCCGCCACCTATTTCCTGTTGTATGCAAAATGCAATATTGTTTTCCTGTTTTCTTCACTCTTGGGCCTGAACGATGTCGGTATTTTAATTTAAAAAAGCGGATGCGTATGACTATAAACGTGGTAATGCCGTGTGGAGACGCTGTCCTGCGATACAGATCTGAACACTTCAGCGATCGGACGGCGTCATCATCAGTTCTCCCTTGTACAACAAAAACACAATTCCAGCGACCCCCCTGGATGAACGCTGCCTACCTAAAACACGGCGTTTGCTGTTCCACGCAAGAACCAACCTCAGACGAGCAAAGTCTTCATCCCGCTTAAACAAACCAACGGTTGTGCGTGCCAGTTATGCTACCTCAGCTCAGTCAGCTGCGAAATGGACGTCTTGAACAAGTCCGAAGGAGATATTGCAGGTAGAAGTTTCTGACCTGCTGTAAAAAAATGGTAATATTGCAGGTAGTAGTGCTGTAGCAGGATGTGATGTTTCCTCTGATCCAACCAAAGAACTGCCGCGAGTGGCTTTCAAAAAATAAAGCAAAAGGTCCATCTCTTCAGGCCTCGGCTCCAGACATGAACGTTGCAGATTGCAAACAGTCTGAAACCTGGTGGTACTGAAGTGGACCCCTGCCACCCCAACGTACACTTAACCGCCAAACATCTTTCGAATTTGAATGGAACGAGCATGTCAACATCCATATATTTCGTGTTTAATACTAGGCGCCTTAATACTACTATTGTAGATCTGACGAGCATCCAATGTTTCTTTACACGCCGTGCAAGTGGCAAACAACATTTATCTTATATAACATGGACAGTACTTGTTCTATGTACGACTGAAACTCCAGTTCAGATAATTAACTAGTTCCACTGTATGCACAAAGTCTCAGAGGACAGCTTCAGAATCAGAAATGAGACATGGTTTGATGAGCAGCCAAGTGAACAAATTTAACATGGTATATTCTGTATATGGCACAAGCTAAACACGAGAAATTTACTACAATTGCACCAACATTGGTGCAAGCATGCAGTACATAGCTAAATATCATCATCTCAGAGGGAACCTATGTCGATGTTGCGAGCCTGCAACAACAGCTATAGCTCCCTGCATCTCTTGCGGTTCATCTCATGGTTGCTGCTTGATTCTGCTACATAGCAGCTACACAAGATCTTCTAGTGGTAGATCACCGGAAACAAAAAGGTTTCTTACAAATGGCGCTGATGGAACCACCTGAAGGAATCAAAGAATCGGAGCAACAGCAACAAGATTATTGCTGAAGCAACAGCAAGGCCGAGGCAGCCATGAGCAATACCAAAGCAAAGGCACTGCTTAGATGGGTCCTGAATCCACCACTCTTGATTGGTAACCTCTGCGGCATAGCACATTCGTCGCCATTGAAGAAGACCTTTGTTGGGAACCCATCTCCAGCGACAACATCGATATCAGGAGTCAGCTTCTTGGTGAATGAGAGCACTGATTGCTGCTTTCCCGGCACGAGGTAATCCGACCCGCTCATGTTGGTCTGCTTCACAAGGTAATTGAGCCCCTCAAGGCCCTGCATAAAGATGGTGTTATTGCCCTCTGCTGTTGCATTGAAAGAGTATGCCTTCTCAAAACCGTCATACGCCTTGTCCATGACCATGGCAGCAAACCAGTTGGCCATGTCGACATCACCCCAATTGAACAATGTCACCCGAGCACTCCAGCCCTTGTTGAAGTCTGTTGAGACATGCCAATTGATGCTCACACCACAAAAATCACCACAAGGCATTGGCCTAGGCACATTGTAGTGCTTCAACTGAGCCCATGCCTGTGCCTTCTGTGTACGGTTATCGAACGGCACAAGCAGCGCCTCCGGTGGCAAGATCATGGATGGAGCAGTCGTGCTGCAGGTAGGACCCCGGCGGTTCACAGGACAACCACATGCACAAGTGTTGCAGGGAATGACTGAGTCATTGTAGTGAGCCGAGAAGGTCACACAGCACTTGGGCTTGGCCCCCTTGGCCGTGGTAATGTTGCACACCACCTGCCATGTCGCAACCGCCAGCGTTGTAGAGTCAAGCCCGCTGGGATTAGGGAACCCGGTGGGGCTGACAGGCACTGGCTGGCCACAACTATAGTCTGGGTTCAGCGATGAGCCGCCAGAGATCTTGAAATTGGCCGGTGGGAAGAGCTTTGTCCGGTTGGTATCCGGTGGCATCTTGAACACCTGCATTTGGAACGCCGATTTTGACTGAGCCGCGTCCATGGACTTGGGCAGGATGGTGCCATTCCTGCAGCAATGCTCGATCTTCCCCATCTGGGTGTCATTGTACCGGGAGAGCGGCAGGTCAAGGATGACCGGCTTCTTCTCGCAGTTAAGCACCTGGGAGAAATCCAGGCTCTGATAGTACTGGCCTGGTGCGCCATAGATGCACTCATTGACGTCCACCTCCAATGGGTGCGCGCCCTTCATCGAGTAAATGAACTCGCCGCGGCGCCACTCCCACGACAGCCGCCAGTTGTCGAGGCGGCCGAGCTTGGCGTTGTTCTCGAGCGTGACGAGCGCCAGGTAGCTGGTCGGGTATGCCTGGACGACGTCGTAGGTGATGACGAGGTCGCCGGTGCGGCGCGGGAGGAAGCTCTTGGTGGGATCGGTGGCGTTGGCCTCGGGGACCGTGGCGTTGGCCTCGGCCTCGGGGGTGAGGAGGCAGCAGGTGGTGAGCATGGTGGCGGTGACATTGGTCGCCGCCGGGCAGTTGTAGTCCGGGTCGTCGAGCGTCAAGGCGGTGGGGAGCGGCTCCGGCACGAGGCCGCGCGGGCCGGCGAAGAGCGTGCCGACCAATCCGACCGAGGCCTGGATCTGCGTGATGTCGCCGGCGGTGGCAATCGGCGTGAGGAGGTCCGTCTGCGGGTAGCCGGAGAAAGAGGTGGCGTTGCCGGCGTCCTCGGTGGTGTTGTAGGGCAGCTCGGCCCCGCCGGTGAGCACGGCGCCGCCGACGCCGACGAGGATCTCGTCGTGGCCGAAGGTGACGAGCATCGACCAGGACCTGAGCGGGCGGGTGCCGCCGTTGAGCACGGAGGCGTTGGCCTTGAAGGAGTAAGGCTGCTTGCTCCTGTCGGGGACGAAGGGGCGGATCTTCTCGCGGCCCTGGAGGTTGTAGGTGAGCTGGATGCCGTTGCAGCCGGGGTCGGGCGCGGGCGCCGCCGCCGCCGCGGGCGCCCTCGGCGTCTGCTGGGCGGCCGCGAGCCCCGCGAGCAGCAGGATGGCTCCGAGGACCACGGCCTGGGAGGCAATCGAGCCGGCCATGGCTGGATCGGCAAGGGAGGAGGCGATTTGGGGGGGAGCGAGGCGGGGCAGCAGATAGATGAAGCGATTGGAAAGCGCGTGGCACAGCTGGGGAAGGGGAAGGAAGACGAGGGGGGTGGTGGGTTTGAACTGGCGGAGCGGCGTGCGTGCGACCGCAGCTTGCTTGCTGCTTCCTCCCTCCGTCCGTGTCCGCGTTGTTTTATTTTCGTTTCGGGAAGGCAGAGATGGACGGGTTTTTCTCGGTTTGAACAAAAGGGCGTGGAAAGCGACGCCGGCCGGAGAGACGAGACGAGGTCGAGGAGAGGGGAGGAGCGTGTCCCGATGATTGATTGGTGGGCTGGGCGGGTTACGGGTTCAATGGAGCGTGGGCCCGGCTAGTACTTGTGACGTGCTGACGCGCGGCGGCGGAGACTGTGCGAACGGTAGGGTTTCCACCGGCGTCGCGCGCGTGTTGGCCGTCCGATTCTAGCGTGTTGGGATGGATGGCTCGGGTTCTGTCGTTTCGTTTTGTGGGGTGGGATGGGGCCCGCGCATGTGTCTCTCTCTCATGTGAGGTTTGCGCAGGTCGGTCGAAACCAGAGGGGAACAGGATTTCAGGATGCTTCCGGGCCTCCGTAGATTGGAGAGCTCTTGATCCTCAAAAAAAAAAGATTGGAGAGCGCTTCATGTATGGAAACTGGAAAATATTAGGTAGGAAATCAGTTTTTTTTTTGACACAAGGTAGGAAATCAGATGATTGATCAGGAACATTGGCAACACGTCTGTATGGTTTGATGATGATACTCTTTTGTGAGTCGAACTTTGAAATATTTCGAAATGTGAGTCGAATTTCAAGATGCTTCCGGGTACAAGTGTGTCATGTATGGTTCGATACAATGCTCCATCAGCTCCCGTATCATGGGAGCGTGATAGGTGTGGGAGCACCTGATATTCTCTCAAGAGTTAATATCATCATTATTACGCGAACTTGCACAACGTTAACAAATCCATACACAAACTTCAAAAAAATGGTCACTAAACTCATGACGCAGTAACAGTTTCATACAAAACACTCAAGCAACTGCCAGATCAGACACCACGTCAGCGAATGGCACGCGTGAGCGCGAGGTTCTTAGAAAAGCCCTAATTATACGTCATATATTTTTTGAAAAGTCATCAACAACGGGTGGAATGAAATCTTGTAAAACGACCAGATGTTGCCATGAAATAGAGCATAGGTCAGATAACCCTTCTGAAACCCCTTTGTGTGTTCGTCTGTTCGTCTTCACAGTGAGCGCAGGGCGACAACACATTGGAGTTCTCCGGCGATGATAGAGGCGGTAAAGAAAATGAGAGAGATAAAGAAAGTTAAAAGGAATGTAATGTGTTTATGTACAGAGGTTGCTGCACTATATGCAGAAAAGAGTTCTTCAACAAGATTACACAAAGCACCATCAACATTGCAGTACAAAATTCCACCAAATTTCAACCAAACAAATAGACTCATTATACAAAAATCCTGCTCCAACGGCTGTCCACAGTGCAATTGTCATATGGGTCTGATGTATTTCGATGGAACCTACATGAGAATGGACAATTCTCAGTGGAGTCTATGTATAGAGCGTTAATCCAGTCTGGTGTGCCAGTTGATAATAATAAGAAGATCTGAAAGAGGAAGATACCTCTTAAGAATAAAATATTTGCATGGTATTTTCGTCGCGGAGTCATTCTTACTAAAGATAACCTTATCAAGAGGAATTGACATGGAAGTCTGCAATGTGTTTTTTGTCATCATGATGAGACAATAAAACATTTATTCTTCCAATGCAAATTGGCTCGGTCTATATGGTCAGTCATCCAGATAGCTTCTGGCTTGTATCATCCTTGTAGTGTTGCTAATGTATTTGGCAACTGGTTACATGGGATTGATCACAGGTTTAGAACTCTTCTTAGGGTGGGAGCGCTTGCCGTTATTTGGTCGCTTTGGCTATGTAGAAATGATAAGATTTTTCACGATAAAAGTACTTCTCTAATGCAGGTTATCTACAGATGTACCGGGACTCTTCGTTTATGGTCCTCTCTACAACGCCTGGAGAATCGAGACCTATTTACGGAGGTGTGTACATGATTGGAGGATATAGCGAGGGATACTTTTACCCAACATGGGTGGCAGCATGATCTTAAGATTGGCCCACCTCTGCTTTAGACATTATACGGACTCTACATGTATCTTTGTATTATGGCTGTTTATTTTTTGTTTGTACGAGATGACTTTGTTTGGCTGTGTGCATCTTAGTTATGCAGAGGCCGGGTGTAATCCTTAAACCTTTAAAGTAATAAAGCGCTCCTTTTCAAAAAATTCAGCAACATATACATCAGTTTAGTCATACACATAAGATGCACAACGGTGATTGATTCTGGGTCGAATCACACTACTCGACGTCGTTCCTCTGCCGCCGCCGCCCATGTCGTCGGCGCCCCTGTCTGGAAGAGCTTCATGCCGCGGCGCCGCTGCCGCTGCCTGGGAGAGCTTCACACCGGCGCCGCCTGGGAGACCTGGGACGTCGCCGCCACCACTGCCTCTGCCTGGGAGAGCTTCACATTGGCCATATCGCCTGGGAGACCTGGGACGTCGCCACCGCCGACTGGGAGACCTGGGATGCCACGGCCACAACCCTCTTTTGTTACGCCGGAAGCCAGGTAACAGCTTGTTGCGCGGCCACCGAGAGCCCTCGATGGTGGGAGTGCGGCTGTAGTTAGAGATGTGGGATTGGGGTTGAGAATTGGGGAAGCCAAGACATTGTAACACATTTACATGATGGTATGGTGTTTTCTAAAAAAAGAACCGTCCGCTGGCGCGTGCCATTCGCTGACGTGGCGTCTGATCTGGTAGTTGCTTGAGTCTTTTGTACCAAACTGTTACCACATCATGAGTTTAGTGACCACTTTTATGGTTTTTTCAAGTTTATGTATGGATTTGTTAATGTAGTGCAAGTTCATGCACTACTGATGATATTAACTCTTCTCTCAAATTATGACAGGGTAGACATGATCGGAGGGTGGGTCGGGAAAATAGTATAGATGAGAGGTAAAAGTGCATGTTCACCCCCTAAGTGCATTTCGATAATTAATAACAATATATATCAAAGATTAATGAACATTTAAGCGTATTTCAGATTATCTCTATCTGTACTACTTCAAAAGAAGGTAAGGGCATCCCCAACGTAGATCCTTAAATCGCCCACAATAGTCCGGAGTGCGTGGTCCATTCGTGTTTTGTCATCCAACACATTCTTGTATCTATCCGCTCGGTGGTCCAGGCGTCATTTTCATGGGAGCGCGGCCTCTCGACCTATTGAAGGGCCCATGAAGCCCAACGCGGAGAAGAAAACCTAGGAGGACGCCGGAGACCTTCTTGCCCTCCAAGGCAAGGGCGGCAGCAGGATAGATCGCATCTACCCTCCTTGTAAACCCTAGGCCTCCATCGTCTATATAAGGGGAGGCCAAGGGACCTTCAAATCATCTAATCTCAGATAGAAACTCTCGGAAGCAACATCAAATACCATTGTAACCCCTCACACGAGGTATCCCTCCACCATGAATAATCGAAGCAATCAGGATATAGGGTATTACTCTACAAAGACCCGAACCCGGGTAAAACCCTCGTGTGATCTCCGATCTCAGACTTCTAGTCGCGCTTGGATCCCTATCGAGGGATCTGGCGGTATTTTGCAACACCAGTTAGCGCGCCAGGCATGGGCGGCGTTGGCTGGAGACCGAGCTCAGATCGGATCCTTCCCGTCTCCGGGTGGTCTCTCGGCGGGGGACATCCTAACTTTTAGCTCCCCCACATTCACCGCCGACGGGGTGGGCCGGGTCAACATCAACCCACCGGCCCACCCTACACGCATGGTCTAACATATGCCTCTTTTGGACGAAAGGTTATTATTGTTGGTGTGAAGGTCGGTTGAGGAGGTAGGTTAGTGACAGGGTTTATCTCCCTTCTGGGATCATTGCAATAGGGGACAAACGGATACCACTTTCGATGTGCGTACGGGGAAACCCTTAATTACCATTCGGTAACCGGAGTGAGGATGAATTGTAGTGGCGTATGTGCTATGGGGCTGCTCCATTTTATGCACGTATCTGTACTTGGCTCCTCCCACAAAGAGAAACATATAAAGTGGCTTATAGAAATCCGATGCAGAAATATGCTTAGGCATTGGTCGTGTTAGATATACTAGTGGGAATCCGGACTCCGTGGGAATGTTTTAGTTCTATCGATTTCAACAACTGTTACTCACATCTGGCGCTACTTTATTTTACTTTTGTGGTTTACATTTCCGTTCACTACAATCACTCATGTGGGATCGATACTCTTATTTTGAAAAGGCTACAGTTAAACCCTGTGCATTTGCAGGACATCACTCCACCCTGTGACCCTATCGTCGATTCATCGACGAGGTGAGACATCTCTGCCATGGCACGCGCCTTCTCTACACTTCTCTCTTCCTCTGCTCTGTCTTCCTCCTGCTAGACAACGCATTTAACCGGAGTCATCGTTGCCATCTTTTCTTGGGAACCGCCACCGCCTGAGTCGCCTTCTTGTCTTCCCTCCATTCAGCTCCGTCACAGGACCACCGGATCTGGCCATCCCTAGCAGTTGCGCCTCCTCGCAAGATCCTCTGTCACCTGAGCCCAACCACCGCCTCGCAAGGCCGCCGACGTGGTCGTCACTTTGCACCAACCGCCCGCGGGCAAATTTGGTGTTTTGACCCTTTTGACAAAGGTTAGTTGGATTTGACCCCCATCCGAAAGTATTTCGGGATCTGACCCCTTTTGCTACTGCCACTCGACCAGGCGGTAGGGTAACACAAGCTACAGCCACACACCTAGGTGGTAGGTGTAACGGCAGGCCCCAAAGGCCGTTTTGTGCACGCTGAAGTGGCAAAGGACCCTACCGCCAGGGTTCACGGCGGTAGGTGATCGAGCCTACCGCCAAGCAGGGCTGTGTAGTGGATAAGGTGTTGGGGCGAATGGGTGGGTCCCACACCCACACATTCATCCCTGAGCTCACCCTCTTTCCCCCTCTCTCCCCCACCAAGTCACCCACTAATTCCCTCTCCATTTTGAAAGTGCAACTAATCCCTGGGTGGTTTTGGTAATTCATAACAACATATAGCTCATTGAACTAATATCCTTTCAAGTTGATTATTTCAGAAAGTTCAATGATTGGCATGGCATGGACTAGAGATGTGGACCCCTCAAAATGCTAAGGACAAATATTGGAAAAAGCTCAAGACTCTTCATTTCTATTTTAGTGATCCAAGATCACATTGAGTCCATAGGAAAAGCCAATACTATTAAAAGGGGATGAGGTGTTGCTTAATGGTCTACTTGCTCAAAATGTTCAGTGATATGCTCCAAAGCCCTCAACCACTTTCTCAATTCCAAATAGGTCCAAAACCTAAAGTCAAACTCGGGCCCACCGATTTGATTCATCCGGCGCCACCGAGTTCACTTGACATAGCCATAGCCAGAAACCCTAATCAGTTCGGTCTCACCGATAGGGATCTCGGTCTCACCGAGATGGGACTGCAAACTCTCTATTTCCCTTCGTAACGTTTCGGTCTCACCGAAATGAGAAATCGGTCCCACCGGGTTTGCAGTGCAAACTCTCTGTTTCCCTTTCGTAACGTTTCGGTCTCACCGAAAGGAGCGATCGGTCCCACCGAGTTTGCTTGACCAACTCTCTATTAGCTTATTACTGAAATCGGTCTCACCGAGTTCACGTAATCGGTCAAACCGAGATGGGTCTTGCCCTAACCCTAGCTCATCGGTCCCACCGAGTTGATCATGTCGGTCCCACCGAAAAGCCTAACGTTCACATTTTGAACTGAATCGGTCTCACCGAGTTCACCTATTCGGTCTGACGGAGTTTGCTCAATTGTGTGTAACGGTTAGATTTTGTGTGGAGGCTATATATACCCCTGCACCCCCTTCTCCATTTGTGAGAGAGCCATCAGAACGTGCCTACACTTCCACTACCCATTTTCTGAGAGAGAACCACCTACTCATGTGTTGAGACCAAGACATTCCAATCCAACCATAAGAATCTTGATCTCTGGCCTTCCCCAAGTTGCTTTCCACTCAAATCATCTTTCCACCATAGCCAAATCCGTGAGAGAGAGTTGAGTGTTGGGGAGACTATCATTTGAAGCACAAGAGCAAGGAGTTCATCATCAACACACCATCTATTACCTTTTGGAGGGTGGTGTCTCCTAGATTGGTTAGGTGTTACTTGGGAGCCTCCGTCAAGATTGTGGAGTTGAACCAAGGAGTTTGCAAGGGCAAGGAGATCACCTACTTCATGAAGATCTACCCAAGTGAGGCAAGTCCTTCATCGGCGATGGCCATGGTGGGATAGACAAGGTTGCTTCTTCGTGGACCTTTCGTGGGTGGAGCCCTCCGTGGACTCGCGCAACCGTTACCCTTCATGGGTTGAAGTCTCCATCAACGTGGATGTACGATAGCACCGCCTATTGGAACCACGCCAAAAATCTCCATGTCTACATTGCGTTTGCCCTCCCAAACCCTTCCCTTTACCTTCATATGCAATGATTTACATTTCGCTGCTATACTCTTAGAATTGCATGTGTAGGTTGACTGCTTGACTTGTCCTAAGTTGCTAAAATCTGCCAAGACTTAAAATTGGGAAAAGGCTAGATTTTTATTTGGTCAAGTAGTTTAATCACCCCCCTCTAGACCTACTTTCGATCCTACAAGTGGTATCAGAGCCTTGCTCTCCATTTTCCTTGATTGCTATAGTTTTGGTGATCATAGCCTTGGTTTCACAACCTAGGAGACTATGGCGTCTAGTGAGGGAAATTACCACCATTGAGGTCCTTACTTTGATGGTACTAATTTTGCTAGTTGGAAACATAAAATTAAAAAGCATATTCTTGGACATAACCCCGCCGTTTGGTCTATTGTGTGTATTGGCTTGCAAGGTGAATTCTTCGATGGAAGAGAAACGAATCGTGAAGCAACCGCAGAAGAATTGAAGATGCTGCAATACAATGCTCAAGCTTGCGATATCCTCTTCAACGGATTGTGCCCCGAAGAATTCAACAAAATCAACCGCCTTGAGAATGCAAAGAAAATTTGGGATACTTTGATTGATATGCATGAAGGTACCGAGTCCGTCAAGGAATCCAAATTGGATGTGCTTCAAAGTCAACTTGACAAGTTCAAAATGAAGGATGGTGAAGGTGTCGCTGAAATGTACTCTAGGCTTGCTCTCATCACAAATGAGATTGCCGGCTTAGGAAGTGAGGAGATGACCGACAGATTCATCATCAAGAAGATCCTAAGAGCCTTCGATGGAAAGTATGATACCGTGTGCACATTGATCCAAATGATGCCCAATTACAAAGATCTCAAGCCAACGGATGTCATTGGTAGAATTGTTGCTCATGAGATGTCACTCAAGGATAAAGAAGAGCTTCATAACAAGTCTAGTGGTCTTACAAAGCTTCATGTGATGCTCCTACATCATCAAGTGAGAAACAAGTCTTCAATGAATAATTTAGCCTAATGGTGAAGAACTTCAACAAGTTCTATAGGAGTAGAAGCAAAGAGAGAAGTCACAAGTCAAGGTCCTACAATGACAAAAGATCTTATAGTTGTGATCGCAATTGCTAAAATTGTGGAAGACCCGGACACTACTCTAGTGAGTGTACAGCTCCCTACAAAAGAAAAGAAGACTCACCTAAAAGGAGAAGCAAAAGAGAAGAATAACCTCCAAGAGAAGAAGGAGTGGAGATGATTGTTATGAACGAAGACCGTCTCGCAGAAGCAAGGATTCGGAAAGGAAGGACAAGTCATCAAAGAGCTACACAAGACGAAGACATCAAGCTCATGTTGGTGAATGGGTATCCGGTTCCGACTCCGACAACTACTCCGAGAGAAGTTATCACTCCGACTCTTAATATACTCAAGATGAAGGTGTTGTCGGTCTTGCACTTGTGTCATCCAACTCCTATGACATACTTGATTCACCAAATGAAGGGATTGGAAGATGCTTCATGGCTAAAGTCCCCAAGGTATCAAAACCCGAATATGTTGATTTCAATAGTGATGAAGATGATTTGCTAGGTGATGATGATTTACTTGTTGACAACTCTAGTGATGAAAACTATGATGAAATTGCTATTAATCATGCTAATCAAGATAAAACAAATGATGATGATAAGAAGGAGATTGAGCATCTAACTAAAGAACTAAACACTCTTAAGTTACCTCATGAAACTACCTTAGAGGATCATCGAGAGCTTTTAAAAACTCATGAGAAGCTACGCTTTGAAAAGCTCAATCTAGAGCAAGAGCATGGGTTCTTAAAAGCAATCAATGATGATCTTCGTAAGAAAAGTTCTTCTTACATTGCCAAGCGTTTACTCTTGTCTACTTACATGCCACAAGTAAAATCTGGCAATAAGAGCAAGAAAGATTCTTCTTCTAGTAGTAACAATAATCATGTTAAATCCAATATTGTTGCTTCTAGTAGTTCTCTTGATTCCACTAATGATTCTCTTAGCCAAGTTACACTTGAGCAAGAAAATAGATTATTGAAGGGAATCATAGAGAAAGGTGTTTACAAGAGCCTTGCCGGAAGTAAGCAATTCAAGGAAATTGTACGCAAGCAAGGAAGGCACCGGAAGAATCAACGTGTTGGTTTTGAATGCAAGTTCAATGCCAATGGAGTTGAGTGGGAAGAAGATCAATACCCCAAGACGAAGTTTGTTCCTCAACAAGAGAAGTATGATCCCACTTCTTTCAAAGGAACACAAGCTCAAGATGATCTTCGACCACAAGACCACAAGTTAAAAGGCAAGGACAAGCTTCAAGATGAGATTGATGCATTTCAAGAAGCTCCTAAAGCGTTGGTCAAGTGGGTTCCCAAGACTACATCAAGTTCTACTTCATCAAGTATGACTACAACTCCAAGGATTCCCATCAAGATGATGTGGATCCCGAAGAAGAAGAACTAGAGAGTTCTTGAGGGTGACTCCGCCAACAAACTTCACTCATATTCATTTTGGGAGGACAAGTGCAATCAACTTCCATATCTTGCACTAGTTCAAGGAGTAACAAACCCTCTTGTTGGTAAGACAAGGGACAAGGTAACCTAATGCTTTCATGGACAACATCATGTGTGTATTTCACTCTATGTCTATGGATATCCTTGTGAGTTCCTTGTGGGACTAACCCATGTAGGTATTGAAAGTGCAACTCACTCCAGTGGATTGCTCCAAATGATCTACATCAACATTGAACATCCACATCTTCAACTCCTACATGACGTCATCATCGACAAAACCCAATGTTAGTTCATCCCTCTTAGGGGGGATATCACATCTAGGGGAGCTTTACTCTAAAATTGAGCTAAAGCAACTCTAATGGTGTGAGCACAACAATGCTTTATGTAAAAGTGGTAACCCCACATGTTCTTAAACGATGAGTATGACCTATGATGAAATGTTCTCATTTGACTCCTAAGTCAATATACTCATATATAGATGACCTAGTCATCGCCAAATTGCTTGATAGATGCTAGAGTGTTTGTGCATGCTTTGCACATATTTCATTTGCTATCTTATTGTTGAGCATGTTGGTTGCATATTTTTCCCATTCGAGGACATCCATTTGTTGCTTTGATTGTTTGGATTTTCCTTTTGCCAAATGGATGGACAAGAATGCCTAAGAACTTCCTCTAGCTATCTATGCTTTTTCTCGTCTCAAACTCAATTCATGCTATATCACAAAGTTTGAACAAGTTGAATTCGGACCCTCCGGGTGAGGAGCACTCGGAGCCACCGATCTGTCAAGGGCTTAATTTCCAAAACCTCTTAGTGCATTTCGGTCTGACCGATCCATTCCATTCGGCCATACCGAGTTCATTAAGTTGATCTAGGTTTTAATCTCGGTGCAACCGGTTTGAACCCTTCGGTCACACCGAGTTACAGCAACCGCTTGCGATTCTGCATCTCGGTGCCACCGAGTCGTTCCACTCGGTCACACCGACAGAGTCTGGATATATATACCCACGGGCTGAAAATTTGGAAATTTCTCCAAACGCTTCGTCCGCGCCTGTCCAGCTCTGCCGACTCGAGGTCTTCGGATCGTCTCCTTGTCGCCCGCGACCTCCTGCCGCTGGTGTTCGCCACCGTCAATGGGAATCTTTGCCGCCGTTGTCGCCGTAGTGGGTTCATCACCAAGCTAGGGTATGAACTCGACCCTTTGTGCTTTCCCCACTCTGATTCTTAGCACAAAGACAATGCCATGATTCTTGCCACGATTGAAATAGTTCTATCCAATCAAAACTTACTCTAGATTAGTTTTGATCCAAAAACACAGGGTTAGGTTTCCGCCAAACTCATCTCGGACCGACCGATCTGAATATTCGGTCTCACCGATTTGGCCCAGGCCATTGCACATGTACCACTCGGTCTGACCGAAGTGTACACATCGGTGCGACCGAGTTTACTTTCTCAGTGAAACCCTAGCATCTCGGAGTCACCGAACTGTGTCTCGGTCTGACCGATTTCACATGTTTAGACTCCAAAGTTGCTTTAGTGTCACCGGGTTTGTCATATCGGTAGCTCCGAAATGCTTTCTGCAGAAAACTTAAATTAAGTTTTTGAGTCATTCCTTTTGCCAAAACAGCTGTGCTTTGTGATGCTCATCTACTCTACCTATAACCATCTGTTCACAGGGTCAGCTTCAGCCATGTCAGACTAGAGTGACAGTCAGAAAAAGTCAGAGGAGCACCAAAATCTCAGTGAGGGCACTAGTCCCTCAAGCAGCTATGATGATGGAAGCAAAGCACACCAAGCAATCTGCCTAAGGCTGCAACTAGGCAGAGCAAGAAGAAAACCTCAGATTCTGAAGATGAGGACTATATTGCTGATGAAGAGGTCACTTCCAAGAAGAAGATGATCAAGAAAGAGCAAGTTGCTGCTGCTGCTGGCATTAAGGCAATAATGAAGAAGAAGGCTCCAGCCAGGAGAGTGCCTATGTCTAAAGTTAGAGCTTCAACTCAGGAAACCATGGAGTTCACACTTGAACCAAGAGAAGAAGAAGCTGCTGGAGGCAAGAAGAGAAAAGAAAGGGTCAAGAAGACCATTGCCAGACTGATTGGCAGATCCTCAATGATGAAAGACCCAGCTGAAGATGAGGATGAGGATGAAGATGAGGAAGGAGAAGAAGCTGATGCACCTCCACCTAAGTCACAAAAACTTATGGGTGATGCAATCAGGTCAGGGGCTGCTCCCTCTAAGCCCAAGACTTCCCCCAAGCCAGCTGCTCAAGCTTCAAAACCCTCAGCACCAAAGAGAAGTACAAGAAACATCCCTGCTGCAGAAAAGAACAAGGCCCCAGTGCCTAAAGTTCAAGAAGAAGAAGAGCCCCAAGTGCTCCGAAAGCTCAAGCCGAAGATACCAGATCATAATGACAATCATCCTGTTGTTGAAAACATGAAGGAAAGGAAATATAAAGGTCTCATATTGTGGAGACAGTCAGATCCATATGCTGCAAGGAGAAGGACTACTGTGGATTACAGGTTCCACACTAAGGAACAACAGGACTTCTATGAGACAGTCCTCCTGGACAAGAAGCCTATTGTTTGTGATATGAGATGGGTCGACTGGACCTACATTGATGACAATGAAGACTATTTCCCTAGAGTGCATGAGAGCTTCTGACTGAATGGAGTTGACAAGTTTGTGGGTCAGAAATTGACCAAATGGAATGATGAGATGGTGATGCAGTTCTACTCAACAGCCCATTTTTACCCTGATGGCAAGATTGTCTGGATGACAGAGGGTACTAGGTATCAATCTTCCATTGATGAGTGGGTTGAGATAATCAATGCTCCTGAAGAGGCTGAGGATGACACTGATGTCTATGCAAAGCCCAGGAAAGACCACAACTCCATGGCAAATATGTACAAGGAGATACCTGACAAATCCTTGGAGACTCACAAGCTTGGCTCAGTGTACTATTTGTTTTCTGGATTGGCCACCATGTACACTATAGAGGCACACATTGTTGCCCAAGTCAGGAGATCACAGGATGATCAGAGGCCACTCCATCAACTTGCTTCAAATGTTTGATGTGCCTCAGAAATTCAAAGTGATGAGCTTGATAGTTGAAACAATCAAGAGGACTGCAGCTGATCATAAGAGATCTGACGGCGTTCTGGGAACGGGGGTCCCCAGACTTGCCTGCCTGCGGCCCACGGCGTGGCTAAGCCAGCAGGCTGTACGACCCATCTTCATCAACAAGGCATCCAAGACCTTCGCGAGGCGGACGACGCAAGACCTCCTCAGGAGTGGCCTAGTCAGGCAGGCTCATGAGGAGCGGAGATATCAAGGCGGGGCAAACCTCACGAGGCTCTCGTGACGTGAGCCATGACGATCGGCGCCAGGCGGGTGCCAGGCGGGCGCCAGTGCACGCAGCGTCCTCGTTTCCTCTTTGGTGCTAAGGAAGCAGGCGCAGGCGAGGAGTACCAAGGCATCAGGCAAAGGTTGCTATATCGGTGCAACGAGACCAAGACCAGGAGGACGGAAAGACAGAGGTCATCGTGGAGCCCAAGACGGCATCACCACCAGAGCCTTTCGCAGGCGAAGACCACTTTTGTCAGGATAGCTTGTACTAGCTGTCCCCTTTCAAATTTGCCCGCCGTTGTTGGCTCCCTTCCCGCTCAATGTTTGGGGAGAGGACCAGGGCCTATATAAGTAGAGCTAGCCACCACCGTAGGGGGCAACTGATTGAGATCACTCTCACCCACACAAGTTAGCCAAGCACAAGAACACCTCAACCTCAGGAGGCTGTTCTTCCCCGTGTACTGTTCATCATCTGCCCAAGAGGCAATCCACCACCACCACACTGGAGTAGGGTATTACACCACAACGGTGGCCCGAACCAGTATAAATCTCATGTCTTTCTGTGTTGCGAGTTCGTCGAGTTCGTCCGCGAGATCTTAGCGAGCTAGGGCATAGATCGGTAGGAGGGAAAGACTTCGCGCGCACCCTAGTGTTCGAACCTTAAGGGTTTGCCGGAGCCCCACATCCCACATTTGGCGCGCCAGGTAGGGGTGCATCGTAGCTTCCCTTCCATCAGTTCGTCCCTCCGTCACTCCGTCGTCTCCATGGCGGACGCTCGCCGTGCTCGAGCTGAGCGTCGGGCTGCCCTCACCGCCCGCGTTGCTCAGATGGCTCCCGTCGGCGGGCCACCTCGTCGTTCTCCGTCTCCCGCCGCCAACGCTGCCACCGGCCCGGTGGGGAACGAGCGGCAGGCGTCTTCGCTGCATCCTTTGGTACGGCAGGACGACCGCACCGCCACTCCATCGCTGACCCCGGCCGGTTCTTCGTCTCACGCACGCCGCACTCCCATGGAGGCGCGGGCCACACTCCTCGCCGCAAACGAACTCCTGTGCTACCGCCCAGTCGACGACCTCTATGAGGAGTGGCTCGACCGCGTTGCCGAGCTCGTCCGCGCCGCAAGGGGCTCCCCGGCGCCGTCCCTCTCTCTACCTCACCCTCAGCCAGCCACAGGCGATGAGGCTCATGGCGCGCCTCCACCACCTCTGCCCCAAGATGGTGCCTTGGCACCGAGGCGCGCGGTTCCGCGGCGTGATCCACCACGCGAAGAGAGAAGCTGCCAAGAAGTCCCACGGCCGCGAGAAGCTGCACCCACACTCCCCGCGCCACCTCGTCAAGACCGCACACCACCCGCGGTGGCGTCGCGCGGACCTCATCAGGACCAAGCTCCACCTCCGAAGCGGGCCCCAGCAACCACGGCTGGCTGCCGCGCCTTCACCCCCGAGCTGCGCAGCATCGCCTGGCCAGGCAAGTTCAAGCCGGATCTGCCTCCTCGCTACGACGGCACCACCGACCCCGCGGAGTTCCTGCAGCTCTACGAGCTGAGCATCGAAGCAGCCAACAGCGATGAGAAAGTCATGGCGAACTGGTTTCCCATGGCTCTCAAGGATGGAGCCTGCTCCTAGCTCCTGAACCTGCAGCACGGCTCGATTTCCTCCTGGGACGAGATGCGCGACCGCTTCGTCGCCAACTTCCAGGGCACTCGCGACCATCCGCCGACCGCGGGAGACCTGCGGCGCATCAAGCAACAACCAGGAGAGACCCTCCAGAAGTACATCCAACGCTTCAACAACACTCGCCTCAAGATCCCCAAGGTCACGGACGAGGCCATCATCTCCGCGTTCTCTGACGGTGTCCGCGACGTCAAGATGAAGGAAGAGCTCGCTATCCATGAGGAGTTGTGCACATCTCAGGAGCTGTTCAACCTGGCGACCAAGTGCGCAATAGCTGAGGAGGGGCGCCTCTCCCTCCTCGAGCTGCCAGCTGCGGGCACAGAGGAGAAGAAGGCCAAGGCCAAGGACGTGAAGTGCAAGGAAGCAGCAGTACTAGCAGCGGAGCCCGACACCAAGCGGGGCAGAGATCAGCCCGAGTCATCCAAGAACAGCCGACCGTTCTGCGCCTTCCACAACCTGAACACCCACAACACCAGCGACTGTCAAGAGCTCAGAGCCATACGAGAAGGACGATACGGTCGACGCCCCGAGCGTAGCGACCGGGGCTACGGGCGTGGAGGAGGACGTGGAGGCGGACGCTGGGACGGCCGTGGCCCTCACCAGGAATGGCGCGACAGGCCTCGTGAGGACCGCTGGCAGGACCATCCTCGCGAGGGGGCCTGGAGGGACCAGCCTCGTGAGGATCGCCCCCAAAGCAACGCCGGTCTTCCCCCACTGCTGCCACCAAGAAGGAACGACGACCACCATCAGGATGAGGGGGCTGGGGGCTTCCAGGAGCCGCGTGGAATCGCCTGCATCTTGGGCGGCGCCCAGGCCCCGGCCTCTCAGCGCATCTTCAAACAGTTCACTCGCGAGGGGAATGTGGTGCTCCCCAAGCTCGAGGCCACGCGCCCGCTCAAGTGGTCCCAATGCGCCATCACTTTCAACTCGGCAGATCAGCTCAAGTGTGCGGCCACCGCTGGCGCCCTCCCGATGTTGTGGTCTCCAGTCATCAGCAATGTGCAGGTTACCAAGACCCTCATCGACGGCGGCGCAGGGCTCAACGTCCTGTCCGTCGACACGTTCGACAACCTCCAAGTACCATATGAGCAGCTCCAGCCTACCAAACCTTTCTCAGGAGTGACCGACGGTTCCACCACACCGATAGGGCAGGTCCGCCTGCCTGTCACCTTCGGAGAGCGCAAGAACTACCGCACCGAGCTCATCGACTTCGACGTCGCGCACATCCGCATGCCGTACAACGCCATCCTCGGGTATCCGGCCCTGTCCAAGTTCATGGCGGTCACCCACCACGGCTACACCGTCCTCAAGATGCCGGGAAGCGGCGGAATCATCACGGTCCCATGTGAAGAGAGAGATGCGGTGTGCTCCCTCGAGCGCGCCTTCCAAGCTGCAGCAATCAACGACCCCGACAGCAGAAGCGAGGGCCCTTCAAAGACCATCCCCAAGAAGAAGCAGCCGCGCCGCGCAGGACCTCAGGAGGATGGTGTCGCGGCAGGAGCCTCATCAGGATCAGCGTCCGTCCCAGGGGCGCCTCCCTCCATCGCATAGGAAGGCGCGCCCGGCGCCCTCCTCGGGCAGGGCTCGGGGGCTCTCTTCTGGAGGGCCTCAGACCTTGCCAACCTCACGAGGGAGGCGCTTGGGCACCACTTGGAGGCGTGCTTCGCGACACGTGTCCCTCAGGAGAGCACGGGGCAAGGAGTTCCCACCACTCAGGAGTTCATCACCAAGACCACTCAGGAGCTACAAGGCGCAAGAGCCATGCGCGGCGACGGCCGTTCACGAGGCACAGCTCCCCATCCTGGCGAGGATGCTGGGCTGCGTGTCTGCATCAACGTCCCGGGGCTCAACAGGGCCGCATCTCAGGAGCGCTACTGGCCTTCGCGTGTGGGCCGTTGCGGGGGCCCGCCACACAGCTACGTTCGCATGCCCTTCGGCTTGCCGAGCGTGGCGTCAGCCTATCAGCGCAACATGCGGCGTGTCCTGGCGGCTTAGGAGGCCAGGTACCACGCCGTCTTGGAAGAAATGGAGACGGTCTTCAGGGAACCTCCCGAGCCCCCAGAGCCTCCCGAGGCTTAGGGCTCTGGTGGTTCGTGAGGAGCCACTCCTTCGACGCATGCCTTCAGCTGCACCAACTCTACTTCGTCTACAAAACCAGGTGACACCTTCCAAGCTCGTTTAGCTGGGAGCGCCCCACGGGCTGCATTATTCCCAGGCCGCATGGGTCCGTCCCTGTGGCATGTATCCCTTTTGCTTTTGTCTTTAGCTTACCTTGCTGGGGGCGCCCCTCGGGCTGCATTATCCCCAAGCCGCTCGGGCCGGACCCAGCAGCATGTGTCTTCCTGCGTTTACCCAAGCTGATATGCTTTCCATGCTTAACCTGCCTACGGCTATCGCCTGCTCGATCATCGCCTCCCACGGGGCCTCCTCACAGGCACGGCACTAGTGCATGGGTCCATCCCTGCCACGTCAAAAAATCTGAGCGGCCGAGCTCTGGCTCGCGGCACGCCCCGCGCACGTCACCTCACCAGGCCCTCGGTGCCTTCACTTCATCCAGAGCAACCAGCGGCAGGTTGGCAGCTGTAATGGCAAACCGTGTTTCTTCTTGTGCCTGTTCACAGGGATACCATGGGAAGGATAGCAGGCGGCACCGCGAGTCTCCTTTTCTCCCGTGCAATTCGATTGCGCGTTAAAAGGGGGGCTCCTGAGCATCGCGACTCAGGAGCTCTTACTGGCTCTCCAGCCCTCACCCCCTGGCCTTGACCACGGCATCGCGACCTGGCATACCAGCGGCGGCTGAGCTCGCTCGAGGGCCGGGACCTAAGGATGTAGAGCTCAGGAGAGCACGGGGGGAGGGAAACTCGTATGGGCCGGCCTAGCTATGCCGCATGAGTTGGCGTGCAGGCTTAGCGCACCATCAGGAATCGCCGCGAAGTCAACGAGATAAGTCCCGCTCTCGGATCGGCTGAATGTTGGGGCCTAACGGTCACCCTCGCCTTGCCGCAACCCCGTTGCGGCCATGTCAACTCCCTTTCTCGCCTTACCATGGCTGCTTGAGCGCTAAGGGGGACCTCCTGAGCATCGCGCCTCAGGGGCTCTTACTGGACCTCGGGCCGCACACCTCCTTGATGTCTACTACGCAACCTTCTTCTTGTAGACGTTGTTGGGCCTCCAAGTGCAGAGGTTTGTAGGACAGTAGAAAATTTCCCTCAAGTGGATGACCTAAGGTTTATCAATCCGTGGGAGGCGTAGGATGAAGATGGTCTCTCTCAAGCAACCCTGCAACCAAATAACAAAGAGTCTCTTGTGTCCCCAACACACCCAATACAATGGTAAATTGTATAGGTGCACTAGTTCGGCGAAGAGATGGTGATAGAAGTGCGATATAGATGGTAGATATAGGTTTTTGTAATCTGAAAATATAAAAACAGCAAGGTAGCAAGCGATAAAAGTAAGCGTAAACGGTATTGCAATGCTAGGAAACAAGGCCTAGGGTTCATACTTTCACTAGTGCAAGTTCTCTCAACAGTAATAACATAATTGGATCATATAACTATCCCTCAACATGCAACAAAGAGTCACTCCAAAGTCACTAATAGCGGAGAACAAACGAAGAGATTATGGTAGGGTACGAAACCACCTCAAAGTTATCCTTTCCGATCAATCCATTGGGCTATTCCTATAAGTGTCACAAACAGCCCTAGAGTTTGTAGTAAAATAACACCTTAAGACACACATCAACCAAAACCCTAATGTCACCTAGATACTCCAATGTCATCTCAAGTATCCGTCGGTATGATTATACGATATGAATCACACAATCTCAAATTCATCTATTCAACCAACACATAGAACCTCAAAGAGTGCCCCAAAGTTTCTATCGGAGAGTCAAGACGAAAACGTGTGCCAACCCCTATGCATAGGTTCATGGGCGGAACCCGCAAGTTGATCACCAAAACATACATGAAGTGGATCAATAGAATACCCCATTGTCACCACGGGTATCCCACGCAAGACATACATCAAGTGTTCTCAAATCCTTAAAGACTCAATCCGATAAGATAACTCAAAATGGGAAACTCAATCCATTACAAGAGAGTAGAGGGGGAGAAACATCATAAGATCCAACTATAATAGCAAAGCTCGCAATACATCAAGATCGTGCCGAATCAAGAACACGAGAGAGATAGATCATACACATAGCTACTGGTACATACCCTCAGCCCCGAGGGTGAACTACTCCCTCCTCGTCATGGAGAGCGCCGGGATGATGAAGATGGCCACCGGTGAGGGATCCCCCATCCGTCAGGGTGCCAAAACAGGGTCCCGATTGGTTTTTGGTGGCTACAGAGGCTTGCGGCGGCGGAACTCCCGATCTATTCTGTTCCCTGAAGGTTTTAGGGTATATGGGAATATATACATGAAAGAAGTCGGTAAGGGGAGCCACGAGGGGCCCACGAGGGTGGAGGGCGCGCCCAGGGGGGGTGGGCGTGCCCCCTGCCTCGTGCTCTCCTCGTTGATCCACTGACGTGCACTCCAAGTCTCCCGTATTGCTTTCTTTCCAAAAATAACTTTTCCGAAGGTTTCATTCCGTTTGGACTCCGTTTGATATTCCTTTTCTGCGAAACACTGAAACAAGGGAAAAAACAGGAACTGACACTGGGCTCTGGGTCAATAGGTTAGTCCCAAAAATAATATAAAAGTGTTTAATAAGGCCCATAAACATCCAAAACAGATAATATAATAGCATGGAACAATCAAAAATTATAGATACGTTGGAGACGTATCACTCCTGGCCTTGACCACGACACGCGACTTGGCATACCAGCGACGGCTGTAGCCTGCCTGGGGACCGGGACCTGTCAGCGTAGAGCAACAAGCTATCGCGAGGAAAGAAAGGGGGGACCGAGCCATAACAGGACATGCGCTCATCAAATTCTCACAACAGGGAAGATAAGCACAAAAGACATTACATACCCTTACATGCCCCCATGGGGCACTTCATGACTCTTCGCAGGGAACAAAAGCTAAAACTAAGGGGAATCCTATCTACACCCTCCCACGGCGGACGCCATCATCAACAGTGGGCCACGGGAGGCCGGCGCCAACCCCATCCAGATCAGCAGCGACGACGGCCGGACGACGCAGCTCTGCTCCAAGCGCGGCGAGAGCTCGGGGGCACGTAACTGTCATCGCTCATCTCCGAAGTCTCATAGAGCTCAGGAGAGCTGCTGGACTCCCAAGGGCTGCTGCTGCTGGAGTGGCCGCGGGCGGAACGCGCGTCAGCTTGGCGCTCCCCTCCGGAGCAGCACTCCAGGCGGCGGCCCTCAGCATCGAAGACCTTGAAGAAGAGCGTGGAGGCGCCGTCGTACTCAAAGTGGATCGCGAGGGCTCCCCTCGCACGGCAGACCCGCGCAACCTCGCCCCAGCCACGAGTCATGAAGATCTTGCCGGTGGGGACCGCTTCGATCTCTGCTCCGGTCGCTGGAGCGCTGCAGTTGGCGTGCTACAACCAGAGCTCGAGAGGCCCCCTCGGTGGCATCACGTCAGAGAAGAACCGCGGGAAGCAGATCCAAGAACTTGGAGGCATCAGCGCCCACAGCACCAGCTCGTGCGAGGAGTCTGCGGCATGGATTCCGGGGGCGACGGCGCGCGTCGTCGTGGCGCGGTGACCCCGGGCGTGGCGTGGGCGACGCTGCTCGTCGCTCCGTCCTCCTGAGCCCTCGGCTCGGGCATACAAGGGTAGCGGATACCCCTGAGGAGGCCGCTCGCACCAAGGCCTCGTCACCACCTGCATCGCCGCTTCATCACGGCGGTGGACCGACCTCTTCTTCGGCGGAAATGGCCCCGGGTCATCCCGGGGGGCCTTCCCCTTTTCTTCAGTAGAGAACCTTCTGATAGGCGCCGTTGATGTTAGCAGTGGAGCGAGGAGGAAGAAGCAAGCAAGCGAGGAAGAGATGGGCGACGGGGGCTCCGCCCCCTCCCCATTTATAACGAAAGAATGCCAACCGGTGCCTCCCACGATCACAGGTAATGATGGTTTTCCTTGCATGTCGCAGGGACTTGTCAAGTCATGCAGTTGCCGAGGCAGCGTGGGGAAGCGGAGACGCCCACGTCCAATCAACCGCCACGCGTCAACCGAGGCCGCAGGCTTTTTGGGGCCCGCGGTGCTCCGTACTTGACCCTTGGCTTCGCCGCGAAGCCAAGCCCGAGCGCACCTTGGGGCCGGGGGCTACTGTCGGCGTTCTAGGAATGGGGGTCCCCAGACTTGCCTGCCTGCAGCCCACGGCGTGGCTAAGCCAGCAGGCCGTACGACCCATCTTCATCAACAAGGCATCTAAGACCCTCGCAAGGGGCCAAGCCTCGCGAGGCGGACGACGCAAGACCTCCTCAGGAGTGGCCTAGTCAGGCAGGCTCACGAGGAGCGGAGATATCAAGGCGGGGCAAACCTCACGAGGCTCTCGTGACGTGAGCCATGACGATCGACGCCAGGCGGGCGCCAGCGCGCGCAGCGTCCTCGTTTCCTCTCTGGTGCTAAGGAAGCAGGCGCAGGCGAGGAGTACCGAGGCATCAGGCAAATGTTGCTATATCGGTGAAACGAGACCAAGGCCAGGAGGACGGCAAGACAGAGGTCATCGTGGAGCCCAAGACGGCGTCACCACCAGAGCCTTTCGCAGGCGAAGACCACTTTTGTCAGGATAGCTTGTACTAGTTGCCCCCCTTCAAATTTGCCCGCCGTTGTTGGCTCCCTTCCCGCTCAATATTTGGGGAGAGGACCAGGGCCTATATAAGTAGAGCTAAACACCACCGTAGGGGGCAACTAATTGAGATCACTCTCACCCACACAAGTTAGCCAAGCACAAGAACACCTCAACCTTAGGAGGCTGTTCTTCCCCCTGTACTATTCATCATCTGCCCAAGTGGCAATCCACCACCACCACACTGGAGTAGGGTATTACACCACAACGGTGGCCCGAACTAGTATAAATCTCGTGTCTTTCTGTGTTGCGACTTCATCGAGTTCGTCCGCGAGATCTTAGCGAGCTAGGGCATAGATCGGTAGGAGGGAAAGACTTCGCGCGCACCCTAGTGTTCGAACCTTAAGGGTTTGCCGGAGCCCCACATCTGACAAGATCATGTGGCTATGCCCCAAACATTCAGATGCTCATCAACTCCAAGATGGGCACAGGCACATATCTGCTAGATAGAGAGCACGTTCCTTTGAGGCCAGATTTTGAGGATAACACAGTTGTCATGGATGCTTCACATCCTACTTATGTTGAGGCACAGGAGAAGAGAGAGAAGGCAAAGGCAGAAAAAGCTTCCCAGATTCCAAATGCCTCAACTGCACATCTCAAGACCAAGCAGGATCAGCTCAGCTATCTGCTTGAAGCCATAGTGAGAATTAAGAAAGGACTAGCTACCCTAACTCAAAACCAAGAGAGTCTTGAGAGAATCATTGAAACAAAGTTTTATGATCTTGACTTGAAGGTCATAGAGATTCAGACTGTAGTTGAGCAACTTCAAGAAGAAGCAGAGGTTAGGAGAGGAAGATCTACCATAGAAGCTTATCAGAGGGTTCCTAGAGCATAAAGGTCAAAAGTTGTGCTAGTCAGTGACACAAGGGCCACAACTTCAGCACCTGCAGCCACAACCTCAGTTTCCCCTCCAGTGGCAACCCCTCCAGTTTGTCAGACATCGGCCGAAGTCTTTGCAGATGCTGTTCTCTCCATGCCATCTTCACACTCCGGAGCTCCCGGAGATCGTGCTTAGAGTGCCGTATAGCACTATGCATTTTCAAGCTTTTTGGTATCTTGTTGCCAAATGGGGAGAAAGTGTATAGATCATAGGCTTCGAGATAGAGAGTGTTTTGCTTTTGATTTGTCTCTCTTGCTACTTATTTGCTTGTGTTTGCTACTTATTTGTGCTTGTGTGTGAGATACTTTTATGATCATGTGGTTGATCATATTATGCCTTAATATGTGTGCTTGAATGATGCTATCCTATCACTTGTGTATGATCAATCATATTTGTCTTGGTGATGAGTGCATGCTATTTATATTCTATCATTTTGAGCGCTCCACCAAGATGTATGTGACATGGAAGAGTAACCCATGATCCTAATCGATTGTGCATTTGCATTCAAAAGCAAATCATAAATAATGCACAAATTTATGGGGAGCTCTTGCTTATCACATACTTCTCAAAGCAACGATATATTTCATTCTTATTATCATTTATCAAAGCTTCGATCTATATGTTGTCATCAATTACCAAAAAGGGGGAGATTGAAAGTGCAACTAATCCCTGGGTGGTTTTGGTAATTCATAACAACATATAGCTCATTGAACTAATATCCTTTCAAGTTGATTATTTCAGAAAGTTCAATGATTGACATGGCATGGACAAGAGATGTGGACCCCTCAAAATGCCAAGGACAAATATTGGCAAAAGCTCAAGACTCTTCATTTCTATTTTAGTGATCCAAGATCACATTGAGTCCATAGAAAAGCCAATACTATTAAAAGGGGATGAGGTGTTGCTTAATGGTCTACTTGCTCAAAATTCTTAGTGATATGCTCCAAAGCCCTCAATCACTTTCTCAATTCCAAATATGTCCAAAACCTAAAGTCAAACTCGGCCCCACCGATTTAATTCATCCGGCGCCACCGAGTTC
This sequence comes from Triticum aestivum, assembly GCF_018294505.1. Taxonomy (NCBI): domain Eukaryota; kingdom Viridiplantae; phylum Streptophyta; class Magnoliopsida; order Poales; family Poaceae; genus Triticum; species Triticum aestivum. The sequence continues at coordinate 328,014,945 of NC_057805.1, forward strand.
ACTTGACATAGCCATAGCCAGAAACCCTAATCGGTTCGGTCTCACCGATAGGGATCTCGGTCTCACCCAGATGGGACTTCAAACTCTCTATTTCCCTTCATAACATTTTGGTCTCACCGAAATGAGCGATCAGTCCCACCAAGTTCGCAGTGCAAACTCTCTGTTTCCCTTTCATAATGTTTCGGTCTCACCGAAAGGAGCGATCGGTCCCACCGAGTTTGCCTGACCAACTCTCTATTAGCTTATTACTGAAATCGGTCCCACTGAATTCACGTAATCGGTCAAACCGAGATGAGGTCTTGCCCTAAACCTAGCTCATCGGTCCCACCGAAAAGCCTAATGTTCACATTTTGAACTGAATCGTCTCACCGAGTTCACCTATTCGGTCTGATAGAGTTTGCTCAATTGTGTGTAACGGTTAGATTTTGTGTGGAGGCTATATATACCCCTCCACCCCCTTCTCCATTTGTGAGAGAGCCATCAGAACGTGCCTACACTTCCACTACCCATTTTCTGAGAGAGAACCACCTACTCATGTGTTGAGACCAAGACATTCCAGTCCAACCATAAGAATCTTGATCTCTAGCCTTCCTCAAGTTGCTTTCCACTCAAATCATCTTTCCACCATAGCCAAATCTATGAGAGAGAGTCGAGTGTTGGGGAGACTATCATTTGAAGCACAAGAGCAAGGAGTTCACCATCAACACACCATCTATTACCTTTTGGAGGGTGGTGTCTCCTAGATTGGTTAGGTGTTACTTGGGAGCCTCCGTCAAGATTGTGGAGTTGAACCAAGGAGTTTGTAAGGGCAAGGAGATCGCCTACTTCGTGAAGATCTACCCAAGTGAGGCAAGTCCTTCGTGGGCGATGGCCATGGGATAGACAAGGTTGCTTCTTCGTGGACCCTTCGTGGGTGGAGCCCTCCGTGGACTCGCGCAACCGTTACCCTTCATGGGTTGAAGTCTCCATCAACGTGGATGTACGATAGCACCACCTATCGGAACCACGCCAAAAATCTCCGTGTCTACATTGTGTTTGCCCTTCCAAACCCTTCCCTTTACCTTCATATGCAATGATTTACATTCCGCTGCTATACTCTTAGAATTGCATGTGTAGGTTGATTGCTTGACTTGTCCTAAGTTGCTAAAATCTGCCAAGACTTAAAATTGGGAAAAGGCTAGATTTTTATTTGGTCAAGTAGTCTAATCACCCCCCTCTAAACTTACTTTTGATCCAACACATTGCTAGAGATTTGTTTGGTGGATCAGGAGCATTTGCATCACCCAAGGTACCTCTCCCACTCCCTCTTCTTTTGGTTGGTTGGAATCATGTATTTATGTTGGATTGCTCACATTGTTTCAAACCCTAGTTCATCCTCTTGTTGTGCATTTATGATGCATTTATCACTACAAAAAAAATACACTTCCGTGATGATACGTGTTTGTCACAGTAGGTCGTGATTTTTGTCATGCATGTACATCCATGATGATTTTATGACAGAATCAAGATAGTCATACTTGTGCTGTCGTAGAAGTGTTCCATGACATTACCAAAATTATCATCACGGAAGTGCCCACTTCCATGACGATAAATCGCGCGTCACATAAGTGCTTTCGTCAAGGGTGACCGACACGTGGCATCCACCGTAACGGAACGCCGTTAAGCTATTGAGTCAGGTTTTGGATCCGATAACCCGTTAACAGCCCCGACCAATGGGGATTTTCCACGTGTAAAATCATCATTGGCTGGAGGAAACACGTGTCGGCTCACCGTTGGGACAGATGTCATCCGCTCATTGGACCGAAGGCGCCTATGATACGGCGACACCTGGCACGGCCCAACAGAGGCCCATTCCTGTGAAAAGGCCAGCCCATTTGACTTGGTCAAAACGTGGCGGCCCGGCCCAGGAAAGCCTGTTAATGGCCTGTTCGCATATAGCCCATTTACAACCCGCTAACCCAGGGCCCGTTACGCCCTATCCGAATTAGGCCCAGTAGCGTCATCTGGGCCGTCCAATATGATTCAGCCCGTTTTAACTTCCGTCCCATGTGTGGCCCATGACTTCTTTCGGCCCATATGAGGACCTTTGTAACTCTTGCCCCATTAATGGCCGGTGGTGAAACTGGCCCGTAATGAACAGTGTATCACTTTATACCCATTAACGGCCCGTTATTCCATTGGGCCGTTTCCAGCCCAAGTTATCTTTCGGCCTTCTCAGGGCCCATTGATTCTTGGGCTCATTTGCAGAATTCGGTTACATACGGCCCGTTATTGTCATTTTCTGCTGGTGGGCCAAATTCAGCCCGTCGTTACAGTCGGCCCGTTTGTGGACCGTTAATACGTTGGGCCGTTTTCATGTCAAAAAACCCGTTGGGCTGTTTTCATAGAGTTATCAAATACGGCCTATTAACGGCCCGTTATGGTCCACGAATAGTACGGCCCATGATTGGCGAAATGATGATAGGCCCCGAGAAGGCCCATGGATCCTACGGCCCGTATGAGGCCCATGGATAGTACGGCCCGTAGAAGGCCCATGGATCGTACGGCCCATAGAAGGCCCATGGACCCTACGGCCCGTAGAAGGCCCATGGACCCTAAGGCCCGTATAGAAGGACGAAGTCCCATGGATCATACGGCCTGCAGGAGGCCCATGGTTACAACAGTCCGTGTGTTGCCGTGATTATTTTGGCCTAGTTACCAAAAATAGGCTATTGTGGCCACTAGAAAAAACAGAAAAAGAACTGCAGTGACTACAAGCAAACAACTAAACAAGACAATAAGGAAATAAATAAGCAAGCAATTAACGCTAGCCTATTACCGCTATTACACATATTACATCCACTGGGCATCAAAGTTCGCCACCAGTGCAAATATAGGGAACAAAGCAGCACATTACATACACTGGCCGTCAAAATTGGCCACCAGTGCAAATAAACGCGGCAGCAAAACAAGAGCATAACTGAAACAACTTCAGAAGAGCTCAAGAAACGTTATCCTAGGTATCCACCATGCTGGCAATAAGCTTAGCAAGCTGATTAGCTTTGTCTTGTTTGGCGCTAAAATCCTCCAACGCTTGCTGTTGCACCAGAAAGTATGCATCTGAATGCTCCATGGACTTCCGCAGTCCTTCCGCTTCTTGTCGCAGCACAGCTGATCGATGTCTTTCAGCTTGTAGTTGAGACTCAAGAAACCGAACTGATTCAAACAGTGAGTTTGAATAGCTTGTGCAAGCGGTAGTGGCCAGTAACTCGAACACTAAACCAAGACAGGACTTTGGGGTTGTCTCGCTGTCTTCAAGATAGTCTTCCTTAGCTGTTTTATCAGCTTTGTTGGAGACCAACAAGGATGTGTCACTATCCTGAACCTTATCTGCATTACTTCCTTTACCATTGCTTAATAAGGCACTCTTCCCCAATATTCTGTCAGCATTCTAAAAGAAGAAACAAGCAGACGCATAACAAGTTTAGCATGTACTAGTATATGAAACTCATTTGGTGAACCAGTTCATTAGTAAGGTGGACAAGATTAAACTACCAAGTCTTCTATTGCCAAGTACTAGTACATAATAAAAGCATCAAACAAACATATATCTATGTCCTATGGTCACTGCATTGTCTTGCCAAATCAAAATAGAGACACGGTTCAAATCACATCAGTTCAAGACAAAGCAGCAGTGAAAGAATACAAAGCGTGGGAAACTACACGGCACAACAAGATTTCAGATGGGTACCACGGGTCTACATGTACAACAACACTATTGGCTTTGTTGTGATGCTAGTAATGTGCATGATATGAAAGTCAACTGTATACACAATTGAAATTGAAATCAACAGAGCTATTGATAAGAGCAAACCTGTTAAAGAAACATGCATGAACATACCTGCTGTGCCATTGGAGTTTCGATTGGATCCTTCAATTTAAAAATAAGTTTGTATGAGTAAATACAGTGATACAAGAGCAAAGCAATCATAGTTAAAAAAGGCGCGCCTAAGCGAGCGCTTACGCGCGCCTAGGCTCTAGGCGTTGGCAAAACGCATTGCGCATAACTACGCATAATCTGTGCATAACTGCGCATAAGCATGCGCTTTGGTCAGTAAAGCGCAAGGCGGTGGCAAAATGCACAATTAACGCCTAGCGCTTTTTTGAACTATGATAGCAATGGAATCTTAAATTAGAACAGTTGTTCTTCAGGTTTAGGCACTTGTTCTACATGAACAGAGTACAATAAGACGCAAGAATATAATACTTAAAAATAGAAAATGAGCTCATAAACCTTACCACATTCTTGGTTTGGGACCAGTACAGAACAAGGCGTTCCCAGTCATCGTCCAGTAAATGTGTCTCAGGAGAACGTAAGGGAATATGATGAGTTTCTTTGCCGGTGAAGTACGTTTTCTTCAGGTAATTCCGATACTGCCACCAAGCATTCTTGAAGATAGCAGAGGTATTAGCACAGGTTACCTCATCCTGAGTTTCCAAATCGGTCCTTCTCTATAGAGAAAAATGGGAAAATTTGCTGTATTATAACCATCATGGAGGTAGGATGTATGGGACAAAGCAAAGTAATTGCCATGAATAACATTACTTACACATAACTCCTGGACAAACACCTGCAATTGGCATTTTCCTTCATCTTCAGTATAATATTTCCAAGATGGGAAGATACGCACATACGATTTAAGAACATCAAATGCGATAGATGCTAAACTACGACTAGCTGGTTGTGCTTCCTCCACAGGAATAGGCGTACTAACTGGTGGAGTTGGGGTTCGCCGTGATAGTACTGGCCCTTTGGGCACTGGAGCTGCCTTACTAACTGCTCTTGTTTGGGAGCTCTGTGGTGGAGATGGTGCTGTGTCAACAGGAACTGGGTTACTATCGGCTGGGGTTGGGGTTAGATTGGGTGAAGCTGGTTCTCTGTCCATCGCAGTAGGGGTACAATCTGCGAGAGTTTGGGTTATGTGTGGTAGGGCTGGTTCTTGTGCATGTACAACCAGGGTGCTATCTCCACCAAGAGGTAGCACTGTTTTATTTGAAGACCGTGTTTTTAGTCCGCTAGATACTGGCATCACCCGCTCCAATTCAAATGGCTGATAAACAGGAAACATAGTTGAATGTACAGACATTGTATGAGAGACAGATGCAATAGATAGTGTGGAAAAAAGAGGGCATGAAATAGTTGACATGTATATTGTTTAACTAAAATGGATAGCATGACATAATTTCACATATATGATGTCTATCTAAACTGGATATCATAGCATAACATAATTCAAAGATATGATGAATAACTAAACAGGATCGCATGACATAATTCACCTACATGTTATCTAAGTAATCAGGATCGCATCATTTAATTCACATATGTGATTTATATGCTAAACAGAGGGCATTTGATATGATGTCTGAACTAAGAACATGGTGTTGAATATTGTGTATATGATGTCTAAACTATGAAATGCAAGACACCGTATGCATGATATGAGCAGTATAACCGTGCCAAGTTAGAGCATACACCTCAGTGGGGGAATAGGACTGGTCATCTGTCTCTGAATCCATCTCTGAGGAGCTATCGGGACCCAACAAGAGATCTGCTTCGACAGGTAGCACTGTCTGCTCTGAAGGCCTTGTTTTCACTCTAGATTTTTCCATCTCCCACCCAAATGGCCGATTCACAGGAAGAGTAGTTTAATGTACAAACATTGTCGACAAATGGAAATGTAATGAAGAAAAGGATGGGCAAGATATCATTCAAATATATGATGCCTGGTTAAACAGGATGGCATTGCACATTTCACATATATTATGGCTGGCTAAAAGACATGAGACTGCATAATTCCCATATATGATATAGAAACTAAACAGGTGGCATTACAGAACATGTCTAAACTAAGCAGATGACATATATGATGTCAAAAGTAGGCACTGCAAGGCAACATATGCATGATATGACTAACATCATCATGCCAAGGTAGAGCAAACACCTTGGGGGGTAAATAGGAGTGGTCAGCGGCGTCTGAATCCGCCTGAGAACAGATATCTTCCTCTGGATTACAATCTGGAGAGGGGTGGGGAGGGTTTGCCATTGAACCCACCATGGAGCGATGTCTGCATGACATTGTATTGCCGCGCAAAACTCTTCTCTTTTTCTCTACATGTTCAGCATGACTGTGTACAATATCTGACATGCATACGAAAAAAATATGGTGAGATTATGTAAGGAGAGCATGCAGAAATTTAGAGTGATGGTAACAACCAGTGGATCGACGTTTTTCCGTTGAACCAAAATAGCCCTAATGGATCGACGTGAATGTATAGTAATAAGTGATGCAACAAGTGTACAACCTCTTTGCCGTAGCCGCGTCGACCTCAGCATCATTGGGTTGGTCGCTGAAGCAGTTGAGGCAGAGGTGGCTGTCGGAGGTGTGGAGGAAGATCTGAGGAATCTGTAGACGGCGTCCAGGGCACTACTCTGTTGTGATGGATCGTTCTGTCGTTGGAGCAGCTCCGGTGAGCCGTAAGACGTCAAGGCTGAAGCAGCACAAGACAGACATTGTCAATCTCAAGTGGGATTCTAATAGCATCTCCAATAGATGATGTAAAATGGATGTAAAATTAACATCACCAAAAACCACCTGACTACAACAGATGAGGTAAAAACTGTTGACTCTGAACTTAACTGTCGAAACTGAAATTTACTGTGGAATCTGAATGCTACTATCGAAACTGAACGCAATTGTAGCAGAGAGGCACTTGACATGTAGTTTAGGGAGGGCCTGCAGTTCATCTTCAACCTGCACCCCCCTGAGCCGCCAGCCACCACCGGCCCCAGCGCCGCCTCGCCGCCCCAAAACAACTCGCCACCGCTGCCCCGGCCAGCCCTCTAGGCCCCCCGCCCCCACCCTAAACCCTAAGATAGATAGTGGGGTACCTCTCTGGCGAGCCCCCGTCCCCGCTGCGGGTGGTTCTTCCTTAACTCCGGCGAGCCCCCCAACCCCTGAAAATCGACTGACCCAAAAGTCGATTCAGTCGACTGAAGTGTGGCTTAATCGGAGAGAGCAGCAGCACGAGCGAGGAGGAGAGCAGCAGCAGCAGCTGGGCGAGCGAGCGATCGAGCGAGAGCCGGAGCAGCAGCAGCAGCAGATCCGGCTGGTACGGACGCCGCCGCTGAAGGGGCCTCGCACTGGGGGAGAACCGCCGTGGAGATGTCGCTCGTGGCGCCGGCTTCAAGGTAGCCGCTCCATGGGGGTGCGGGATGGAGCACCGTCGACGCCGGGAGGTCGAGTTAAGGAGAAGGTGCGATGCGATGAGTGTACAACCTTTTTGGTGGCGCCGAGTAGGCCTCGGCTTCGTCCGAGGAGTCGGTGAGGATGCTGCGGTTCCGGTGGAGCAGGTTAAGGCGGCGCTGTGGGGATGGAGCAGCCGCGATAGACGAGGCGATCGTCGGAGCAGCTCCTTGGAGGTGGAGGACGGGGCGGCTAAACCGGCGGGACGGCGAGATGGACGACGGATCCTCATCCAGGGAGGTGGACGAGGGACGTCGAGCTGTTGCGGTGGACGACGTCGTCGGGGAAGAGGCTTCGGCTGGGCAGCGGTGACGTGGCGGACGGAGGAGGGTGGGGTTTCGCGGCTGGAGCGGAGAGGTTATGGCGGCCTGGGATTTCGAATGGCGAAAAGGGGGCGATGGGAGGGGGTGAAGCATGACTTAGGGACGCGCTTGTCCAAAATGGAGGGTGTGTTACAAAAGTACCCCCACCGATTTGAACTAGCGGCCCTTTCGGCTCAGGGTTAGAAGGGGGATTTCGCGTGTCGGGATTTGGCAGCTGGAGGGAGTTTTCGCGCGTGTTGTAATTTCGGGATAGCAAGGCGCGGGTTGTGAAGGCGCCAGTTTTGGGAGCACGATATCTGAATTTTCGGGATATAACAAGACGCGGGTTGAATTTTAGGGACAAGCCTAACGTGTAGTAATATTGTACTTGTACGTACCAAATCAATTCACACTTCCCTCAACCAAAAAGAAAACGAAAAAAATAAAACTATTCACACCACACAAAGAGAGAGTCTTGCCCCGTTTTACTATACAAATGATATTCAAAGCTACTCCCTCCTTCCATCTATATAGGGCCTAATGCGTTTTTCGATGCTAACTTTGACCAAATATTAGAGTAATGATATATGACATGCAACTTACACAAAGCACACCGTTAAATTCGTCTGTGAAAGGTTCTTTCAATGATATAATTTTCACATTGTGCATGTCATGTACTATTAATCTTGTCAATAGTCAAAGGCGGTCTTAAAAATCTCATTACGCCCTATATAGATGGAAGGAGGGAGTATGAATCCATGTTATGTCCGATTAAATTTTTTCGCTTGCTGTATAATGCATGTAACCTACTCATACCAACATTTTAGTGCATTCCAAATGTCTATACTACCGCCGCAATTCGAACTAAATTTGAATTCGTTTCTCTATTTCAATAAGAATCTACAATCATGATTGTTGCCAACTTCAACCATCATAGTTTCCTTGCTATCCGCTAGATATAAATCGGACGGCCTATAATGCAGGATGGCAGGCACACCATCATCAACAACTCCGTTTTTTTATAAGAGTAGAGATAAAATATATTAAATGTAGTATAACATGTTCATAACCACACCATGTGTATCACCGTTATATATATTCACACATGCGTCGGTTTGAAACACTATGATAAATTCTTCAAATATCTGAATTCGCTTTTTATGATGAAGTATATATGATCTCTATTCGTCTTTTACACCCACACAACCCTCTTATCTTTGTAGCTAGCGCTAACTTTCTCTTGTGCATGCACACGCCCGCATCCCTCTCACCCGCCCTCAGCATTCTCTAGCTCCATCGCGCAAATTCGTCTTTTCACTTTAGGTCGTTCACCCACGGTGTGTGTAGGCCCCCCAGCTCCTTCTTTACGGCACACATCGATCGATATGCCTCTCTAGCCAGGTGTGCCTAGCACAAACACAAGCTTCCCCTCTTCTCTTGTCACCGTCCATGCCTCACTCCCACCACTCTTTTCATCGTTCTCGTACTCGCACACTCCTCCCCCCTCGATATAGTATGCCTCTCGTACCACCTCCTACATGCATCCCTCTCTCTCTATCCTTCTCCTCGTGCCTCATTTTCTTCTAACAGACACATGCATGTATACCGATCGATCCCCCAACATATACCTAGATCGACTTTAACTACCCCCCATCGATCGACGTACCTCACAAGTTATGTCTCTCCTTTCTCTAACAAAGGGCGATTGATCTTCCTATGTAGTTACGTCTGCTTACCACATCCACATCGCCCCCCCCCCTCATCATTCGTGCATGCCTCCTGACCCGTCTCTCACACGCACGTGCACAGACAACAAGCAGCCATCTCCTCTCTTATTGATATTGCGGGCGTGCCCTCCGTTTGTCTACCAAGCCTATCCCACCATTTGTTAGAAGCAACTCCACTACCACCCCCTCCAACACTCGAGCTCTGTCTCTCTCCCAACCTTATTCCTCTCCTGCACATATGCATGGATGCCGATCGATCTCCCTTAATACATGAGGCAGATCGATCTCCTTAATACATGAGGTAGGCCTCTCTCCTCCTCCACACATATACCAGCCATTGTACCTCTATAGTTAATTGGCCCTCCCTCTTCCCCCACCACACACCAATAGTCGAGCGCTGCAGGTAGGTATCCATGCCACAGAGACAAACTGCACATGTTCCATCTCACGTTCCAGTAGGCCAACCACTCTATATCTTTGACGTGGGCACACACAAATTCGATGGCACTCTTTATCGATCGCGCGTGCACACACACACACACATCATCCCTCTCTTCGATTCTATGGACACCTCAAGCCGATGATACCTCCACTCTCTTCTCGTGGATCGCCCCCTCTATATATATGTTATATCCAGGACTCTATTTCACACACATTGCATATGTTACATTTTTTGATTGACCCCCCCCCAAAAACTCTCAAGAACCCACACACTATATCTCTCTAGGTTTGTATCTCTCACACACAACCCCACGTAGGTGGTGTACGTATACAAGAAGAGAATAGGTGCACCGTGCATGTACTCACGCTTCGTGCCCAGCCACACCCGCGCGGGTACACGGTGGAGCTCATTTCTTTACGAAATGGCAGCCCACGTGCTAATTTGAACGCCTGTAGCGGTTGTTTACCTAGGGAGGTCGTGTACCACGCGTGCACGAAACAAAGTTCGACTTGACGCGTTGCCGCGTTATTTTTAAATAAAGTTATAGCGCTCAATGGCACGTACACAGAATATAAAACGATTTTTATGGAGAAAAAGGTAGTCCGCTCACTATATACAATGGAGCCTGCCTGCTTGGTTTGTCGCTCTTCAGAGTATCTCACACAAGGCTGCGGTGGCCTCTCTCTCTCTCACCGTTGGTCACTGATCCGGCCGCATCCCGTCCGCCGGGGGAAAGGGAGTGTGGTGGCCTCTCTCTCTCTCACCGTTGGTCACTGATCCGGCCGCATCCTGTCCACCAGGGGAAAGGGAGGAAGTGCATCGTTTCTCCGTTTGACGGCGCCGAGGGAGCACGTCCCGATCTGCGATACACGCCGTTCTCTCTGACCAAGCTCCGGCGCGGCAGGGCCTACGCCACCTGATCGCAGATTCCGCCCGTCCGCCGCTCACCTAGTTACATCCCGACGACCTCCAGGTATCCCCTCCGGCCTTGCTCCACTGCCCGTCTTCCCACGTCGCTGCATGTGGATCTTCCATAGTTCTTTGCCCAAAACGTAGCTCGTCCGGCGTACTTTCCATATTGCATTCTCGTCCTCACACCGTTTTAGACAAACACAACCGTGTTGTTATCTTCCCTTAGGACAAGGAATATGCTTCTTTTTTGTCGTCGCATGTGTCATCAACTGTTATTGGCCAGTAATTGTTTCCTTTCTACTCGTTGCTATTGCGACCTTTTGGTGAACTGCACAAATCACTTTTTTCTTAAGAGTGTTTTGTGCAGTTGTACTAAAATGTCACACGCGCAACGTCTCTACATTTCAGTGCGACTGCACAAAGGGAGATTGGTTTTGCTCTATCCTCCTCATCCAACTCCGAGCCTAATCTTCTCCAACTAGTTAGTCTTAAGACAGACTGCAAAGGTGACCGACTTCTATTTGTGTGTTTATTGTTTCATCAGCAGTCCTCTATTATCATAATCACACTTAATATCTTTGGAACAGGGACGCTCAGCTCTATTTTAGTGGAACTGCACAAAATGATCGAAATGTTGCATGCTCCAGACAGCTACTTTTTTCCCAACATGCCTTGTTGATTTAGACAGAGCTGGGGGGACGTTGCTGCCAATGAAAGCATGGATCAATTTTAATTTAACACCTTCTCACAATTCTGTCTTCAGTTGTGATGTACTTATTAGCTCTGATATGCTAATAATTGACATGCATTAGCAAGGAAGTTAGTTTTTTATTGTTTCCGAAAGAGCATCGATGGCAAGACATGCTAAACAAAAGCTGAAAGCTCACACCATTGTACAATTTCATGTCGCTGAAAAATTATTTGTATAGTACGTCAATTATGTAAACAAATGATGGAAGCTTGATAGCATTGCCAGAAGCCTCTTCATCATCCGGGTCCATGTGCCATGCACAAAATTATACTCCTTCGTTCCTAAATATTTGTCTTTTTACAAATTTCAAACGGGCATATTTTAGAGTGTAGATTCACTCATTTTGCTTCGTATGTGTACTCCCTCCGTTCCTAAATATTCTATTCGTTTTTCTAGAGATTTCAACAAGTGACTACATACGGAGCAAAATGAGTGAATCTACACTCTAAAATATGTCTATATACATCCGTATGTGCCAGTCCATTTGAAATCTCTAAAAAGACAAATATTTGAGTAGTCACTCGTTGAAATCTCTAGAAAGACAAATACTCCGGAGTATATTTAAGAACCGAGGGGGTAGTGCACAACCGCATGGGAGACTCAGCCCGGTCGTTGCGTCGCATTAATAGTGAGTAATGAGCAGTCAAATCATAAGCACCACCTTTCCCACTATAAGTTGCTCTGAAGAAGCAACCATCAATACACTCTTCTTTGAATCCGCTCATACTACTCCATCCGTCACTGTTTATACAACGCGCTTCAGAAAAAAGAAAAAAAATCTGTGGGACCAAGGTGACTAGCGATCGGCCTGAAAAATAGCATTGGTAGTTATAGCACGGCGTCCATTAGGCTAGTCCCAGTGCTCCAGCCTGGATCGGTGCTAAGCCTGCCAGCTGAGCAAAAAGCTGATGTGTCACGTTAATTAATGAGGAGAGAGTCTCGTTCAGTAACCTCACGAGGAAAGAAACAGTGCCAGACGTAGATACCTAGGCAAAAGGTGGAGTTAATCGATCCCGTGCGGCTGGGTACCGAGCAGTCGCCTCCTTTTTTCTCGTTCCTCCCCAACTCCCCCACGCGCAACCCCTGCCACCGCTTCTTCTTCCTCGCCCAGCGCCGTCGCCCCGATGCAGCCGCTCCATCCTCCACCAGCAGCCCCGTCCCGCCGCTGATCTCGCCTACAGCGCCGCCATACCATCCTCAGTTTCAGCCGGCCGCATGGACCGTCGCCGGGAGAAGGTCGCAGTGGCACCACCGGCTCCGCCTTTGTTCGCCAGGGCACCACCGGCTCCGCCGCTGTTCGCCGCTGCACCACCGGCTCCTCCTATGTTCGCAGTCGCCAACAGCTCCTCCGGCCAGTCAGCACCTGGTCTTTGGTAAGGAGCCTACATTGCAAATTAGTATGGATTCAATGTCAATTTTTCATAAGTCCATGGATCAGTTTTCCAGTCTAATTTTCTCTCTTCAGTCACTTCTCGTGCATGAACTGCATAATATGTACTCCCTCCGTTCCAAAATAGATGACACTTTTATTGAGACCCAGAAAACGTCTAGGCTGGAGCGGCAGAAGGTTATAGATAGCCAACATCAACTCTCAAGTCAGCAGCTTGAAACCGCTAAACTTGCCAAGGAGACAAAATTGATTGAGCTCTACCAGAAGTTATTGTTTGCTGATACAAGTGCCATGGATGACGACGCGAAAGTGGAGCGTGCCAAGGCAATGGCAAGTCTGAGGTCTATACTATTTCCAGAAGAAATGTGAGGTTTATGCTATTTCCTTATTCATGTTAACTCTGTAGTGTGACAGAACTCATTGATCGAATCTATTAGATGAACTATATGCATGTGGTGTAAGCATGTCTCTACCTTGTGTTGGATATATCAAGTGAGATGTAAACCTATGTTATTTCTATTTTCTCAAGGAAAGTAAGATCTATGCTATTTCCTCATTCCTGTGAACGATTACCCTCATGAGAACAAGTTGATGTGTTTTGTGATATTTTTAGTACTTATTTTCCAGATTTCATTCAAATACATTTCTACGGATTATTTGAGTGTGTCTTACAAAATATTACTTATTTGAGTACATGCCACAAATAGGCCACAAAGAGGCCATACTACTTCAGATCCTACCATGAATTAAATGAAGGAAGCTTAGCACCAAGAAGCTAAGCACCTATGCATTGGGAAGTTTAGTTGCTAAGCCATTTAATACACTTAGCACCTCATGTTAGCACCGATGCATTGACAACAGCCTTACTAGAGGGAATAATGCGTACACACATGCATGCAGTGCTTCCACCCCGGGTACACACATGCATGCACTTACTCCACTCCGTAGTAGTACAGTACATGGAGAGAAAATTGTGGACTTGATTGCGGTTACCACGCCCTAATTAATTGAGCATTAAACCAAACGCGTCTAAAGTCTCTCTCGTGGTGGAAATGCATTGAGAGAAATGCATCATAATGAAGCGTGCCCTTTAAACTGTGACGGAGGGAGGAGTAGTATGAAGGTGCAAAACCAAGTACGCGTATGGCCAGTTGGTCAACGCACCTCCTCTTGGCATATCACTGACATGTGGGACAGGAGTGTGAGCAAACCGATCTCAATTGACGGCAAAGAGCCAACCCGCCGTTCCTTGAGAGAGACGAGGAGCGAGAACACACAGACGGGCTCGCACGGAGGCCAAGATATATTCGAGCATGGTTGGTTGATCGATATCATTCATTACATGTTGGGCTGCCGTTTTCCGCCCTTCTCCGGAATAAACGTGTACTTTATCAGAGATAAAAAAAAGAGTAAGACGCTCCACCATGCGGTTCTAGTAGTAGTACTACTCGTACTACTGCGCTTGGCTCTTCGCCTCTTCGTGAAGTCGAACAATGATGGTACTCCGCATGTTGGGTACTACAGTGTATGCCTCTGACAATCTGACACCGAATGGACTGATGCATGTCCACCGAGGGTAGGTTGCATTAGTCAAAAGGCGTAAGCGAGCTTCACCTTGTCCTGCAAGCTTCTCCTCGTTCTGCGAGTTGACGGGAGACACCAAAAAGTAGTGCTAGTCCATACTCCCTCCTTTTCGGTTAATATGGCTTAATCTTTTTTGCAGGTAAATGAGAGAGCTTTATTCATATATAAGCATTCTTAGGATGATCAGCCAAGACACTGGTCACTAGGAAGCGAGGTACCCCGCAAAAAAAGAAGTAGGAAGCAAGGTGTTTCATCAAGCCAGCTCTCGGCCACATTCAAAGTGCAGCAAGCACGGTTCACACGAAGATGCGCCGCAAGGTTTGCTGACCTGTTTACATGCTGAATAACAAAAAAGAGGAAATATTACCGAGCGCTACTATTTGTAACAGGATATGAGCCAGAATTAAGCGAGAATTGTGGCGAGTGTTCCATGCAATCCACTTCCATTATCACATGCGAGAACCCTCGAAGAGAACCCAATGTGTTGAAGAGAATCAACTTCCTTTGTATTTGATGGAATGTTGTAACGGGGCAACCTTGGAATAGGAATGAAAATGGAGTGGAAAGTTTTCGTTTTTCTGGAGAAAAAATGGAAACGGAGAGAAACCAACGTTTCGTTTCGTTGGATCGCGCCATCGAGCAAAACCAACGTTTAAATCACGTCTGTCATGTTCGTGTCTCACCCTCCTCCACGGCTCGACCCCACACGGTCGCTCGGCATGCCACTCACCGCAAACCGAGTATACGATAACTTTCCCGCCTGCTTGTCGATGGATCGCGCCATGGAGTACTAGCACTACTGGAAGAGATTGACGAGTTGGGGGAGGACAGCTAGCTATAGCACGAACTCCCAAGAACTTTTTACATGCATGTTGTAGCCGGCTATTGCGACCTTTGAACGTGGAGCAGCCGCATGCACCCGAAAGCGGCGCGAGCGACGCTCTCTCGGCCGGCGCGCCGCTTCAATGCCGGCGCCAGTGAGAGGTCGCGTTCGCTCTGGCCGGGCATGAATGCGGCACTGACCATTTCGGGCGGGAAGCACGCGCGGGTGATGAAGAGGGTTCGGGTTGGTCAGGACCGGCCGTGGCAGCGGTCCAGACGTGCGCAAACAAGAGATGCCGTACGTTAATATTGCTGTGTATATAATTAACAACGTAAATAATGTGCCAGTTGGACAAATATGATTGGAGATGGAGATGGAAATGGAATTTTACGTAAACACGGATATGCATGTCTATGTCTATGTGTGTGTGCACGACGACTCTCGCGACCTGGAAGCGGGGGCGTGTTTTTGATCGAGTTTTCTTTCTTGGTACGTTAGAAAATCAGTTTGTCTAATTCACATCTAGATGTTATTTAAGGATATCACATCTAAGCTCCCACAAGTATATAATATAGCAACAAGAAAAAAAAACTAGGAAAAAAATAGACCACAAACAGAGTGGACATCAACTTAGATGTGACATAACTATGTCACATCAAGATGTGTCCTAGACAGACCCTTAAAAAATTGTCCGCCAGTTTTCGTTTCTTTTTTCCGGGAACGCACGTATTCTATTTAAAACCACTGCTATGGAGAGATTTTTTTACTCCATTATAGCCTCTTGTTTGATAGAGTTTCTCGCGTCTCGCTCTCTTACCCTCTCCATATATGTTACACGTTGGAGGCTCAGCGTTCATTTGCTAGGGTTTGCTATATTCACAGTCTCTCACCCTCTCTTCACCAGATCTAAACAAGACTGCATTGGCCTCTTGTCTCTCTCCCCCGTCACAGCTGGTGAAGGAGGCATCCGTATCCCGTCGCACCGGGAAGGGGAGGAGGTGCAGTGTTCACTCTATCGCCTTCGGCGAGGGAGGCAATCCACTGCCGGCTGTGCTATTCTCTTTCACCCAGCGCCTGTGCGGGAGGGCCACCGACCCCTTCTTCCTCGCTGCCGTACGTAGTGTGGGCAGATCCGTCCTCCCGCCGCACGCCTTGCCACATCCCGACGACCCTAAGGTATAAGTTTCTTTGAAACCGTCATTGCTCTAGCTGCATGTGGATCTTTTTCGATCTGTAGTCGAATCTAGGTCTTGGTTCAAAGAGGAAAGAAGGGTGCGGTGGGCTGGAGCAAGAATCTAGGACGTGGTTCAATGAGGAAAGGAGGGGCGGAAAGTAGTATAGACTGGCTATCCAGCCGCTTTGTAGGTCGGAAAGGGAAAAAGGGGGTAACCCAGTACACACATCTGTAAGGAACCGATCTCTTTGTTGAAAAGGGAAAGAAACTGGGGGGTCGGGTAGTTTGTGCAGGACTAGATTTGCTGCCCTCACATAGGAAGAAGGTTCAAAGAGAACAAATATGGGACCAGCGCATATATGCTGCTTGGCTACATACTCCGCATCACCCATTTATACGTGTGGACGCACATGGTGCTGGCATGTCCCATACAGCTATTTTGTTGTTGTTAATCTAAGAATGCCGCCGGAAAATTGAAGCAATGCCAGTGTTAAAAGTAAATTACATTTTTTAACGAATGTTGTTTCAAGAGAATGTCTCTGTTAATATGAATCAATGCAACCGTTTTAGAAATGCTACTGTCCTACTTTGTTTTCCATCCAAGACAAGTTAGATGCTTCTTTGTGTCACCGTTTGTTTCATCCTCCTTTATTGGCTAGTAATTGTTTCCTTTTTTGCCTGTGTTAAAACAGGGCTATCTATTCAACTTGTTGCTATTGCGACATTTTGCTTCGCTACTCGAAACACTTATGTTTTAAGAGTGTTTTGTGCAGTTCAACTTGAATGTCACACCGGTGACTTTGCTTAATTTTGGTGGAACTGCACAAAAGGAGATCGAGATTTGTTTCCAGTCTTCGTGGCGAGTTGTTTCAAATCTTGGTCTCAACCACATGATGTGCAGTGTGCTTTGAGATGTTGTGCTACTTGTTTTAGTACTGTTTTAAATAAATGTTGAATTGAAGCTATTGTATTGCTGTCTTTTCCCATTAAGTAGTGAACAAAAATGGGACCAACCCAGACATGATGCTTGTTGCTTTGTTACAACAAATTCAGCATCACCCCTTTATAAGCCGGTAATTGATGCCACTCTTAGAATTAACTACTGAATCTTATTTCAAAACTGCAACACTTGTTAGGGATTGGCGGGATTACATTTTTGTGGCCGCATGTTTCATCCTCCTTTATTAGCCAGTAATTGATTCCTTTTTTGCCTCTGTTTAAACAGGGATATCTATTCAACTTGTTGCTATTGCGACATTTTGCTTCGCTACGCGAAACACTTTGCTTGATTTCAGTGCAACTACACAAAACGAGATTGGATTTCCTATTCGTGTTGGCAGATTCGTATTTTATCTTGTCCGTCTCATGAAAGGTCAGTACAGGCCTTCATCCACATGATTGTGCAGTGTGCTTTGAGATGTTGTGCTACTTGTATTGGTACTGTTTTAAATAAATGTTGAATTGAAGCTATTGTATTGCTGTCTTTTCCCATTAAGTAGTGAACAAAAATGGGACCAACCCAGACATGATGATTGTTGCTTTGTTACAACAAACTCTGCATCACCCCCTTTATAAGTAGATGGAAGCACATACTGTTGTTGCGCTCAGTCTCCCCTGGAACTGTTTATGCTTTTCGTTAATCTAATGCCGCTGGTAAAATTAAGCAATGCCACTCTCAGAATTAATTAACTACTGAATCTTAGTTCAAAACTGCAACACTTGTTAGGAATGGTACTATCCTGCTTTGTAGTTCTTTCTACATGTTTAACCAAGGTATTGTTAAGATAATGTCTCTGTTAAAATGAATCAGTTGCATTGTTATAGGAATGGTACTTTTCTGCTTTGTCGTTCTTTATACATGTTGAAACAAGGCATTGTTAAGATAATGTCTCAGTCAATATGAATGAATCACACTAATGGAGAATTACTACTCTCTTGCTTTGTTTCCCATTAATATAAAGTAGATCAGTAGATGCTTTTCTTCTGGGAGTACAAGTCATCAACCGTTATTTCTCAATAATTGTTTCCCTTATACCTATTGTTGCTTACAGGGATATCAAAATTAACGCTCGGTTTTATTCCGACTTCGATTTTAGTTGAACTGCACAAAAGGAGCCAATGTGTCCAAGGCAAACTGCTGCATTACTGGGTCCAGTTGGTCGTTCCACTTTGCAAAAAGAAGCAGTCACTATTTGCGCTACATTACAGAAGGAATGACCGAGAAGCTTTATAGAGTATTATTAGACACCGGTGACATGACTAGTCTGCAGAGACCATTGGCAATTTAACAACACGTGGAGTGCCCTGGGCAAAAAGTGCCAAAACAAGTACAAGAAGCTACGACAGGACTCCACGATCATAGGCATTACATATTTTGAATGGGAAAAGCTTGTCAAAGTTTAATCATTGATGTTAGCAAGAAGACGTTAGTTTAATATATTGGAATTGGAAAACCTTGTCAAAATTTGCTCATTAATGTTAGCCAGAAGACATGCATTTGATATTTTTGAGTGGGACGCCCTTGCTATGAGCAGCGTCGAGTGTTTTTTTCTATTCCTGTGTTCAGTTTAGAATTAAATAGTTACTCTGCTGAGATATTCCTGTGTTAAGAGTTTGTTCTGAATATTGTCTATGTAATGTCAGGCCTTGTGTTTGATTGCAAAGTTGATCTTGGAATGTTGTGGCATGCGGCATCACGAGTTGTTCACCGTGCCTCCTGAGAATAATGCTTCGTATTGTTTTGCATGTCGATCTAATGCCAGTGATTTGCTTGAAATAAACCAGAGCTCCCAAGCGCGGCCTTACCGTTTCATGCCGTCTCAGTTTCTCGAAGGTGCTCATAGGTGTCCGATGATCCTAGCTTCCTGAATGAGCAGCGGGCGCTGTATCAGACCATCCGTAGGGCCCGCGAGGCCCTCTCCTTTGTCCTTCGAGTTGTTGCGCTCGCCGTGGCGCCGAGCATTGTTAACATCGTCAACGAACATGAGGATTCAGGAGATGACTTTATTTTGACTGGATGACACTAGGGACCCACTAGGGCCATAGCCGTACGTACGCAAGTGCCTCCTTATTATGTATAACTATATTTTTTTTGCTTTCTCCTGGTTTCCTGACATCACGGTCCCACACCGTTGTCAACCTATGTAGTCAATATAAACGAGAAAATTGCACAAGGTGCGGCCGACAGCTGGGACCAAGCAGCTCGAGCAGTATTTGTGTTTTTGAGGCGTGAGCACTGCAGAGTTTTTCTTGGCGATGATTTCATTGTTGTTCAGAGGAGAGCAGGGTATTAACTGGGCGGGCTGTGGCCCGTCTAGCCCAGGCCAGATATCCAACCCAGATACTAATTTTTTCAAGATGAAAATTGCTAGCCCAGCTATACGTATTTTTGAGGAATACCCAGGCAAGGTCAACTTGTTATTCTCCGGCCCGCTGGGCTGCAAATCTTTCCTAGGAGGGATTCATTAGGCTTAACAGGAAAATGGGCTTTAAAAATTAATAAATGGGATGTAATTATAAAAACTGGGCAGTAACTATAAAAAAATGCACCAAACACGAAATTAGTTTATAAAATATTATTTATGGATTTTGAAAATCTTAAATTTTCATTGTTGCGCGCGCAATGTTTCGTTGGATTTTTACGTAATACAAATTTATATTTAATCTGACTAGAAATTTCAGGATAAAAATATTTCGGATCCCATCAAAATGTGGGAAATTTTATTGAATTCTGTCTTCAACGGTTGGTTGAAATTATTAATCGTTGTCCTAGCTAGAAAATGGGCTGTACTTTTAACAAACTGTAAATGGGCTGTTGTAAATTCCATTAGAATTCAAAAATGGGCTGTACATTCTTACAAAACGCAAATGGGCTATAAGTTCTCTGCCACACACTTGTGGGCCTACTAAGTGATGCGTCCCCTATAAAAAATAAGTTGACGCGTATGCAAGGCTTTGTCAACTTATTATAGTCAACACACGGTTCTAGCAGTAGTGGCCGTTGGATGTCTATCCGACGGATGTCGTGCTTCTTCTTCAATCTCGGATATTCTTAGCTTCGGCCGCCCAAAAAATGATTCCTCCCCCTGACATCTGGGGCGCACCATTTCGGAGGCTGACCTGTGGGCCTACTAAGTTGGAGCGTACCAAGGGCTTTGTCAACTTAGTCAATATAAACGATTTTAGCTTCAGTGACCGTACGATGTCCATCCAACGGCCGTAGTACTTCTTCAACCTCTCGTCTTCTTGGTCCAGCCGCCCAAAGCAGCGCCGGTCGTGCCGCCTGCTCCTGCCTCCCGTGGCCGGCTGTGCTGCCGCGGAGGTCTCACCGCCCCCATACTACTCCCACCGCTGGCCAGGCCATCCCTCCACTCACCCACACCCCCTGTTATTCTGCGGCGACGACAGCCTCACACCGCAGCCGAACCAGTGAACCCTCGTACTCCTCTCCGCGTGGGCTTCCACTGCTGCGTCTTCCCCGGCTCCGCGTCATCCCCTTCCTAGGCCTCGCTGTCGTCCACCGCCCTGGTGCTCTCGGCGCGGCGTGGTCAACTGGGTCAACGACCGACTTCCATCGAAAGAGTACTGTACGTGGAGAGGCTGATAGCTGGGTCCACGGCGGCCGCAAGGAAGTGCCTCCTTATTACGCGCAAAATAATTATTCCTCCACCTGACAACGGGGACCCACCGGACGGGCCACCTTATTTCGCGAAAAAAACGTTTCCCCCCTGACTGCTGGGACCCACCGGACGGGCCACCGTATTTCGCGAAAAAACGTTCCCCCCGCTCTCAGCTCGGACCCACCGAAAGTGCCTCCTTATTACGGACAAAAAATGAATACTCCCCCTGCTAGCTGGGACCCACCTTTGTGGGAGGCTGACTTGTGGGCCTACTAAGTTGACGGGGATGGAGGGCTTTGTCAACTTAGTCAATATGAACGATTCTAGCTCCAGTGACCGTACGATGCCCATCCAACGGCCGTAGTGCTTCTTCAACCTCTGGTCTTCTTGCTCCAGCCGCCCAAAGCAGCGCCGGTCGTGCCACCTGCTCCTGCCTCCCGTGGTCGGCTGTGCTGCCGTGGAGGCCTCACCGCCCCCTACTATTCCCACCGCTGGCCAGGCCCTGTGGCGACGGCAGCCTCACACCGCAGCCGAACGAGTGAACCCTCATACTCCTCTCCGCGTGGGCATCCACTGCCGCGTCTTCACCGGCTCCGCGTCGTCCCCTTCCTAGGCCTCGCCGTCGTCCACCGCCCTGGTGCTCTCGGCGTGGCGTGGTCAACGTGGTCAAGGAATGACTTCCATCGGACGTGGACTGTACGTGGAGAGGCTGACAGCTGGGTCCACAGCGGCAGCAAGGAAGTGCCTCCTTATTACGCAAAAAATAATGATTGCTCCACCCGACAGCAGGGACCCACAGCAGGGACCCACCGGATGGGCCACCATATTTCACGAAAAAAACGTTTCCACCCTGATTGCTGGGACCCACCAGCTACACCTTCGCATGCAAGGAAGTGCGTCCGGGCAAAAAAAATGATTCGCCCCCCTGACTGCTGGGACCCACCAGCTACATCTTCGCACGCAAGGAAGTGCGTCCGGGCAAAAACAAACCCAAAACGATTCCCCCCTGACTGCTGGGACCCACCAGCTACATCTTCGCAGGCAAGGAAGTGCCTGACAGTCGAGACCCACCTGGTCGAAGCATACGTAGCGTTGTCATTCTGGTCGCGAACGTGTACGTACATATATACTGGTCGATGTAGAGGTGCGCACGTGTCGTAGTAGAGGCGCGTACGTGTCGTAGTAGAGGCGCGCACGTAGCATGTACACATACGTACAGCGGCCAGGGTGCAAGAAAGAAAATACGGCCACGTACATACATATGGGCAGGGTCTCGAACGCCTACTCACGCGTACGTACGGCGAGGGCTCGTGTACATGGCTGGGTCGGAACGGAGAAACAGCGTCGTCGTCGTGTTCATGGGGAGGCAACGGAATGCGTCATGTTCATGGGGAGGCAACGGAATGCGTCGTGTTCATGGGGAGGGGTGTGGCGTACCGCAAAATGGAGGAAACGGACCTCCTGCGGTCGAAACGGGGGTCCTGTTGATCGGGAGGAGTGTGGCGTACCGCAAAACGGAGGAAACGGACCTCCTACGGTCGAAACGGGGGTCCTGTTGATCGGGAGGGGTGTGGCGTACCGCAAAACGGAGGAAACGGACCTCCTACATTCGGAACGGGGGTCCTGTTGATCGGGAGGGATGTGGCGTACCGCAAAACGGACGAAACGGACCTCCTACGGTCGAAACGGGGGTCCTGTTGATCGGGAGGGGTGTGGCGTACCGCAAAACGGACGAAACGGACCTCCTACGGTCGAAACGGGGGTCCTG
This sequence comes from Triticum aestivum, assembly GCF_018294505.1. Lineage (NCBI taxonomy): Eukaryota > Viridiplantae > Streptophyta > Magnoliopsida > Poales > Poaceae > Triticum > Triticum aestivum. The sequence goes on from NC_057805.1 coordinate 328,037,723, forward strand.
TTCATCGGGAAGGGTGTGGCGTACCGCAAAACGGGACTCCACGGGATACTGTTCATCTCCACCGTCGACCTCCTCCAGCCTCCATGGGCTACCGTCGACCTCCTCCAGCCTCCACGGGCTCGTGTTCATCCAGCCTCCACCGCGCGCTACTCCACCGGCTACTGTTCAACCACCCCTCCACGGGCACCCCTCCACCGTCTACTGTTCATCCAGCCCTCCACACCACGGGGTCATGTTCAACCACCCCTCCACGGGCACCCCTCCACCTTCTACTGTTCATCCAGCCCTCCACCACACCACAGGGTCCTGTTCATCCAGAGGCAACGCCACCGCTCACTGTTCATCCAACCCCCCCGCAACGCTCACTGTTCATCCAATCGATCGGCTTCAGTTAGCAGCAGTAGCGAAGGAATCGCTCAATCGGGTTCAGTTAACAGCCATCGATCGATCGCTCGGGTTCAGTAACGCGTAGCCTACAGTGCAATCGCTCGGGTTTAGTTAGAGCCCAACGCCTCGCTCGGGTTCAGTTAGAGCCAACGCCTCGCACACACGCGCGTACGTGTATGAGAGAAACGTGCATCGCTCGGCCCCTGACCTCCCACCGTAACCGGGAACTCCCCGAAATTTTCCTCCCCCTCACTTCTACCACGGTTTTTTCCGTCATGGACGGCCCAAAGAATGTCATGCAGCTGCGTCTCCGGCCCGCCCAGGACGAAAAGCCCATTTTCTATCATGATTTTTTGTCATAGAACTAGGAGCCCACCACATCTATGATGATACTGGGTTTTGTCACAATTATCGTCATAGAAGTGCCATATGTATGACAGAAAAAATTTCGTTTGGCCCAAAATGTCACGGATGTGTCTTTTTTGTAGTGTATGGCTATGTTTATGCTTCCTATGTATTGTGTGCCTAGCATTGTTGTGGGTAGCAAGATCTTGTGCAAGGGTTAGTGGCTTTGTTTGGGAAGGGTTAGGGTTAAGCTACTATGGGTTTATTTTGACCATGTTTGTCTTGTTGTTTGAATGCAATGCATACAAGTTCCTTGATTCAAACTATGCATATTGTTGGTAGTTCATCCATATGAATTGGCCGACCCATGGATGACTTAATTTTTTCCCATTGTTCTTAGATGGATAGACTTGTTAATGTGCATTACTTGGACAAGGCGACATTTTAATGGAAATGCCGATGGAGGGGAGGAGCCCATGGTTTTTGACACAAGTCCATGCTATGATGATGTTGTACTGAAAGTGAGAAGCGTATTACATTGGATTAACCCAAGTGATGAGGTGAAGCTTATTGGTAGGCATGATGTTGGAGTGGGAGTAAAGTACCGATTAAAGAGTATGCCCATCACCTCCAATTTGCATTGGAATGCATACAAGGATAAAGTTGAGGGATCACAAGACAAGTTACTTGAATTGTTTGCCACAAAGGTTGAAGTTCCTCACCTACAACTCGACTTGAACTGGAATGAAACTCCCCAATACATGATGGTAATGTCGAGGTGTATGTTCATGCTACTTGTTACCTGCATTGGGATTTCCTCGAAGAGGAGAGGATGATGCAGTACGGTAGAGATAAGTATTTCCCTCAGTTATGAAACCAAGGTTATCAATCGAGTAGGAGAACCAAGCAACACTATGTAAACATCACCTGCACACAAACAACAAATACTTGCAACACAACGCGTAGAGGGGTTGTCTATCCCTCAACGGTTACGAGCAAGATTAAATTGTACAGTTTTTGATTGATAGATCTGACAAAAATACAAAATAAATAAAAATAAATTGCAGAAAGGTATTTTTAGGATTTTTATATGATAAAAGATAGACCCGTGGGCCATAGTTTTCACTAGAGGCTTCTCTCGAGAAAATAGCATATGGTGGGTAAACAAATTACTGTTGGTCAATGGATAGAAAAGCAAATAATTATGGTGATATCCAAGGAAACGATCATACATAGGTATCACGTCCAAGATTAGTAGACGAGATTCTGAATCTACTACTATTACTCCACACATCAATCGCTATCCAGCATGCATCTAGTGTATTAAGTTCATGAAAAAACAGAGTAATGCATTAAGCAAGATGACATGATGTAGATAAGATAAACTCGCGTATGAATAAACCCCATCTTTTTACCCTTAATAGCAATGATATATACGTGTCATGTCCCCTTCCGTCACTGGGATTGAGCACCGCAAGATCGAACCCATTACAAAGAACCTCTTCCCATGGCAAGATAAATCAGTCTAGTTGGCCAAACCAAACCAATAAATCGGAGAGGAAATACGAAGCTATATTAATCATGCACAAAAGAGTTTAGAGAAAACCCAAATAATATTCATGGATAGATCTAATCATAAAGTCACAATTCATCGGATCCCAGCAAACACACCGTAAAAGTCATCACATCAAATAGATCTTCAAGAACAATGAGGAGAACATTGTATTGAGAATCAAAAGGAGAGAAGAAGCAATCTAGCTACTAACTATGGACCCGTAGGTCTATGGCAAACTACTCACACATCATCAAAGGGGCAGCAAGGATGATGAAGAACCCCTCCATGATCGTTTCCCCCTCCGGAGGAGTACCGGAGAAGGCCTCCAGATGGGATCTCTCGAGAATAGAGGCTTGCGGTGGTGGAAAAAGTATTTCATGGACTCCCCCGAGGGTTTTCTGATTTTAGGGTATTTACAGAGGCGGAGTTAGGTCAAACGGAGGCTCATGGGCCCAGTACCCACCGAGGCGTGCCAGGGGCCTGTGGTGTGGGCTGGTGCCTAGTAGGCCATTCCTGCATCTTCTCGTGTCCTCCTGAAGCATCCATGCTCTCTTATTGCCTGAAAAAATCTCCATAAAGTTTAGTGGCATTTGGACTTCGTTTGGTATTGATTTTTTGCAAAGTAAAAAATAAGCAAAAAACAACAACTGGCACTGGGCACTAAGTTAGTAGGTTAGTCCCAAAACATGATATAAAGTTGCTTGTAATTGTATATAAACCATCCAAGATTGTTACTATAATAGCATGGAACAATAAAAAATTATAGATACGTTGGAGACATATCTGTTCACAATTCTTCTAGCCAACCACAAAGTAGCCAACCAAATGAAGAGGAGATCAATGATAGAGCCATACTAGTTCGAGGTGATCCTATTCCTCATGTGGATGATGATGATATTGCTCATGCTGATGAAGATGCTATTGCTAGTGTTGATGATCATCCTATTGCTCAGGATGATGCAAGCGCGGACGAAGAAGAGATTCATTACCATCTCATTGGTGACTTGGATGTCATTGTGTACAAACAAGACATGGACCTTAACCTCCCTTATAGCCCTATGTGCGGGTATGACTTGGATGACGATGGTCCGAAGGAAGAATTGGACAAGGATGGATTCACAACGCAAGAAAATCAAGTCTTCAAGAAGATTAATGGCAAGGAAAGAGGACCCTCATTGTTTCATGATCTTAGTCTTGCCGTCAAGGCCTTTGTTGATGGTGGCATGAGATTGGGGTTGGTTGAACCATCACCTTGCCCGAAGGTTGCTGATCCAAGGCCCATTGATGAGGACAAGAATGCTCATTTGAAGAAAGGCATCAAGTTTGGGTGCTTGCAAGAGTTCAAGATTTGGTTGAGTAACTACGCCATTAGGAACTATAGGTCGTATGTTGTTGGTCATTCCAATCAAAATGTGCGCTACACCATCAAATGAACGTTGCCCATGGAAGGTCCGTGGAAGAAAAATTCATGAAATCGGTCAATGGGAGTTGAAGAATTGTGTGGCTAATCACACATGCATACCGCCGGACAAAGCCGACCGAAGCAAGGGACACCATCAACTCACCTCTGAGTTCCTAGGCTATAAATTGTTTAATGAGATATCCCACGATCCAACCGTGAAGGTGAAGTTACTCATGAGTTCGATCTTCGAACGATTCGGGTACGAGGTCATGTATGGGGAGGTATGGATGGCCAAGGCAAATGCTATTAGGATGTTGCATGGTGATTATGCGACCGCGTACAATATTCTTCCTAGGATGTTGGGAGCCATTGCTCATCGGCACTGAAGGAAATATGCCCTAGAGGCAATAATAAAGTTGTTATTTTATATTTCCTTATATCATGATATTTTTTTTATTCCTGCTAGAATTGTATTAACCGGAAACTTGATACATGTGTGGATACATAGACAAAACACTGTGTCCCTAGTAAGCCTCTACTAGACTAGCTCGTTAATCAAAGATGGTTAAGTTTCCTAGCCATAGACATGTGTTGTCATTTAATGAACGGGATCACATCATTAGGAGAATGATGTGATGGACAAGACCCATCCGTTAGCTTAGCATATTGATCGTTCAGTTTTATTGCTATTGCTTTCTTCATGTCAAATACATATTCCTACGACTATGAGATTATGCAACTCCTGGATACCGGAGGAATGCCTTGTGTGCTATCAAACACCACAACGTAACTGGGTGATTATAAAGATGCTCCACAGGTATCTCCGAAGGTGTTTGTTGGGTTGGCATAGATCGAGATTAGGATTTGTCACTCTCGGTAATGCACATCATAAGAAGCCTTGCAAGCAATGTGACTAATGAGTTAGTTGCAGGATGATGCATTACGGAACGAGTAAAGAGACTTGCCGGTAACGAGATTGAACTAGGTATGAAGATACCGACGATCGAATCTCGGGCAAGTAACATACCGATGACAAAGGGAATAACGTATGTTGTCATTACAGTACGACCGATAGAGATCTTCATAGAATATGTAGGAACCAATATGAGAATCCAAGTTCCACTGTTGGTTATTGACCGGAGAGGTGTCTCGGTCATGTCTACATAGTTCTCGAACCCGTAGGGTCCGAACGCTTAACGTTCGATGACAATTTTGTATTATATGAGTTATGTGATTTGGTGACCGAATGTTGTTTGGAGTCCCGGATGAGATCACAAACATGATGAGGAGTCTCGAAATGGTGGAGAGGTAAAGATTGATATATACGACGATAGTATTCGGACACTTGAAGTGTTCCGGAGGGTACCAGGTACACATCGGATCACCACAAGGGGCTGGTGCACCCCCATATAGGCCGAAATTGAAGGAGAAGGAAAGGAGGGAAGGGAGAAGGAAAGGGTAGGATTCGGCCTTCCCGTTTCCTTCCCTCCCCCTCTCTTTCCTTCCCCCTCTGGTACTTATGGAAAGGGGGAGGCCGACTTGGAGGAGGCGCCCAAGTAGGATCCCTCCTACTTGGGGTGCCCCTTGCTGCTCCCCTCCCTCTCCCACATATATATATGTGGGGGGGGGGCACCGCTAGAACACACAACATTGATTCCTAGCCGTGTGCGGTGCCCCCCTCCACAGTTTATGCCTCTGGTCATATCTTCGTAGTGCTTAGGCGAATCCGTTCGCGGATCACTTCACCATCACCGTCACCACGCCATCGTGCTGATGGAACTCTCCCTCGACACTTTTCTAGATCAAGAGTTCGAGGGACATCATTGAGCTAAACGTGTGTAGAACTCGGAGGTGCCGTACGTTCGGTGCTTGATCGGTCGGAACGAGAAGAAGTTCGACTACATCAACCGTGTTGTCAAATGCTTCCGCTTTCGGTCTACGAGGGTACGTGGACACACTCTCCCCTTCTCGTTGCTATGCATCTCCTAGATAGATCTTGCGTGAGCGTAGGTTTTTTTTTGAAATTGCATGCTACGTTTCCCTATAGTGGCATCCGAGCCAGGTCTATGCGTAGATGATATGCACGAGTAGAACACAAAGAGTTGTGGGCGGTGATAGTCATACTGCTTACCACCAACATCTTATTTTGATTCGGCGGTATTGTTGGATGAAGCGGCCCGGACCAACCTTACATGACCATGTTCATGAGACCGGTTCCACCGACACACATGCAACTAGTTTGCATAAAGGTGGCTGGCGGGTGTCTGTTTCTCCAACTTTAGTTGAATCGAATTTAACTGCGGCCGGTCCTTGTTGAAGGTTAAAACAACAAACTTGACGAAACACCATTGTGGTTTTGATGCGTAGGTAAGAACGGTTCTTGCTAGAAGCCCGTAGCAGCCACGTAAAACTTGCAACAACAAAGTAGAGGACGTCTAACTTGTTTTTGCATGGCATGTTGTGATGTGATATGGTCAAGACATGATGTGATATACGTTGTTGTATGAGATGATCATGTTTTGTAAAAGTTATCGACAACTGGCAGGAACCTTATGGTTGTCACTTTATTGTATGAAATGCAAATGCCATGTAATTGCTTTACTTTATCACTATGTGTTAGCGATAGTTGTAGAAGCAATAGTTGGCGAGACGACCACGACGCTACGATGGAGATCAAGGTGTCAAGCCAGTGATGATGGAGATCATGATGGTGCTTTGGAGATGGAGATCAAAAGCACAAGATGATGATGGCCATATCATGTCACATATTTTGATTGCATGTGATGTTTATCTTTTATGCATCTTATTTTGCTTAGTACGGCGGTAGCATTATAAGATGATCCCTTACTAAAATTTCAAGGTATAAGTGTTCTCCCTATGTATGCACCGTTGCGACGGTTCGTCGTACCGAGGCACCACGTGATGATCAGGTGTGATAGGCTCTACGTTCATACAACGGGTGCAAGACAGTTTTGCACATGCGGAATACTCGGGTTAAACTTGACGAGCCTAGCATGTACAGACATGGCCTCGGAACACTGGAGGCCGAAAGGTCGAACGTGAGTCATATAGTAGATATGATCAACATGGACATGTTCACCATTGATGACTACTCCATCTCACGTGATGATCGGACATGGTTTAGTTGATTTGGATCACGTGATCATTTAGATGACTCGAGGGATGTCTATCTAAGTGGGAGTTCTTAAGTAATATGATTAATTGAACTTAATTTATCATGAAGTTAGTATTGATAGTTTTTGCATGTGTATGTTGTAGATCAATGGCCTGTGCTATCATTCCCTTGAATTTTAATGCGTTCCTAGAGAAAGCTAAGTTGAAAGATGATGGTAGCAACTACACGGACTGGGTCCGTAACTTGAGGATTATCCTCATTGCTGCACAGAAGAATTATGTCCTTGATGCACCGCTAGGTGAAGGGCCTGCTGCAGGAGCGGATGCTGATGTTATGAACATCTGGCAAGCTCGATCTAATGACTACTCGATAGTTCGGTGTGCCATGCTTTACGACTTAGAATCGGGACTTCAAAGACGTTTGAAAGTCATGGAGCATATGAGATGTTCCAAGTGTTGAAGTTAATATTTCAAGCAAATGCCCGAGTTGAGAGATATGAAGTCTCCAACAAGTTCTACAGCTGCAAGATGGAGGAGAACAGTTCTGTCAGTGAACACATACTCAGAATGTCTGGGTATCATAACCACTTGACTTAGCTGGGAGTTAATCTTCCAGATGATAGTGTTATTGACAGAGTTCTTCAATCACTGCCACCAAGCTACAAAGGCTTCGTGATGAACTATAATATGCGAGGTATGGAGAAGACTATTCCCAAGCTCTACGGAATGCTCAAAGCTGCGGAGGTAGAAATCAAGAAGGAGCATCAAGTGTTGATGGTTAACAAGACCACTAGTTTCAAGAAAAAGGGCAAAGGAAAGAAGGGGAACTTCAAGAAGAATGGCAAGCAAGTTGCCACTCCCAGGAAGAAGCCCAAGTCTGGACCTAAGCCTGAAACTGAGTGCTTCTACTGCAAAGCGATTGGTCACTGGAAGCGGAACTGCCCCAAGAATTTGGCGGATAAGAAGGATGGCAAAGTGAACAAAGGTATATTTGATATACATGTTATTGATGCTTGTAGTAGTGCCTGGGTATTTGATACCGGTTCGGTTGCTCATATTTGTAACTCGAAACAGGGGCTATGGATTAGATGAAGATTGGCTAAGGACGAGGTGACGATGCGCGTCGGGAATGGTTCGAAGGTCGATGTGATCGCCGTCGGCACGCTACCTCTACATCTACCGTCGGGATTAGTTTTAGACCTGAATAATTGTTATTTGGTGCCAGCGTTGAGCATGAAAATTATATCTGGATCTTGTTTAATGCGAGACAATTATTCATTTAAATCAGAGAATAATGGTTGTTCTATTTATATTAGTAATATCTTTTATGGTCATGCACCCTTGAAGAGTGGTCTATTTTTGTTGAATCTCGATCGTGGTGATACACATATTCATGTTATTGATGTCAAAAGATAAAAAGTTCATACTGATAGTGCAACATATTTGTGGCATTGCCGTTTAGGTCATATTGGTGTAAAGCGCATGAAGAAACTCCATGTGGATGGACTTTTGGAATAACTTGATTATGAATCATTTGATGCTTGCGAACCATGCCTCATGGGCAAGATGACTAAAACTCCGTTCCCCGGAACAATGGAGCGAGCCACTGACTTATTGGAAATAATACATACCGATGTATGCGGTCCGATGAGTGGAGAGGCTCGCGGCGGGTGAGGGAGTCCTGGATTAAGGGGTCCTCGGGCGTCCGACCTATGGGACATGGGCCGGACTGATGGGCCGTGAAGATACAAGACAGAAGACTCTCTCCCGTGTCCGGATGGGACTCTCCTTGGCGTGGATGACAAGCTTGGCATTCGGATATGAAGATTCCTTTATCTGTAACCGACTTTGTACAACCCTAGTCCCCTCCGGTGTCTATATAAACCGGAGGGTTTAGTCCGTAGAGGCAATCACAATCATACAGGCTAGACTTCTAGGGTTTTAGCCATTACGATCTCGTGGTAGATCAACTCTTGTAATACTCATATTCATCCAGATCAATCAAGCAGGAAGTAGGGTATTACCTCCATAGATAGGGCCCGAACCTGGGTAAACATCGTGTCCCCCGTCTCCTGTTACCATCGACCTTAGATGCACAGTTCGGGACCCCCTACCCGAGATCCGCTGGTTTTGACACCGACATTGGTGCTTTCATTGAGAGTTCCTCTGTGTCATCACCTAAAAGGCTCGATGGCCACATCAATTATCTACAACAACGCTTTCCTGGGGGAAGTTTTCCTCCCCGGCCAGATCTTCGTGTTCGGCGGCTTCGCACTGCGGGCCAACGCGCTTGGCCATCTAGAGCAGATCGACAGCTACGCCCCAGGTCACCAGATTAGTTTTGGAAACCTGGACTATGTCACTGACATCCGGGGAGACTTGATCTTCCAAGGATTCGCGCCCCCAACTTCCGCTCTGGCCTTAGATCCGGAACGCGTCGCCATGCCCGAAGACGGACTCCCTGAGTCCGCCGAACTGTTGGCAGCTACCAAATCCAGTACGGGAGAGTCAGAGGAAGTAGTGTCACTGGCAACCGTCGTGAAGCCGGACTCTTCACCGGACACTGGCTCCAAATTCTCAGGGCCAGCATCGTGTGAGTTCGGCCAGGGAACCTCCCTCCCGCCGTACTCCACGAGATCTCTCCTCCCTGGCAAAACCTCGCCTTTAAGCGAGGCTCTGGACCTAATGCGATCCCTTGTCATTATAGAGGAGCAACGTTCGAACTATGCCCAGCCCGGACTAGGGGCTGAGAGCAGGGAATTTTGCCTCCCACCCACCACCCACTTCATAGCCACTGTCGAGGACTTAACCGACATGCTCGATTACGGTTCCGAAGACATCGAAGGTATGGACGACGATGCCGAAGATGAGCAGGCCCAGAACCCGTCGTTTACTGGACGCTGGACGGACACCTCTTCGTATGACGTGTACATGGTGGATACACCCAAAAAGGATAACGGCGATGACAAAGAAGACCCAGTTGAGGATAAACCTCCTGAGATACAGCCAAAGCACCAGCGTCAGCGGCGCCGCTCTAAATCACACTGTAGAAAAGACAGCAATACCGGCACAGGAGACAATAACACTCCGGACAGTGCCGAAAACAGAGAAGACCCCGACGAGCCAACTGCCGAACAGGACGATCGGGAAGATGGGCAGGTCAGCCCCGAGGAACAGGCCGCAAACGAAGACTCGGAGGACAGTAATTATCTCCCACTCTCCGAGGATGAGGTGAGCCTCAGTGACGAAGACTTTATCGTGCCTGAGGAACCTCTTGAGCAGGAGCGCTTTTAAGCGCCGGCTAATTGCCACTGCAAGGAGCGTGAAAAAGAAGCAGCAGCAGCTTCAAGCTGATCAAGATCTGCTCAATGACAGATGGACTAATGTCCTGGCAGCCGAGGAATACGGCCTCGAGCGCCCAACCAAAAGTTACCCGAAGCGCAAATTGCTACCTCAATTCGATGACGAGGCGCTGGAGCCCGTACCATCAGCGCGTATCGACCACCACGTGGCCGGGACAAAGCGGCAACTCAAGCTGAACACCAACCCATACTACCTCGCCATAACAGCAGAGATAAAACAGCTCGGGGATATACATACGACCTGCGGTAGGACCTGGACAGTAGAGCAAGACAGACCAGATCGATCTACGGATCGCGGGGCATGCCACGACACCCGACGACGGCTATTTAGCCGGGCGCGACAAGCATAATCACGCCCAGGCCGAAAATCGCAGACGGACTCCATCCGAGCTACGTCGTGACGTGGCCCGATATAGAGGCGCCGCACACCCCCTATGCTTCACTGATGAAGTAATGGAGCACGAATTCCCAGAAGGGTTTGAACCCATGAACATCGAATCATATGATGGGACAACAGACCCCGCGGTATGGGTCGAAGATTTTCTTCTCCATATTCATATGGCCTGCGATGATGATCTTTATGCCATCAAATACCTCCCACTAAAACTCAAGGGACCAGCTCGGCACTGGTTGAACAGCTTGTCCGAAAACTCCATTGGCAGTTGGGAGGACTTGGAAGACGCCTTCCGCAATAACTTCCAAGGTACATATGTTCGGCCACCAGACACCGATGACCTAAGTCATATCATCCAGCATCCCGGAGAGTCAGCCAGGAAGCTCTGGACTATGTTCTTAATTAAAAAGAACCAAATTGTCGATTGTCCGGACGCCGAAGCCCTCGCAGCCTTCAAAGATAGCGTCCGGGATGAGTGGCTCGCCCGCCACCTCGGTCAAGAAAAACCAAAATCCATGACAGCCCTTACCGCTCTAGTGACCCGCTTTTGCGTGGGAGAAGATAGCTGGCTCGCTCGTAGAAGCAACAACACCAGTTATCCGGGCACCGCCGAAGTTCGAGACGGCAACGGCAAGCCACGACGCAATAAACACAAGCATCGAAACAATAATGAAGGAACGCAAGACATGGCGGTCAACGCCGGATTCAGCGGCTCCAAACCCGGTCAACGAAAAAAGCCATTCAAGGCAAACAGAGACGGACCATCCAATTTAGACAAGATACTGGATCGGCCCTGCCAGATTCATGGCACCCCTGATAAACCATCTACTCACACCAACAGAAGTTGTTGGGTCTTCAAACAAGTCGGCAAGCTTAATGCCGAACACAAGGGGAAGGGGCTGCCCAGTGACAGCGATGACGAAGAGACTCGCCAGCCGAACACCGGGGGTCAGAAGCAATTTCCCCCCGAAGTGAAAACCGTAAACATGGTATACGTGATGCACACCCCTACATTTGAGCGCAGGCGCGCACTACGGGACGCATACGCCATAGAGCCGGTCACCCCAAAATTTAGCCAATGGGCGGCCTGCCCGATCACTTTTGGTCGCAAGGACCACCCAGCCAGTATCCGCCACGAAGGTTCGACAACTCTGATCATCGACCCAATTATCAATGGATTCCATCTCACGAAAGTCCTTATGGACGGCGGCAGTAGCCTTAGTCTACTTTACCAAGACACTGTCCGAAAAATGGGCATTGATCCTTCAAGAATCAAGCCCACCACAAATACCTTCAAGGGAGCAGTACCCGACATAGAAGCTCACTGCACGGGCTCAATTACATTGGAAGTCATTTTCAGTTCGCCGAAAGACTTTTGAAGCGAAGGCTTGACCTTCGATATTGTCCCGTTCCGCAGTAGCTACGAGGCACTACTCCGGCGTACCGCTTTTGCTCGTTTCAATGCGGTCCCACATTACGCCTATCTAAAGCTTAAGATGCCCGGTCCACGCGGCATCATCACGATAAACGAAAATGCGGAACGCTCCCTCTGTACAGAGGAGTATACTATGGCTACTGCAGCCGAAGTACAAAGTGGCCTCATCAAGCCGCGTATCTCATCGGCCATCAGGCCGCCGGCCTCTACTAAACAGGACCGACCAATCTCAGAGCTGGATTAGCAGTTCGGTCTCCGTCGTTCGCCTCATATAACCGCGGAGTTTGTACCGCACATACATAACTATGCACTTAAAATACCCTGGTCATCGGCGGAGGCACAATACGGACAGGCCTACAACGCGGTCTGCACTCTCATAGTCTTTTTTCTTTTTCTAACTATTTTTTTATCTTTCACCACAGGTGACTCAAAGCCTTGTCATCTTACGAACTCTCTCTGAGTTCGGCTTCGTATAAATAACCATAGGCTATTCTTGCTAAGGAGTCCTTTCGCTGAGGCAAGGCAGCACAGACGTGTGACAGGAGGTCCAAATGATTTTTGTAAGACCGCACTCTTTATTTCAAACCTATAAAGTGCCTTTTTCCTCAGCCTTTGACCCCCGGCATGTCAAATAGCCCGGGTAGTAACGTTATAATATGTAAGATTGCGTTTGGCGTGTCAATCAGATTTCAGTGAACATAACCCATATTCAGTATTCACTTTTTCTACAAGCTGAATTTTGCTTCTTCGGTTGTTTCACACACGCACCTCGGCACAAATTGCCAGAGGCTCGATACGGCAACATATGAGTTGCCGACAAGTCCGAACAGCTTTTTAGCACACTTTGGTGTCACGAGTTTGGCCTTATATGCATCAGCTCCGAATCATGTCTTTGGTCAATAGTTGGGTTGCCCGGCTCCTGTGCTTACTACCTTACATTCCGCCCTATTGGCTAGGGTAGTAAAGGGAGAACTACTGCGATTGCGTTTCCGGTTCATCTGGTCAAGCACCTCAGTAGAGAAAGCCAAAAACTGACTCTCATGATGCGGCGAGAGCTAGTCAACCACTCGATGACTCATCGGAATCCTTCGCGATTCCTTCCGTATTACATGAAGGACCATTCTTCTGGTCACCTATGTAACGCACCGTGTTCGGATAATCGCGTACATACCAGGGGCTATATCGTAGACCCACCGTCAAACTCTTATGGCTAAGTGAAGGTGTTAAAGCCCTATGGTCCGATTGCCTAGTTCGCCGCATTGACACCTCCTTCATGGACCAAGAAGTTGGGTCAAGAGCGATCAAGTGCTTTTCCGAACACCCTCGTATTTTATGCGAGGGGGCCGAAGCCGACGATTGGTAAACTTTCAGATTATAAAAAAAACGGCCGCACAGGAGGAACCAAAACTTTCAGGCAAAAGTATAAAAAACATGGCCTTAATATATCACTAGTAGAATGCCCGTGCCTTGCTACAGGGTACAATACATATAAATGAATCAAACGAATGATTAAGGTTGTCTTCAGGGTCGAAGCTCATTTCTTCCTCAGACGTTTGGGCGTGTCCGGGCATCAAATGGGCACCGAACAGGCTCCCAAAATTCAACCGTCCGACAGTTCAGGCTCCCTGAATCCAGACCATATGTAGAGGAGCAATGTGGTTGTCTAGACTATTCACCATGTTATCTCAAACATGCGGGCCCAATACAAAAACCCCATCCGACGACACACCCTTGCCTTTTCCTGCCACACTTCCCCCTTCCCACTTGATTTTCGTCATAGTGAAACATTTCTAGCTGGAGCCCTATCCTTTAAACCGGATGACGCCCACCTCACGTTGTCCATTGCGCTCTATGTTCTTCACCCTTTAAAACCTGATGACGCCCACCTCACATTCGACATGGTGCCCTATGTTCTTCACCCATTAAAACGGGATGATGCCCACCTCACCTTCAACATGGTGTCCTATGTTCTTCACCCTGCCAGCTGCCCCGCTCTCCGCCCTGATCCTCTCTCCCGTGTTTGTGCTGATCCACCACCGCCATAAGGGGGAGGAGGTGTGCGCCGCCCGTGATGCCCCCCGAACCAAGAAGGCAGTTCTAATGTCTCTTGAGCCACGATTTTTTTTAATGTTTGTTGTTGGGATACAAAATGTAGTTAATTGCCCATGAGTTGCAATGATGACATAAATACTACCAGTGAAATAAATTTACTTGTAGCAAATCACTATGGAGAAGAGGCAAGAAAAGATCATGCCAAGTTTACAACTGCAAAATAAACCATTTGCATTGAACATGTAACAAGTCACGGCCGCGTAACATGAACACATTATAATTTGGATGGAGTATATGATATAACAAGAACATCCATGTTTTTCAAAATTTGCAGCGATCCATGGGAAGGGATAAGAGCTACCCCTAACGTTAAAATTTTGTAGGTATGAATATATCTCTACCCCCCTAACATGGTCCGTTGAGAAGAGCAATCACCAGATAACCTTTTTCTTGCCAAGCAGCTTTGGAGAACTACCATGAAATTCTGCCCTCAGAATGCACAATGGAGAAGAGTAAATTCATCAAAACCCCTACCTAGATAAATCAGAAATTTGAGCGACAAAACGGGCATGGAAAAAATATTTCAACGATTGCGAACAGTTGATCAGAGGGCACGCCCTACACTAGTCAGACTAAGGTCTCGGCAGTGCACAGATTACCAGCCAGAAAAATAGCAGCAACACACCATGGTCAACGACAGTCTAGAATGGCATCTCCTTCGGCCATACAGTGGTCCATACTCTTTGAAATCCTGGAAGAACAACAAACCTTGCAAATTTGGAATCGAGAGTAAACAACATAACAAAAGAGTTCAGAAATATAAAGCAGAAAATTCAATAATCAGTACAAAAAAAGGTCTTTGTATCATAAACTCTATACATCCAAATCGCTAGGGAGATCCACCGCTCGACTACTCCTGCAAGGACGTCTGGCATGCTACACCTCTTACTTCTAAACACAAGAACAACTCAACATACATATGTGCTGAATGAAAAGATCCTCATGAAAAGTTAAAATATTCTATCAAGGTTTACCTGTTACTACATCCTTCTTAAATGTCAGTCCTTGCATAGAATATTCACGTTCTAACAACATGTTGTATCATGCAGAAATCACATTCTTCATGAGAGACGCCCCTCACAATGGAAAATCCATGTCATAGCAGAAGTTACAGGTTGCCTTGATGAGAATATACTAATGGTCAAATCGGGCATCACCTTCATCATAGTTCAAGCCTTTACTGTCATTCCTCATATTGTGCACCATCTCCTAAGATTCTTCTTTCAGCGCTCCATTCGCTCCGTCCATGCAATGCAGCCATAACCATATGCAGCAAGACCATTTTACAGGTCCATAGACCTCGGTTACACTGCAAGAAAAACAATGTCGACATTTCTGAATTCCACATAAGTGCTAAAAAGTTAGCAAGGCGGAATGAAAGTTTTTTAGGCTTTTACTCATTGCATTTATGCAACCGTTTTTTTCTACAGAATGTAGGATACACACTCAGATATAAGATGTTAATGCACTTCCAAGATCTATTTATGTATCGGAGGCAGGAAATGTAGAACTTTGATATTCTGTATTGCCAATGACAATAAAAAATAAGCCAGGATGAATCAACTAAAATAATTGGACAGAATCATCTTCATTATTGTTCAAAGGAGAGAAAGAAAATAGAAAGCCTTCAATCAAAATTTTGTAGTCAACAACCATTGTACAAATTTTAGTTTTACAAAGTACTATAGTTCATTTTGCATAAAGCAAGATGGCAACATTCTAGAAACAAAGATGTGTTCGTGTTCATCTAAAGTACAGTTGGCATAATTTTTTCATCCCGCAATTACATTCTTTTGATACTTTCGTGGGCACTATAATCTAAAAACAGTTGGATTCAAGGGCAAGCCTACTCGATCCTCTAATTCCCCCCAAATTTGCAAACATTGCTGACATAGTGAATCAGCTTCCACCTAATAAGATCAGTTTTAAACCCATCAAATAGATCCACAAATGGAAAGGATGTGAGCAATTGAACATACGCCGAGATAATTTAATAAGGATCAGGAAATATGGAGAAGGGAGTAGGCGGTGTAGTGTCTCGGGTTCCCTCCATCCATGGCGGAGGATGTGCCGGAGCGGGGACGACAGCGAGGCTTTCCGGTGCATGCTATCGGACGGAGGAGGTGGCCAGGTCGTGCCATAGGTGCCCCAAGCCCGAGGGCCCCGTCGTTGCCACCCGCCATGCCAAGGGCGATGGCCAGGGCAGCAACAGCACCGCAGGTGCCGCGTCGAGACATGCTGCGCTTGGCGAAGTAGACAGGGAGGTCGCCGGCGGTTCTTTCAGACCTCGACGCCACTGGTGAGGGTGGCGTTCCCCTCCGGTAGCGACGCAACGCTGTCAGTGGTGAGAAGGCGCGACCACGCCAGCCGCCCTCGTTCCTCTCGGCCCCACCGCTCACAGACAGAGAGATATGAGAATGGAAGGACTTCCATGGGAGAGAAGAGAGGATGCGCTGATCTGTGGAGCTCGGCATTAGCCCATCACCCTGCTTCACATATGCCTCCGCCGTCGTCAAACAAATTTTTTTTGAGCCAGTCGAACAAAAAATACGTCCCAATATTTTTGTTCCTACTTGCATTGGTTTGTGCTACTCGTAAGCACTTTACTGTAGTTTCATTTCACTTATTAAGTTCAGACGTAAGGGCTTGACACCCACGGTGGGCATTGCTGTCAGTTTGTCACTGTTGTGGAATAACCAAATGCACATTTCACACATACAAACATTAGTTAAGAAGAAGAGTAGTAACAATTTTGCATGGATCACATCACCCTTGGGAAAGAAAAATCAATTAAGAATTCCCATCCCAATTGCTCAACATCACAACACGTGCAACTTGAAAGGCAGTAGACTTTTCTACAACAGGCTCCTTCAGGCTTAGTTGTGTATACATCACTTTCTCCGAATAATTACATGATTGTACTCATCATGCTCTTATAAGCACCTAAAGTTAGAATGCCCTCCATATAAAGGCTTTGACCAACACAAATTCAGAACACTACCTGCCACTTTTGTCTGTTTATCCATTTTGTGTGTTCAAGTTAAGATTTTGTTTTGTTTTCTCTTCATCACACAAATGCCACAGAAATCACACTCTTGCTTTAAAAAAGACCCTAGGTGGAAAAAAATAGCTACTCATTTTTTTTTGTAAAAAACGAAAGATATATTGTCTAGAAAAAAATCCTGAATATACAACTACTGACATGAGGAGTAAACCATACTCACATCAAGCATGTGATCCAAGAACGGTATCCCTGTGCTGCAGTTTGCAACACCAGTGCCGTCGAGGTTGATCTTGACATGTACATTTGACTCCTTGGTTACCCTCTTGACCTTTCCCAGCCTAGACGATACTGAAAACATTGAACAATAAGAGATATAGCTAGTAGGGAAGCTGAACAGCGGTGAGTTCGTCAATCATAACAGAGGTACAAACCACTGTGGAGTCCTCTGGTGCTACCGGAGAGTCGTTCCCGCCGACGCCGGTGGCAGCCATGAAAGGCGACCTCAGGCGAAGCGATCGTCCGTATAGCCGCGCGGGGAACGCGACCACGCTCTGCACTGGTTGGCGGCGTCTGCCTCGCCCGTGGGGATCTGTGGCAGCGTTGGGCATGTTGCCGTACCGGTACGGGGCACGGCCGTGCGGCGGTGGGGCGAGACCTACGACGGAGTAACTGCCGCAGCTGCAGAGCTCGACCTCCTCGGCGTTCGAGGACTTGTCCACGTCGGAGGCTGTGGAGGCGCTCCCGTATGCGGCGCGCGCGGCACGTGGCCGCTCCTGAACTTCTCCGGAGGTGTCATGAGGCCGCCGATGCCCGCCCACTCACCTTCCGCACCAACTTGAGCGCTTCCCGGTCCAGGCCCTCCGTGAACAACATCGCCGGCATCCAAATCCCCAGCCGTCCTGGCACACCACCAACAAATCCACACACCAAATCAGAGAGACACCCAAATGCCGCGGCCATAAAATCGCGACGACCGAAAAGAAAACTCCTTAGAATGCCGGTGGGTGAGATTGGCGGATGTGGAGAGTTGTATACGGAGAGTTTTGATTAGAAGGAAAGTATTGATATTTGGTCGTTTCCTTGGTTGATTGGTGTTCGCTGATTAGAAGGAAATTGTTGATTAGAAGGAAAGAGTTTTGATCTTTGATTGTTCGCTGATTAGAAGCAAATTGTTGATTAGAAGCAAAGAAGAAATCAATGAATTCATTGTGTTACCAAATAAACGTTGGGTTTGTCCGGCCAGTGGGAGGGGGGAGAATAAAAAACCGACGAAAATAAACCGACGAAACTGGGAGGTGGGATCGTTGCTGCGGGGGAATTGGGAGGTGGGAGGGAGGATGAAAAAAACCCAAGGAAGGTGGGACGAAAATTAACCGCGGAGACTACCAACTGAGACATTAGGAGTAGAGATAATATTGTTTTTACAATTTCGGTACATTCACTTGAACATCATATCCTTCGAGCACTGACCCTCTATCAAGCGGGCACCCTTTAGGACATCTTGAAAATAATGCTCTGGCGTGTGATGGTCCTTGCCCTTGGGTAGACTATTCGCTGCAACATCGGTGGCCTTCATCTTCGCCCAGTACGTCTTGACGCGGGCAAAGGCCATCCGTGCACCTTCAATGCACGTTGACCGCTTAACGGCGTCGATACACGACACCGCATCAAGAAGTCGCTGCACCAAACCGAAATAACTATTCAGAATTGGCTCAGTCGGCCATAGCCGGACCACGATGTCCTTCATGGCAGATCCGGATATCTTATGGAGCTCGGCCCACTGGGCCATCTGTTCGTTTAGCAACATCGGACGCCTTGGCATGCTGAATTGCGACCAGAAAAGCTTTTCCGTTGCATGTCCTTCTTGCGCTTGGAAAAACTGCGTCGCATCGGAGACACTCTTCGGCAAGTCCAAAAATGCGTCTGGAGAACTCCACATTTGATTAAGCGGGGCATACTTCGGATCTCTGAATTTAGTTTGTAATAAGAAGGGCTTACGACCGCTATCTCCCCAACTTGCCGGATCTCCTCCTGAGCCGCTTTAGACTCGGACCGTGCTTCTCTCGCCTCTTGTAAGGCCATATCGAGATCGGCCATTCTGGCTTTGTTATTCTTCTCGAGGAATTCACATTGGACTGTGACATCCTTTAGCTCGAGTGCCATGGTAGATATTCTCTCCTCGTACTGGCGCCGAGCAGCCTGTTCGGCCTTCAACTCAGCAACTGCCTTCTTGGCAGCCGCATTACGCATCCTGGCTTGCTCCTTGGCCCGGGCAAGCTCAGCCCGAAGGGTCTCAACCACGGCCGCACTATCTGCAGTTATGCATATCTCAGTATATAATTCTTAGCTTCGTGCTCATATTATTATACATACATATACTGCCGCCCCAAAACATACCTTGCGCCTCGTCGAGCCGCCTGTTAATAAGCGTGATGTCGTCATCCGCCGCATCAAGTTTCTGCTTCAGACCTGCAACCTCTGTAGCTTGGGAAGTCGCCATGGATGTAACAGCCTGTGTTCCAATTAATCAGATTATTTCCTGGGGATATCTTTTTTTTGATCCTCTGATCGCCTCCTTTTGGACGCCAACCAGAGTCTCAGGGGCATTTTCCACGTAGAAGTGCAATTGAAGATATTAGATCGCATACCTCGAAGCCTCTTAGCAGGCCCATGAAGGATTCATTCAATCCGCTTCTCACGGATAGAATCCTCTCAACTACCGTACCCATTAAGGTACAATGTTCCTCTGAGACGGACGCATGTTGCAACATGCCCATCAATGTATCTGGCGCCTCCGGATTCCTGGAAGCGGCTGCGGGAATACGGACTCCCTTCGAAGGGAGATGTTTACTCGACCCTAGAGTCGTCCCCCGCTGTAAACCGGATAATTCGAGGCCTTTATTGATGGTCCCAGTAGGGGCCGCATGCCCCGGACCCTGGACGGCTGAAGTATCACCTTCGGGCGTAGTCTTCATTGTCCCTCGCACCACTTGTTGATCGGGAGAGATCCTCCGGGAAGACACCTCGGAGTCCTTTGCCCTATTGGGCGGGGAGGTCTGTGGAGGCGTCTCGCTTTCCATCGTCTCCGGAAGAAGATCCCCCGAGGAAGAGGACTGTTGAGGAAGATTGCATGCCGGACTGCAAACATATATTTTAGTGTTACCCTTGTAACCAGAAAGGAACGTGATATGTTTAGGACACCCTTGTTCAATTACGATTCGGCTAGGGGCTTGTCCTTACGGAGGAACTGCGCGACAACATTCCGAACCCGAACCACCTGACAGGGACATCTTCCATCGCTTAGGAGCCTTTACCTCCAAATCTTCGGAGGCGGTCCTCTTCTTCCCATCGGGAGAGGGGATGTTAGTTTCTCCTTCTCTTTTGTCTTCGAAAGAGGGAGTTCCAATCTCCCCGGACATAGTGTCTGGTGTACCTTTAGAATGGAGGCCAGCTTTGGCCTTCTTGCTCTCCTCGTCCTCCTTCGCCGGCACTTGATATGGTGCCGAAGCCAGCATCCTTGTTAACACAGGATCAACTGAGTCTTTGGGAAGAGGGGCCGAACAGCTAATTCTTTCCGCCTTCTTTATCCAGCCCTGGTCGAAGATGGTTTTCTCAGTATATTATTACGGGATATTTAACTAAGCTGTGTTCGGGAGTCGAGTGCTTACCGAGGTATCCGGATGATTGCAGTTGAGGCCGATGTCCTCGGTGGTATCCGGCCACTGTTTTCGTGTGCCGAAGAATAACTTCCACATTCCTCTGTGCGTTGTGCCGAAGAAGTGCTGAAGGGTCCGTGGTCCTTCCGGATTGAAATCCCACATATGGAGGGGCCGCCACTGGCACGGTAGGACCCGGCGGACTAGCATTACTTGGATTACGTTTATGAGGCCGATGTCATTTTTGATGAGGCTCCGGATGCGGCTTTGTAGCGTCTGCAGTTCGTCAATTGATCCCCAGTCCAGCCCCTTATTAATCCATGATGCAAGCCGTAATGGAGGGTCAGATCGGAACGCAGGTGTAGCTGCCCACTTGGTACCACGGGGTTCAGTGATGTAAAACCACTCCCGCTGCCATAGGTTGGAAGTTTCCATGAAAGAGCCTTTGGCCAAGGAATATTGGTGAGTTTGCTCACCGTAGCACCACCGCACTCCGCTTGCTTCCCCTCGACTACCTTCGGCTTCACATTAAAGGTCTTGAGCCATAAGCCGAAGTGGGGGGAATGCGGAGAAAGGCCTCGCACATGATGATGAATGCCGAGATATGATGGAAGGAGTCCGGAGCTAGATCGTGAAAATCTAGCCTGTAGTAGAACATGAGCCCTTGAACGAAGGGATGGAGAGCGAACCCTAGCTCCCAGAGGAAGTGGGAGATGAATACGACCCTCTCGCCAGATCTGGGAGTAGGAATAACCTGCCCTTTGATGACCCACAAGTATAGGGGATCTATCGTAGTCCTTTCGATAAGTAAGAGTGTCGAACCCAACGAGGAGCAGAAGGAAATGATAAGCGGTTTTCAGCAAGGTATTCTCTGCAAGCACTGAAATTATTGGTAACAGATAGTTTTGTGATAAGATAATTTGTAACGGGTAACAAGTAATGAAAGTAAATAAGGTGCAGCAAGGTGGCCCAATCCTTTTTGTAGCAAAGGACAAGCCTGGACAATTTCTTATATGAAGGAAAACGCTCCCGAGGACACATGGGAATTATCGTCAAGCTAGTTTTCATCACGTTCATATGATTCGCGTTCGGTACTTTGATAATTTGATATGTGGGTGGACCGGTGCTTGGGTGATGTCCTTACTTGGACAAGCATCCCACTTATGATTAACTCCTATTGCAAGCATCCGCAACTACAAAAGAAGTATTAAGGTAAACCTAACCATAGCATGAAACATATGGATCCAAATCAGCCCCTTACGAAGCAACGCATAAACTAGGGTTTAAGCTTCTGTCACTCTAGCAACCCATCATCTACTTATTACTTCCCAATGCCTTCCTCTAGGCCCAAACAATGGTGAAGTGTCATGTAGTCGACGTTCACATGACACCACTAGAGGAAGACAACATACATCTCATCAAAATATCGAACGAATACCAAATTCACATGACTACTAATAGCAAGACTTCTCCCATGTCCTCAGGAACAAACGTAACTACTCACAAAGCATATTCATGTTCATAATCAGAGGAGTATTAATATGCATATAGGATCTGAACATATGATCTTCCAACAAATAAACCAACTAGCATCAACTACAAGAAGTAATTAACACTACTAGCAACCTACAAGTACCAATCCCAGATTTGGAGACAAAGATTGGATACAAGAGATGAACTAGGGTTTTAGAGGAGATGGTGCTGGTGAAGATGTTGATGGAGATTGGCCCCCTCCCGATGAGAGGAGCGTTGGTGATGACGATAGCGATGATTTCCCCCTCCCAGAGGGAAGTGTCCCCGGCAGAACAGCTCCGCCAGAGCCCTAGATTGGTTCTGCCAAGGTTCCGCCTCGTGGCGACGGAGTCTCGTCCCGAAAGCTTGCTTATGATTTTTTCTCGGACGAAAGACTTCATATAGCAGAAGATGGGCACCGGAGGGCCACCAGGGGGCCCACGACGCAGGGGGGCACGCCCAGGGGGGTAGGGCGCGCCCCCCACCCTCGTGGCCAGGGTGTGGGCCCCCTCTAGTATTTTCTTCGCTCAGTATTTTTTATTATTTCCAAAAATAACTTCCGTGGAGTTTCAGGACTTTTGGAGTTGTGCAGAATAGGTCTCTAATATTTGCTCCTTTTCCAGCCCAGAATTCCAGCTGCCGGCATTCTCCCTCTTTATGTAAACCTTGTAAAATAAGAAAGAATAGGCATAAGTATTGTGACATAATGTGTAATAACAGCCCATAATGCAATAAATATCGATATAAAAGCATGATGCAAAATGGACGTATCAACTCCCCCAAGCTTAGACCTCGCTTGTCCTCAAGCGGAAGCCGATAACGATAAATATGTCCACATGTTTAGAGATAGAGGTGTCGATAAAATAAAATACGGACATGAGGGCATCATGATCATTCTTATAACAGCAACATAAATGGATATTGTCATATGATTTCTTATGCTCAAGTAATAATCTATTCACAATGCAAAGTATGAATCAGAAACTTCATTGAGAACTAACAAACTATAATCTCAGTCATTGAGGCAATTGCAATTTATCATAACATCAGAAAGAGTCTATATAAGAGCTTTTCAGCAAGTCCACATACTCAACTATCATTTAGTCTTTCACAATTGCTAACACTCACGCAATACTTGTGGTTATGGAGTTTTAATCGGACACAGAGAAAGAAGGGGCTTATAGTTTCGCCTCCCAACCTTTTACCTCAAGGGTAATGTCAACAATAATAGTTCATGCTAACTTACATCCAATTGGATATATATATATCAGGATCTTTCCAACACAAGGTGCTTGCCAAAGGATAAAATGTAAAAAGGAAAGGTGAAGATCACCATGACTCTTGCATAAGGGTAAGAGATAAAAGTAAAAGATAGGCCCTTCACAGAGGGAAGCAGAGGTTGTCATGCGCTTTCAGGGTTGGATGCACAAAATCTTAATGCGAAAGAACGTCACTTTATATTGCCACTTGTGATATGGACCTTTATTATGCAGTCCGTCGCTTTTATTTCTTCCACATCACAAGATCGTATAAAGCTTATTTCCTCCACACTAATCAATCATACATATTTAGAGAGCAATTTTTATTGCTTGCACCGATGAAAACTTACTTGAAGGATCTTACTCAATCCATAGGTAGATATGGTGGACTCTCATGGCAAAACTGGGTTTAAGGGAATTTGGAAGCACAAGTAGTATTTCTACTTGGTGCAAAGAATTGGCTAGCATGAGGGAGAAAGGCAAACTCAACATGTTGGATGATCCATGACAATATACTTTATCTCAGATATAAGAAAACATAACCCGTTACATTGTCTTCCTTGTCCAACATCAACTCTTTAGCATGGCATATTTTAATGAGTGCTCACAATCATAAAAGATGTCCAAGATAGTATATTTATATGTGAAACCTCTCTTTCTTTATTACTTCCTATTAATTGCAACGATGACCAAAGCTATGTTTGTCAACTCTCAACAACTTTTAATCATCATACTCTTTATGTGTGAAGTCATTACTCTTCATAAGATCAATATGATCTCTTTGTTTCTTTTTATTCTTCCTCTTTTCTTTTATTCCCTCAAGATCATAGCAAGATAATCAAGCCCTTGACTCAACACTAATCTTTATTATATATAGCTCACGGACTCGATTACATAGAGGGATCATAAAGCAAAACTCAAGACTAAATCATACTAAAAACTTTATTCTACTAGATCAAGATATTACTAAAAGGACCGAACTAAGAAAAACGGTAAAGATAGGAGTGTGATGGTGATACGATACCAGGGCACCTCCCCCAAGCTTGGCAGTTGCCAAGGGGAGTGCCCATACCCATGTGATTAGATCTCCTTTGCCGGTGAAGAGGGTGGTGGAGTTGTTGATGATGTGGGCTTGTCGTCCATTTTCCAAGGCATAGGCTCACCATCATAGAAGGATGATCGAGTCTCCGGGATCCTCAAATCTGCAGCCAAACTCATCCTCTTGAATCTATATTCATACTCACAGTTTTGGTTTTGCAGGTCATAGATTTGGGCTTGGAGGTGCTCGATCTTCTCGTGAAGCTTGAAGATGGTCTCCACAATGTTCTTAACATCCAGCTTGTGATTGTTGGTGAACTCTGTGATCATCATGTGGTTGGCGTTGAGTCCGCGTTCCACCATCCCCTGGCACTTGAAAACTTGTTGCTCCATTGCTTCGAGCCTCGTCTCCACGCTTCCTGTCCTCCTTGGTCCCTCAACATCGCGGATGTGCAACAACCCACCATGCATCTCAATTGTTTGAGGGTGTTGTAGCACTTCCGCGAGGTAGGGGTTGATGACCTTCTCGAAGAACTTGTCCTTGGGGGCGCTTGGAGACGTCATGGTGATCTAGATCTGTCAGAAAAACAACTCGAAACAAGAACAGAGGATATTTGCATGATACTGAGGTCAAAACCTTCGGGAGATTATATAATGAATTTTTACCGACCAAAATACGTATCGTGCAAGAAAACGGAGTCCGGAGAGCACACGAGGTGCCCACGAGGTAGGGGGGCGTGCCCAGGGGGGTAGGGCGCGCCTCCCACCCTCGTGTCCTTCCCAGACTGCTTCTTATTTTCCTATTTTCTTAAATATTCCAAAACAGAGAAAAATTGCCATTAGAACTGTTTTGGAGTCGGTTTACTTACCGTACCACGTACCTATTCCTTTTCGGAGTCTGAAACGTTCTGGAAAGTGCCCCTTATGTATTCAATAACATTAGTTTCAACATTTATAGGATTACCTGAGATATAATGTTTGATTCTTTGACCATTCACCACCTTCGGATTTGTGCCTTCGAAGTTGTTGATTTTTATGGCACCGGAACGATGGACCTCCTCGATAACGTAAGGACCTTCCCATTTAGAGAGAAGCTTTCCTGCAAAAAATCTTAAACAAGAGTTGAATAGCAATACATAATCACCTACATTAAACTCACGCTTTTGTATCCTTTTGTCATGCCATCTTTTAACTTTTTCTTTAAACAACTTGGCATTCTCATAGGCTTGGGTTCTCCATTCATCAAGTGAGCTAATGTCAAATAGCCTCTTCTCACCGGCAAGTTTGAAATCATAATTGAGCTCTTTAATAGCCCAATATGCCTTATGTTCTAGTTCAAGAGGTAAGTGACATGCCTCCATAGGATTTTTATATGCAGTTCTATAGGCACATAATGCATCATCAAGTTTCTTGGATCAATTCTTTCTAGATCTATTAACAGTCTTTTGCAAAATTAATTTGAGCTCTCTGTTACTCAATTCTACTTGACCACTAGACTGTGGGTGATAAGGAGATGCAATTCTATGATTAAAATCATACTTAGCAAGCATTTTACGAAAGGCACCATGAATAAAATGTGAACCACCATCAGCCATTAAAATCTAGGGACTCCAAACCTCGGAAAAATAACTTCTTTAAGCATCTTAATAAAGGTGTTATGATCAGCACTACTAGTTGGAATGGCTTCTACCCACTTAGTAATGTAATCAACAACAACTAAAATATGTGTATACCCATTAGAGGAAGGAAAAGGTCCCATGTAATCAAAGCCCCAAACATCAAATGGTTCAATAACAAGTGAATAATTAATAGGTATTTCTTGACGTCTACTAATGTTACCAATTCTTTGACATTCATCACAAGATAAGACAAACTTACGAGCATCCTTGAAGAGAGTAGGCCAATAAAAACTGGATTGCAATACCTTATGTGCAGTTCTATCTCCAGCGTGGTGTCCTCCATAAGCCTCGGAGTGACACTTGCGTAGGATCTGTTCCTGTTCATGCTCAGGTACACAACGCCTAATAACACCATCTACTCCTTCTTTATAAAGATGTGGGTCATCCCAGAAGTAATGTCTTAAATCATAGAAAAACTTTTTCTTTTGCTGGTATGTGAAAGTAGGTGGCATAAATTTAGCAACAATGTAATTAGCATAATCAGCATACCATGGAGCAGTACGAGAAGCATTTATGACATTCAATTGTTCATCAGGAAAGCTATCATCAATATGTAGTGGGTCATCAAGAACATTTTCTAACCTAGACAAGTTGTCTGCAACGGGGTTCTCAGCTCCCTTTCTATCAATAATATGTAAATCAAATTCTTGTAGCAAGAGAACCCATCTAATAAGTCTAGGTTTAGCATCTTTCTTTTCCATAAAATATTTAATAGCAGCATGATCAGTGTGAATAGTTACTTTAGAATCAACAATATAAGGTCTAAACTTATCACAAGCAAATACAACTGCTAAGAATTCTTTTTTAGTCGTGGCATAATTTCTCTGGGCATTGTCTAGAGTTTTACTAGCATATTGAATAACATTTAATTTCTTATCAACTCTTTGCCCTAGAACAGTACCTACAGCATAATCGCTAGCATCACACATAATTTCAAAAGGTAAATTCCAATCAGGTGGCTGAACAATAGGTGCAGAGATTAATGCTTTCTTAAGTATTTCAAATACAAATGGTATATCTTTTTGTAATAGATTAGTCAGAGGCCGAGAAATTTTTGAGAAGTCCTTAATGAACTTCCTATAAAAACTGGCATGACCAAGGAAACTTCTTATACCTTTGATGTCCTTGGGACATGGCATCTTTTCAATGGCATCAACTTTAGCTTTATCCACTTCAATGCCTCTTTCCGAAATTTTATGCCCCAAACAATGCCTTCATTAACCATAAAGTGGCACTTCTCCCAATTCAAGACAAGATTAGTTTCTTCACATCTCTGCAAAACTCGATCAAGGTTGCTCAAGCAATCATCAAAATAGGATCCATAAACGGAGAAATCATCCATGAAAACCTCACATATCTTTTCACAAAAGTCAGAAAATATAGCCATTATGCATCTTTGAAAGGTAGCAGGTGCATTACATAAACCGAAAGGCATACGTCTATAAGCAAAAGTATCGAAAGGGCAAGTAAAAGTGGTCTTCACTTGATCATCAGCTGACACAGGTATTTGAGAGAAACCAGAGTAACCATCTAGAAAGCAAAAATGTGTATGTTTAGATAATCTTTCTAGCATTTGATCAATAAAAGGTAAGGGCTAATGATCTTTTTAGTAGCCTTATTTAATTTGCGGAAATCAATTACCATCCTATAACCTGTAATAATTCTTTACGGAATCAATTCATCTTTATCATTAGGAACGACAGTAATACCTCCCTCTTAGGGACACAATGGACAGGGCTTACCCACTGACTATCAGCAACGGGATAAATTATACCTGCCTCAAGGAGCTTTAGTATTTCCTATCTTACCACTTCTTTCATCTTAGGATTCAGCCGTCGTTGATGATCAATAACTGGTTTGGCATCTTTCTCCAAATTTATTTTGTGTTGGCATAGAGTGGGACTACTGCCCTTAAGATCATCAAGAGTATATCCAATAGCAGCACGGTGCTTCTTCAGAGTTTTCAATAATTTTTCTTCCTCCTTCTCTGAAAGGTTAGCACTAATAATAACAGGATATATCTTCCTTTCATCAAGATAAGCATATTTAAGAGTATCAGGCAACGGTTTAAGCTCAAACACGGGATCACCCTTGGGTGGAGGAGGATCCCCTAGGATTTCAACAGGTAAATTGTGTTTCAGAATGAGTCCCTGTTTAAAGAATACTTCATCTATTTCCCTTCTTTCATTCATAAACATATCATTTCCATGGTCTAGCAAATATTGTTCTAAAGGATCACTAGGAGGCACAACAATAGAAGCAAGACCAATAATTTCATCTTTACTAGGCAATTCTTCATCACGAGGTTGTCTACGAAATTTAGAGAAATTAAACTCATGAGACATATCATCCAAACCAATAGTAACAACATCCTTTTCGCAGCCTATCTTAGCATTAACAGTATTCAAGAAGGGTCTACCAAATATAATGGGACAAAAGCTATCTTGTGTGGAACCAAGAACAAGGAAATCAGCAGGATATTTAGCTTTCCCACACAAGACCTCAACATCTCTAACAATCCCAATTGGTGAAAATAGTATCTCTATTGGCAAGTTTAATGGTGACATCAATATCTTCTAACTCAGCGGGTGCAATATCATGCATAATTTCTTTGTATAAGGAAATAGGTATTGCACTAGCACTAGCACCCATATCGCATAAGCCATGATAACAATGATCTCCTATTTTAACAGAAATAACAGGGATGCCTACCACAGGTCTATGTTTATCTTTAGCACCAGGTTTAGCAATTCTAGCAGTCTCATCACAGAAGTAAATAACATGCCCATCGATATTATCAGCCAAGAGATCTTTAACAATAGCAATATTAGGTTCAACCTTAACTTGCTCAGGAGGTGTATAAGTTCTAATATTACTTTTACAAACCACAGTTGAATCTTTAGCATGATCCTTTATCCTAACTGGGAAAGGTGGTTTCTCAACATAGGCAGTAGGAACAATAGGATCATTATAAGTGATAGTGTTTTCTTCAACTTTAATCGGTTCAACTACTTTTACTTCTATGGGAGGATGATATTTAAACCACTTCTCCTTAGGGAGATCAACATGAGCAGCAAAAGATTCACAAAAAGAAGCTACTATCTCAGAGTCAAGTCCATATTTAGTGCTAAATTTAGGGAAAACATCGGTATGCATAAAAGATTTAACACAATCAAACTTAGGTGTTATACCTGACTCCTTACCTTCGTCGAGATCCCAATTTTCAGAGTTGCGTTTAATTCTTCCAATAAATCCCATTTGAATTCAATAGTCTTCATCATAAAAGAACCAGTACAAGAAGTATCGAGCATGGAGCGATTGTTGTCAGAAAGCCGAGCATAATTTTTTTGAATAATCATCTCTCTTGAGAGCTCATGATTGGGGCATGAATATAACATTGACTTAAGCCTCCCCCAAGCTTGAGCGATGCTTTCTCCTTCGCGAGGCCAAAAATTATATATATAATTACGATCACGATGAACAAGATGCATAGGATAAAACTTCTAATGGCATTCCAATTTCAACCGTTTGTAGTCCCATGATCCCATATCATCACATAGCCTATACCATGTCAATGCATCTCCCTTCAAAGATAAAGGGAAGACCTTCTTCTTGATAACATCATCGGGCATACCTGCAAGCTTAAATAATCCACACACTTCATCCACATAGATTAAGTGTAAATCGGGATGCAATGTTCCATCTCCTGCAAAAGGATTAGCTAGAAGTTTCTCTATCATACCCGAAGGAATTTCAAAGTAAACATTTTCATTTTCAGTAGGTTCAGTAGGTTGAGGAGCAACTCTTTGCTCTACTGGTCGAGGTGAAGATACCCCGAACAAGCCCCTCAAAGGATTACTTTCCATAGTAACAAGTGACAGTAAATTTCAGCACACTATATAAATTTTTCCTTACCAAATTCCACCTACCAAAGGCGCTTCACTCCCCGGCAACGGCGCCAGAAAAGAGTCTTGATGACCCACAAGTATAGGGGATCTATCATAGTCCTTTCGATAAGTAAGAGTGTCTAACCCAGCGAGGAGCGGAAGAAAATGATAAGCGGTTTTCAACAAGCACTGAAATTATTGGTAACAGATAGTTTTGTGATAAGATAATTTGTAACGGGTAACAAGTAATGAAAGTAAATAAGGTGCAGCAAGGTGGCCCAATCCTTTTTGTAGCAAAGGACAAGCCTGGACAATTTCTTATATGAAGGAAAACGCTCCCGAGGACACATGGGAATTATCGTCAAGCTAGTTTTCATCACGTTAATATGATTCCCGTTCGGTAATTTGTTAATTTGATATGTGGGTGGACCGGTGCTTGGGTGCTGTCCTTACTTGGACAAGCATCCCACTTATGATTAAATCCTATTGCAAGCATCCGCAGCTACAAAAGAAGTATTAAGGTAAACCTAACCATAGCATGAAACATATGGATCCAAATCAGCCCCTTACGAAGCAACGCATAAACTAGGGTTTAAGCTTCTGTCACTCTAGCAACCCATCATCTACTTATTACTTCCCAATGCCTTCCTCTAGGCCCAAACAATGGTGAAGTGTCATGTAGTCGACGTTCACATGACACCACTAGAGGAAAGACAACATACATCTCATCAAAATATCGAACGAATACCAAATTCACATGACTACTAATAGCAAGACTTCTCCCATGTCCTCAGGAACAAACGTAACTACTCACAAAGCATATTCATGTTCATAATCAGAGGGGTATTAATATGCATATAGGATCTAAACATATGATATTCCACCAAATAAACCAACTAGCATCAACTACAAGAAGTAATTAACACTACTAGCAACCTACAAGTACCAATCCCAGACTTGGAGACAAAGATTGGATACAAGAGATGAACTAGGCTTTTAGAGGAGATGGTGCTGGTGAAGATGTTGATGGAGATTGGCCCCCTCCCGATGAGAGGAGCGTTGGTGATGACGATAGCGATGATTTCCCCCTCCCGGAGGGAAGTGTCCCCGGCAGAACAGCTCCGCCAGAGCCCTAGATTGGTTCCGCCTCGTGGCGGCGGAGTCTCGTCCCGAAAGCTTGCTTATGATTTTTTCTCGGACGAAAGACTTCATATAGCAGAAGATGGGCACCGGAGGGCCACCAGGGGGCCCACGAGGCAGGGGGCGCGCCCCCACCCTCGTGGCTAGGGTGTGGCCCGCCTCTGGTATTTTCTTCACTCAGTATTTTTTATTATTTCCAAAAATAACTTGCGTGGAGTTTCAGGACTTTTGGAGTTGTGCAGAATAGGTCTATAATATTTGCTCCTTTTCCAGACCAGAATTCCAGCTGCCAGCATTCTCCCTCTTTATGTAAACCTTGTAAAATAAGAGAGAATAGGCATAAGTATTGTGACATAATGTGTAATAACAGCCCATAATGCAATAAATATCAATATAAAAGCATGATGCAAAATGGACGTATCACCCTTGAGCAGGAAGCCTGTGGGGGATTTTCGCGGTCAGGTATCTTGCCGCTCGGAGCTTCGTGATATCCTCCTCTGTGACAGAGGAGACCACCCACCGGCCTTGAAGGCTGGGTCCGGACATGACTAGAAGGCTCAGAGCAATTAAATTAAACCTTGGGTGCTGGAACTCGAGGTTGGAAAGGTTGAGGAAAGGGTTGGCGTAGAGGAGAAAGACGGGTCTGTGCCCCTTTATAAAGGCGATGAATATCAAACGCCTCCTCCTAGGCCTTAAAACCTGCCTATTCCCAAGGAATCATGCCAACGGAATGGTTGGGTTACCCACGCCCGTATTGATGAGAATCCCGAAATAAGGGGACACGATCTCTGCTTCGACAAGACGTGCTAATAAAACCGCGTCTCAAAACGTGGAGTGGCAGGCTAAAAAACGGCTCGAAATAATGACCGGGTGGTGACGTGGTGTCACGCCACAAAAAGTTGTCAGTGGATTGGACTCGTGAAGTATTATAATCTCTACGGTTGTGTGTGGTACTTGTTTTGAAGAGCCAGACACGTTCTTTGTGTTCGAAGGCTATTTTGGAGTATTCGGAGAAGGAACCCGCCTTGCAATGCCGAAGACAATCTGCACGCCAGACACCTCGTCATTGAAGCCTGGTTCACGGGCTACCGAGGGAGTCCTGGATTAAGGGGTCCTCGGGCGTCCGACCTGTGGGACATGGGCCGGACTGATGGGCCGTGAAGATACAAGACAGAAGACTCTCTCCCGTGTCCGAATGGGACTCTCCTTGGCGTGGATGACAAGCTTGGCGTTCGGATATGAAGATTCCTTTCTCTGTAACCGACTTTGTACAACCATAGTCCCTCCGGTGTCTATATAAACCAGAGGGTTTAGTCCGTAGAGGCAATCGCAATCATACAGGCTAGCAATCACAATCATACAGGCTAGACTTCTAGGGTTTTAGCCATTACGATCTCGTGGTAGATCAACTCTTGTAATACTCATATTCATCAAGATCAATCAAGCAGGAAGTAGGGTATTACCTCCATAGAGAGGGCCCGAACCTGGGTAAACATCGTGTCCCCCGTCTCCTGTTACCATCGACCTTAGACGCACAGTTCGGGACCCCCTACCCGAGATCCACCGGTTTTGACACCGATAGCGGGTATCGTTATTTTTTGACCTTCACAGATGATTTGAGCAGATATGGGTATGTCTACTTGATGAAACACAAGTCTGAAACATTTGAAAACTTCAAAGAATTTCAGAGTGAAGTGGAGAATCATCGTAACAAGAAAATAAAGTTTCTACGATCTGATCGCGGAGGCGAATATTTGACTTATGAGTTTGTCCTTCATTCAAAACACTGTGGAATAGTTTCACAACTCACGCCACCTGGAACACCACAACATAATGGTGTGTCCGAACGTCATAACCGTACTTTATTAGATATGGTGCGATCTATGATGTCTCTTACTGATTTACCACTATCGTTTTTGGGTTATGCATTACAGACAACTACATTCACGTTAAATAGGGCACCATCTAAATCCATTGAGACGACATCGTATGAACTATGGTTTGGCAAGAAACCTAAGCCGTCGTTTCTTAAAGTTTGGGGCTGCGATGGTTATGCGGAAAAGCTTCAGCCTGATAAGCTCGAACCCAAAATGGAGAAGTGCGTCTTCATAGGATACCCAAAAGAAACTGTTGGGTACACCTTCTATCACAGATCCGAAGGCAAGATCTTTGTTGCTAAGAATGGATCCTTTCTAGAGAAGGAGTTTCTCTCGAAAGAAGTGAGTGGGAGTAAAGTAGAACTTGATGAGCTAATTGTACCTTCTCTCAAATTGGAAAGTAGCTCATCATAGAAAATCGTTCCTGTGATGCCTACACCAACTAGAGGGGAAGCTAATGATAATGATCATGAAACTTCAGATCAAGTTACTACCGAACCTCGTAGGTCAAACAGAGCACGTTCTGCACCAGAGTGGTACGGTAATCCTGTCCTGGAAGTCATGTTACTAGACCATGACGAACCTACGAACTATGAGGAAGCGATGATGAGCCCGGATTCTGCAAAATGCCTTGAGGCCATGAAATCTGAGATGGGATCCATGTATGAGAACAAAGTATGGACTTTGGTTGACTTGCCCGATGATCGGCAAGCCATAGAGAATAAATGGATCTTCAAGAAGAAGACTGACGCTGATGGTAATGTTACTGTCTACAAAGCTCGACTTGTCGCGAAAGATTTTCGACAAGTTCAAGGAGTTGACTACGATGAGGCCTTCTCACCCATAGCGATGCTTAAGTCTGTTCGAATCATGTTAGCAATTGCCGCATTTTATGATTATGAAATCTGGCAAATGGACGTCAAAACTGCATTCCTTAATGGATTTCTTAAAGAAGAGTTGTATATGATGCAACCAGAAGGTTTTGTCGATCCTAAAGGTGCTAACAAAGTGTGCAAGATCCAGCGATCCATCTATGGAATGGTGCAAGCATCTCGGAGCTGGAATATACGCTTTGATGAGGTGATCAAAGCACATGCTTTTATACAGACTTTCGGAGAAGCCTGTATTTACAAGAAAGTTAGTGGGAGCTCTATACCATTTCTAATATTATATGTGGATAACATATTGTTGATTGGAAATGATGTGGAATTTCTGGATAGCATAAAAGGATACTTGAATAAAAGTTTTTCAATGAAAGACCTCGGTGAAGCTGTTTATATATTGGGCATCAAGATCTATAGAGATAGATCAATACGCTTAATTGGACTTTCACAAAGCACATACCTTGATAAAGTTTTGAAGAAGTCCAAAATGGATCAGTCAAAGAAAGGGTTCTTGCCTGTGTTACAAGATGTGAAGTTGAGTCAGACTCAATGCCCGACCACTACAGAAGATAGAGAGAAAATGAAAGTCATTCCCTATGCCTCAGCCATAGGTTCTATCATGTATGTTATGCTGTGTACCAGAGCTGATGTGTGCCTTGTTATAAGTTTAGCAGGGAGGTACCAAAGTAATCCAGGAGTGGATCACTGGACAATGGTCAAGAATATCCTGAAGTATCTGAAAAGAACTAAGGATATGTTTCTCGTTTATGGAGGTGACAAAGAGGTTGTCGTGAATGGTTACGTCGATGCTAGCTTTGACACTGATCCAAATGACTCTAAGTCACAAACCGGATACATATTTATATTGAATGATGGAGTTGTTAGTTGGTGCAGTTCCAAGAAAAGCGTCGTGGTGGGATCTACGTGTGAAGCGGAGTACATAGCTGCTTCGGAAGCAGCAAATGAAGGAGTTTGGATGAAGGAGTTCATATCCGATCTAGGTGTAATACCTAGTGCATCGGGTCCAATGAAAATCTTTTGTGACAATACTGGAGCAATTGCCTTGGCAAAGGAATCCAGATTTCACAAAAGAACCAAACACATCAAGAGACGCTTCAACTCCATCCGTGATCAAGTCAAGGAGGGAGACATAAAGATTTGCAAAATACATACGGATCTGAATGTTGCAGACCCGTTGACTAAGCCTCTTCCATGAGCAAAACATGATCAACAACAAGACTCCATGGGTGTTAGAATCATTACTATGTAATCTAGATTATTGACTCTAGTGCAAGTGGGGGACTGAAGGAAATATGCCCTAGAGGCAATAATAAAGTTGTTATTTTATATTTCCTTATATCATGATAAATGTTTATTATTCATGATATAATTGTATTAACCGGAAACTTGATACATGTGTGGATACATAGACAAAACACTGTGTCCCTAGTAAGCCTCTACTAGACTAGCTTGTTAATCAAAGATGGTTAAGTTTCCTAGCCATAGACATGTGTTGTCATTTGATGAACATGATCACATCATTAGGAGAATGATGTGATGAACAAGACCCATCCGTTAGCTTAGCATATTGATCGTTCAGTTTTATTGCTTTCTTCATGTCAAATACATATTCCTTCCACTATGAGATTATGCAACTCTCAGATACCGGAGGAATGCCTTGTCTGCTACCAAACTTTACAACGTAACTGGGTGATTATAAAGATTCTCTACAGGTATCTCCGAAGGTGTTTGTTGGGTTGGCATAGATCGAGATTAGGATTTTTCACTTCGAGTATCGGAGAGGTATCTCTGGGCCCTCTCGGTAATGCATATCATAAGAAGCCTTGCAAGCAATGTGAATAATGAGTTAGTTGTAGGATGATGCATTATGGAATTAGTAAAGAGACTTGCCGGTAACGAGATTGAACTAGGTATGAAGATACCGACGATCGAATCTCGGGCAAGTAACATACCGATGACAAAGGGAATAACGTATGTTGTCATTACGATACGACCGATAGAGATCTTCATAGAATATGTAGGAACCAATATGAAAATCCAGGTTCCGCTGTTGGTTATTCACCGGAGAGGTGTCCCGGTCATGTCTACATAGTTCTCGAACCCATAGGGTCCGCACGCTTAACGTTCGATAACGATTTTGTATTATATGAGTTATGTGATTTGGTGACCGAATGTTGTTCGAAGTCCCGGATGAGATCACAGACATGACGATGAGATCACAGACATTCGGACACCGGAAGTGTTCCGGGTACATATTGGGTCACCGGAAGGGGTTCCGGGCACCCCCGGCAAAGATATGGGCCTTATTGGGCCAAGAGGGATAGACCAGCGCACAAGGGGCTGGTGCGCCCCCATATAGGCTAAAATAGGAAGAGAAGGAAAGGAGGGAAGGGAGAATGAAAGGGTAGGATTCGGCCTCCCCCTTTCCTTCTCTCCCCCCTCTCTTTCCTTCACCCTCCGATACTTATGGAAGGGGGAAGGTCGACTTGGAGGAGGCGCCCAAGTAGGATCCCTCCTACTTGGGGCGCCCCTTGCTGCTCCCCTCCCTCTCCCACCTATATATATGTGGGGGCACCGCTAGAACACACAACATTGATTCCTAGCCGTGTGCGGCGCCCCCCCCCCCCACAGTTTACGCCTCCAGTCATATCTTCGCAGTGCTTAGGCGAAGCCCTGCGCGGATCACTTCACCATCACCGTCACCACGCCATTATGCTGACGGAACTCTCCCTCGACACTTTGCTGGATCAAGAGTTCGAGGGACGTCATCAAGTTGAACGTGTGCAGTACTCATTGTACGTTCGGTGCTTGATCGGTCGGAATGAGAAGAAGTTCAACTACATCAACCGCGTTGTCAAACGCTTCCGCTTTCGGTCTACGAGGATACGTGGACACACTCTCCCCTTCTCGTTGCTATGCATCTCTTAGATAGATCTTGCGTGAGCGTAGGATTTTTTTGAAATTGCTTGCTATGTTTCCCTACAGGAACGCCATCGGGTCGAGTCAATTGAAAGAGTGTTTCACCGAGCCCTCTGGAGCTTTGGGCAATGCATCAAGGCATTTAGGCATTGTCGCCCCGTCTTGTCTATTGATGGCACATCCTTGACTGGCAAATATAAGGGCACATTGATGGTGGCAATGGCCCACTTGTCTGAATGACAACGTGTTGCCGGTGGCATTTGCCTTGGTGCCTTCCGAGCACGATGACAATTGGGAGTGGTTTATGGACCATGTAAGGACAAAGGCAATTGGCAAGAGAGAGGTGTGCATCATATCCAATAGGCATCACGGGATTCTCAAAGCAATAGATGATGATATTCATGGCTTTTCAAATCTCCAAGACAATTGGTGCATGAGGCACTTCGTGGCAAACTTTTTACCGGGCATGCAAGAGCAAGGAGTTTTGCTAAGACCATACCCATGTTTGTGTGGCATTGAACATCGACACATTCGAAAAACGCTATGATAAACTCTTCAAGGCATTGGAAAAGAACAAAGGGGGTGAGTTCTTGACAAGGCATCTTCCGAAGAAGCATAAGTGGTCACGCGCTTACGATGTAGGTGGTTTGAGATATGGAGACATGACAAGTAACATGGTGGAATGATTCAACAATGTGCTCAAGGGTGTCCGTTCATTGCAGGTGACCGACATTGTGAAATATAATTTCTTCAAGATCAATGAGTATTTCCTAAGGCATAAATGGATAGGTGAAAAGAAAGACTATCCCTTCAAGGTTGATGACTGGTTGAAGTATCAACATCGCAAGTCTACGCATCAACATATCATTAGATTCAATGAAATAGAAATGATCTATCAAGTCGACGAGTAGGGTGGCACAACAAGGGACGGCATGACGTACGGTGGTGTTTCGTATGAGGTGCACCTCAAGAACCGGTGGTGTCAGTGCGAGAGGCCTCATAAGCACCATTGGCCTTGCTCGCATTTGATGACTGCGGTTAGGGTGAGAAACTTGCCCGTATCATATGGCACCACCGTGCGGCTACATGAGTTCACATTCGAACAAACGAGGTTGGCATGGGCGGATCAGTTCCATCCCTTTCTCGAGCAGTAACAATGGCCTGGGTATGATGGGCCACATATCATTCCTGATCCCGAACTCATGGTGCCTACCTTGGGAAGGAGAAGAAGGAAGAGGTTTAATAGTGACATGGATAATCTAGCTGGATACACCATAATGAAATAATTTGGTGGCGGCCATTTCATGGAGCCAACGGACATCAACAATTGTGGACAATGTGACGACCCAGGACGCAATGCTACGAAATGCACAAAAGGCCAAGGACCGATGCCAACACTCCCACTAGTCAAACGGGTGGCTGGGGAGGAGGTTCATGTGGCATACGAGGAGGTAGGAGTGGTGGCCGCGGAGGACGGACGAGTCTTAGGGGAGCCGGCGGAGGTGGTCGTGGTTACGACGATACTAGGACGTGAAGGATTGATGGAGGAAGGCCTATTGACGGTTTGCTTAACCCGGATGGTTGAAATATTATGAATGGTATTTGTTTTTTTTGCTAAATTCGATTATGCTTATTGTGTGTCCCAACTATGCACATGATCATGCGCGTCCAACTAACGCCTATGATGTATCATCGGTATGTTCAAAGAGTATTCTCAAGCTTGCTTCAACTCATATTACTAATGATAACCCACAAGTATAGGGGATTGCTACTTCTTGAGCTTGCGTTGGTTTTTCCCTTGAAGAGGAAAGGGTGATGCAGCAAAGTAGAGATAAGTATTTCCCTCAGCTAGAGAACCAAGGTATCAATCCAGTAGGAGACAATGCACAAATCACCAATACCTGCACAAACAATCAAACACTTGCACCCAACACGATAAAGGGGTTGTCAATCCATTCATGGTCACTTGCAAAAGTGAGATCTGATAGAGATTGATGAAACTAAACAAAAGATAAAGTAAACATTTTTGGGTTTTTTGGTTTATAGATCAGACAGTAAAAGATTGCAAAATAGTAGATCGGAAACTTATATGATGGAAAATAGACCCGGGGGCCATAAGTTTCACTAGAGGCTTCTCTCAAGATAGCAAATAATACGGTGGGTGAACAAATTACTGTCGAGCAACTGATAGAAAAGCGCAAAGTTATGACGATATCTAAGGCAATGATTATGAAATATAGGAATCACGTCAGTGTCAAGTAGACCAACTCCTGCCTGCATCTACTACTATTAATCCACACATGGACCGACTCCTACCTGCATATAGAGTATTAAGTTCATGAAGAATAGAGTAACGCTTTAAGTAAGATGACATGATGTAGAGGAATAAACTCAAGCAATATGATGTAAACCCCATCTTTTTATCCTCGATGGCAACAATACAATACGTGCCTTGCTGCCCCTACTGTCACTGGGAAAGGACACCACAAGATTGAATCCAAAGCAAAGCACTTCTCCCATTGCAAGAAAAACCAATCTAGTTGGCCAAGCCAAACCGATAGTTCGAAGAGAATTACAAAGATATCAAATCATGCATAAAAGAATTCAGAGAAGATTCAAATAATATTCATAGATAAGCTGATCATAAATCCACAATTCATCGGATCTCGACAAACACACCGCAAAAGAAGATTACATCGGATAGATCTCCAAGAACATCGAGGAGAACATGGTATTGAGAATCAAAGAGAGAGAAGAAGCCATCTAGGTACTAGCTATGGACCCGTAGGTCTGTGGTAAACTACTCACGCTTATCGGAAGGGCAATAGAGTTGATGTAGAAGCCCTCCGTGACCGAATCCCCCTCCGACAGGATGCCGGAAAAGGCCCCAAGATGGGATCTCACGGGAACAGAAGGTTGCGGCGGTGGAAAAGTGTTTTTGTGGATGCTTCTGGAGGTTTGGGAATATATGTGAATATATAGGGCCAAGGGTTAGGTCAGAGGAGTCCCAAGGAGGCGGCAAGGCAGGGGGGCGCGCCCTCCCCCCTTGCCACCGCCATGCAGCTCTTCTGACTTCATCTCCAAGTCTTCGGGGTGTCTTCTGGTCCAAGAAAATTAATCGCGAAAGTTTTATTCCGTTTGGACTCCGTTTGGTATTCCTTTTATGCGAAGCTCAAAAACAAGGAAAAAACAAAGTGGCACTGGGCTCTAGGTTAATAGTTTAGTCACGACAATAATATAAAATAGCATAGTAATGCATATAAAACATCCAAAACAGATAATATAATAGCATGGAACAATCAAAAATTATATATACGTTGGAGACGTATCAGGGATCGCAACAGTTTTCGAGG
Organism: Triticum aestivum; assembly: GCF_018294505.1. Taxonomy (NCBI): domain Eukaryota; kingdom Viridiplantae; phylum Streptophyta; class Magnoliopsida; order Poales; family Poaceae; genus Triticum; species Triticum aestivum. The sequence continues at coordinate 328,078,079 of NC_057805.1, forward strand.
GTAGAGTATTCAACCCAAATTTATTGATTCGACACAAGGGGAGCCAAAGAATATTCACGAGTATTCGCAGCTAAGTTGTCAATTCAACCACGCCTGAAAGACTTAATATCTGCAGCAAAGTATTTAGTAGCAAAGTAGTATGGAAGTAACGGTAACGGTGACAAAAGTAACAGTAGCAATTTTGTAGTGATTGTAACAGTGGCAACGGAAAAGTTACTTAGCAAAGATCAATATGTGAAAAGCTCGTAGGTAATGGATTAGTGATGATATGTGTCGGATGATATTCATCATGCAACAGTTATAACCTAGGGTGACACAGAGCTAGCTCCAATTCATCAATTTAATGTAGGCATGTATTCCGAATATAGTCATACGTGCTTATGGAAAAGAACTTGCATGACATATTTTGTCCTACCCTCCCGTGGCAGCGGGGTCCTAATGGAAACTAAGGGATATTAAGGCCTCCTTTTAATAGAGAACCGGAACAAAGCATTTGCACTTAGTGAATACATGAACTCCTCAAACTACGGTAATCACTGGAAAGAATCCCAATTATTGTCACCTTGGGGTATGCGGATCATAACTCGTAATAGGTGTCTACAACTTGCAAGATCGGATCAAGAACACAAATATATTCATGGAAACATAAAGGGTTCAGATCTGAATTCATGGCACTCGGGCCCTAACAAGCATTAAGCATAGCAAAGTCATAGCAACATCAATCTCAGAACATAGTGGATACTAGGGATCAAACCCTAACAAAACTAACTCGATTACATGATAAATCACTACAAAAAAATGACACTCCGTGACATTTTGGGCCGAATGAATTTTTTCTGTCATGCTTATGACACTTCTATGACGATAATTGTGACAAAATCCGGTATCATCATAGATGTGGTGGGCTCCTACTTCTATGACAAAAAATCATGACAGAAAATGGGCTTTTCGTCCTGGGTGGGCCGGAGACGCAACTGCATGACATTCTTTGGGCCGTCCATGATGGAAAAAACCATGGTAGAAGTGAGGGCGAGGAAAATATCGGGGAGTTCCCGGTTACGGTGGGTGGTCGGGGGCCGAGCGATGCGCGTTTCTCTTGTACACGTACGCGCGTGGGTGCGAGGCGTTGGGCTCTAACTAAACCCGAGCGAGGCGTTCGCCTACTGAACCCGAGCGATTGCACTGTAGGCTACGCGTTACTGAATCCGAGCGATCGATCGATCTGGTTGTTAACTGAACCCGATCGAGTGATTCCTTCGCTATTGCTGCTAACTGAAGCTGATCGAACCTGCTGCCTCTTGATGAACAGTGAGCGTTGTTTGGGGGGGTGGGGTTGGATGAACAGTTCCCAGTGGGGGGTTGGATGAACAGGACCCCGTGGTAGTAGAGGCCGTTGCCGCTGGATGAACAGGACCCCGATCGAGCCGGTTGGGGGTGGATGAACAGGACACCGTGGAGGGCTAGATGAATAGGACCCTGTGGAGGGCTGGTTGAACAGTAGCCGGTGGAGGGCTGCATGAACAGTAGCCGGTGGAGGGGTGGTTGAACAGGACCCCGTGGAGAGGGCTGGTTGAATAGTAGCCGATGGAGGAGTGGTGGAGGCTGGATGAACAGGAGCGTGTGGATGAACAGTCGCAGGTGGAGGCTGGAGGAGGTCGACGGTGGATGAATAGTAGCCCATGGAGGCTGGAGGAGGTCGACGGTGGAGATGAACAGTAGCCCGTGGAGTCCCGTTTTGCGGTACGCCACGCCCTTCCGATGAACAGGGCCCCATTTCGACTGTAGCGCTCCAACACAAGTCTGTTTCCTCCGTTTTGCGGTACGCCACACCCCTCCCGATCAACAGGACCCCGTTTCGACCATACGCGGTCGAACACAAGTCCATTTCCTCCGTTTTGTGGTACGCCAGACCCTTCCCGATGAACAGGACCCTGTTTGGACCATACGCGGTCGAACAGAAGGCCCGTTTCCTCTGTTCTGTGGTACGCTAGACCTCGTTTCGGCTGTTCCGTCCAAGCCGGTTGGCTCCCGATGAACACGACGTATTCCGTTGCCTCCCATTGAACACAATGCATTCCGTTGCCTCCCCATGAACACGACGACACAGTTTCTCCGTTCCGACCCAGCCGGTTGGTTTCCAATGAACAGGACGTCATTGCTGCCGTCCATGGCCTCTCCATGTACACAAGCCCTGGCCGTACATATGCGCAAGTACGCGTTCGAGACCCCGCCCATATGTACATACGTGGCCATATTTTTTGGCTTCTGGCTGTACGTACATGTACACGGTTTTGATTGGACTGCCTGAACTGCTACCGCTCCTTACTCAGCCACGGTTCATCATGGCAGACAGACCGATCGACCGGTATGTACAGAAACAATGCTACATACGCTTTGGCCAGGTGGGTCCCAGCTGTCAGGGAGGATAAGGATGCACTTCCTTGCGTGCGAAGATATAGCCGGTGGGTCCCAGCTGTCAGGGAGAGAATCATTTATTTCGCGAAATACGGTGGCCCGTCCGGTGGGTCCCTGCTGTCAGGTGGAGGAATTATTATTTTACGCGTAATAAGGTTGCACTTCCTTGCTGCGGCCGTGGACCCAGCTGTCGGCCTCTTCACGTACAGTACTCTTCCGATGGAAGTCGCTCCTTGACCACATTGACCACGCCGCGCCGAGAGCACCAAGGCGGTGGACGACGGCGAGGCCTAGGAAGGGGACGACACGGAGCTGGGGAAGATGCAGCAGTGGATGCCCACGCGGATAGGAGTACGAGGGTTGAATGGTTCGGCTGCGGTGTGAGTCTGCTGTCGCTGCAGAATAACAGGGGGTGTGGGTGAGTAGAGGGATGGCCTGGCCAGCGGAGGGATTAGTAGGGGGCGGTGAGGCCTCCGCGGCAGCACAACCAGCCACGGGAGGCAGGAGCACGCGGCACGACCGGCGCTGGTTTGGGCGGCTGGAGCAAGAAGACCAGAGGTTGAAGAAGCACTAAGGCCGTTGGATGGACATCGTACGGTCACTGGAGCTAGAATCGTTCATATTGACTAAGTTGGCAAAGCCCTCCGTCCCCGTCAACTTTGTAGGCCCACAAGTTAGCCTCCCACTATGGTGGGTCCCATCTAGCAGGGGGAGTATTAATTTTTTTATGTGTTGACCACGCCGCGCCGAGCGCATCCAAGGTGGTGGACGAGGGCGAGGCCCCGGATAGCAACGAGCCAGAGATGGGAAGACGTGGGACTGGAGTCGCAGACGGAGAGGTGTACGAGGGTTAACTGGTTCTGGTGCGGCATGGTTCGGCAGTCGGTGGAGAAGAACAGGAGGTGTGGAGGGATGGCCTGGCCGGCGGTGGAGTAGCGCTTCACAGCGAAGCGTGCTAAGCAGAGCTGCTAGTAGCAGGAGGCAGGAGCAGGTGGTCCCGGCGGCGCTGGAGGAAGAATACGAGAGATTGAAGATGGATGTCGGTCGTTGGATGTAAATCCAATGGCTAACGATGTTAGAATCATTTGTTGACTAAGTTGACAACAACTTGCATTGGCTTCGACCTATTGGCCCACATTTCAGCCTCCCAAAATGTGGCACATATTCAACCCATTTTTTCAGAATTTACAGTCCATTTGATCTTTCTTTTTTTAGAATTACAGTCCATTTGCTGGGCTGGGTGAACAAATAATGTAGGGTCAATGCGGCCCATTTTTTTAAAACTACATCCCATTTTCACTTTCTCAAAATACACGAATTTGCTAGGTTGGCTGAACAAATAATGTAGCGTCCAAGCGGCCCATTCATTTTTTTCCTAAAAAATTATAGGCCATTTGCACTTTCTCGAAATACACGATTTTGCTGGGCTGGTTCTAATTATAATGTTGGGTTGGGCGCATCAATGTTTTCAAAAAAAGGGCTGCGCATTTTGTTATGAATATATTTAAATAATAAGTGATGCATTATTATATTGGTCCTTATATCTTACCAAGCTTTTTTACACAATCACCAGGATTTTCGTTGCCTTAATGTAAAAAATCCAGGATTTTATTGCTAAGAAATTATTTTTATAAGTTAATAAGATGTGGGATATTGTTTTCTTATATATGTAAGTATCTGTTAAATATATGATGACAATAACAACAATATATAATAACATATAAAATAATTTAAATATATAGAATATAGTTAGAAGGGAAACATAAGTTGGACCTGGCGTTCCTATTCTTATATAGAAAAATAGAACAGACCTCTGCGTTTTCTTCAAAAAAATACATAAGTTGGCAGCCGATGTTTCAGAAAAAATAAAACCTCCGATGGGAGGTCCATAGGCCGGTCGATACATGACGACCCTCAAGGAAATACAAACCGGCATGTCGTGGGCTGCACATGTTAAAAAATAAAGCCTAGACGGGGCAGCCCACAACCCAGCTGATACTTGCTGGCCCACTGATAATAAATGATACCTGCCAGCTCCCTGGCTTCATTGTAAATTTATCTCCTTTAGTAACTACGTTGAAGCACCTCAAAAAAAGTAACTATGTTGGCAAACCCGTGGGCCCCAATGTCAGTATAGCATTAGGAGGAAGTATTTTTTCAATGAGGCACTTGCTTGCGTACGGCCATAGACCTGGTGGCACTACAGGAATCAGGAACTTTGCCGCCAGCCAAAGGTATGGATGGCGGACGGCAAGACCTTTGCCGTCAGCCAGCAGACGGCAACAGGTCTGGCTGAACAGGCTACGGCAAAGGCTTCTTTGTCGTCTGCTGGCGGATGACAAAGATGCAAAGGTCTTTGCCGTCCGCCAGCCGACGACAAAGAGCATGGACGATACACGTGTCCGCTTAGGTCCATTAAGGGGTTAACGGCGTGCTTTGCCGTCAGCCAGCGGACGGCAAAGACCTTTGCATATTTGTCGTCTGCCAGCGGACGACAAATAGCATTGAATCTTTGCCGTCTTCCAGCAGACGGCATAGGGTGCCATGTGGCAGCACCTGGGGGGCTGGCCTATTTGGTAGCTTTGCCGTCAGCTGGCGGACTGCCAATAATCAACGTTCTTTGCCGTCCGTCGGCAGACGGCAAAGCATCCAAATAGCCAGCCTATTGGTCCAGGTTACACAGGTAGCTGACACGTGGCATGTTTGCCGTCGCTAGCTGATGGCAAAGCTCTTTGCCGTCCGCCAGCAGACGGCAAAGAGTCTATATAGTCCCTGTTTTTTTTCTGTTTTTTCTTGAATTCATTCAATTTGAGAGAATTTCACACACACACATATATATATACACACACACATATATGAAAATACTTTCGACAAGCATACCAACACATATACATACCAAATCATATCCCTGCCATATGGATATGATCATCCAACACATATACATAGCAAATGGTTTCATCCAACACATATACATAGCCAACATATCCAACAACAATCATACAATGGTTTCATCCATACATATATAGGTAGCAAGTTTGACATTGTTCATCCTACAAAATCAGGAACAAGAAGGAAGCATAAAGAGAAGAGTAGACTCCATCAGCGCAAGCTTCCTCATCTAAATCAAATCTGCAAATTGGGAAAGAAGCAAGTTAGAAGAAGAAGAAGACTAGCTACAAAAAGAAGAAGAAGAAGTAGAAGAGGAAGAAAAGGAAGAAGAAGAAGATTTTTTCTTCTATTTCTTTTTCTCCTCTCCTCTTTTTTATCTTCTTCTTCTAACTAAGGTAGGTAAAAATGCCATTTTATTGCTAAGCCAGGTAAAAATGCTAAGTGTAGGTCATTTTAGAGGTAAGCTAGGTAATTAGGTCATTTTGGAGCTTACTAAGGTTATTATGTCATTTTCGAGGAAAGTAAGGTAACTCTATATCATTTTGGAGGTTACAAAGATTATCATGACATTTTTGAGGAAAGCAAGCTAAGTATAGCTCATATTTTTGTCTAACTCGGGTAGTTATGCCATTTAGGAGGAAAGTAAGCTAAGTATGTATTTGTTAAGCAAAACACTAGAGAAAACTTACCCTCATCACAACAAATGCGATGAAGATCGCAACTAAGGTAACAATTGATCCAACGGCATAATGATACCAAGCCTCATTATCAATGGCATATTTTCTAATCTTCTTAATCTTCAAGCGCATTGCATCCATCTTCAAGCGCATTGCATTCATCTTCATCTTGTGATCATCGACCACATCGGCAACATACAAGTCCAATTTCAACTTCTCTTCTTCAATTCTTTTAATTTTTCTTTCAAATACTCATTTCTTTTTCAAATAAATTTAACTTCTCGACAAGAGGGTCGGTTGCAAATTCCGGTTCACATACCTCCTAGGTTAAAATATCTCTATGTCAACTTGATGGCCATAATTGTCATAAATGCGAAATGCAACAAATAGTTATAAAAGAGGATTTACCACATCTGAATCATAAAGCGGGCGAGGACCGACAGGGACGGATATCAAGAACATGGCACTATGTATAACAAACAATCATACAAAGTAAGAAAATTATACAAGTAACTATATAAATCATACAATCATACAAGTAAGTATATAAATCAAGTACAACATTAAAAAATTAATACCTAGTCATAATCTGGTTCAATAAATGCTTCAGGATCAATAAATGCATCATCATCATCATCACTATCAATAATGACGTGCTCATCATCATCATTAATAAGTGCATCATCATGTGGAAGGCCACCTCTACGTAATCTTTCAAGCATTGACAGGTCATCCGCATCAGTAACCTCTTCTAGTTCAGGCTCTTCTTGTTCCGGCTGAGGGGTGAAGTCGGGTTCACTGTCGCTGTCTACTTCAATGTTCTGGGGTGAAGTAGAGCGGTTCTTGAAACACTTTTTGGAAAGACGTGTTTCTTGGAAGAATTCTCCTTCATATGTGTCTGGGTTAATGTGAGGTTCATAATCATCTTCATTGGGGGGAGGTGGTCTAACACGTGGCGGCACTTCATAAACGACATCCCAACCTTTGAGATTAGGATCACTTTGACAGGCCCATGGTAGATAGAAAACGTGGGTTGCCTGTTGAGCCATAATATAGACATCGGGAACATCCAAGTGGGTGCTTTGATTGATTTCCACTAGCCCTATATGTTCATGAGTCCTTCTAGTCTCCTTCGGCTGGAACCAATAACATTTGAAGACTACGACATTTGGTAGGTTTGCACCATAGAATTGAAGTTCATAAATTGCTTCAACTCTTCCATAATACTCGGTATCTCCTTCGTCGATAGCAGAGACACAACAATTTGTAGACTTTCGGTCGGCCATAGATAGCTCTTTTCCATAGGTACGAAAGCGACACCTGTTGATGTCGTATTTGTCAAATGAACGGACCTTATAGTCAAGACCATTAGCGACTTGTCTCAATTCGGCGTCCATAAGCTCTGAATTAGCCTACAAGTTTAATATGAAAGGGACTTTTGCATTAGCTAGAAATTAGACGAAGAAATGAAGTTGTCTAATGGAAATTACCGTTTGTTTGAACCAAGAGATGAAACCGGGATAGCCGCGTTCATGCTTTGCCAGAAGCTCATACTCTTCGACGGAATCCTTTTGGGTCACCGCTCCATACGAGAGTATGGCAACATATCGACTATATCAAATTTATCTGGGAATAAGAGCAGTTCAAAGGAATTAGAAGTTGCGAAACAATGTACCAAGAACTTACTCGATGTACGGCCGCACTTCTGTTAGGTTGGTGAAGATACACAACGAAATGATCTGCCATTCTTCGAAATCCAACGTTAAGGAATTAGAAGCACCGGCCGGTGCGAGATCCCCTTTGAATAGGCTAAGGTTGGATCCACCCTTTTTAGGTTCGTCAACATTGTACGAAGGCTTCGGATTATGCAAATGACGATTTTTGGCTTCGTAGTGTGCTGTCACGAAGTTTGACGCCTCCTCAGTAATGAATGCCTCAGCCATCGATGCTTCAATCTATGTTTACTTTAACATTTTGCTCGTAGCGTCTTCTACATCCTCTCAATGGCGTAGCACCAAAAATTTTGCACGGCCCCCCAATCTTGCCTTGGTTGGGAGATGCAAAATCAAGTGCTGCATTGGATTAAAGAAGCTCGGCGGAAAGATCTTCTCTAACTTGCACTTCAACTCCGGCGCCAACTCTTCCATTTCTTCTAGCAGGCCAGGCGATAGTTCTTTCGCACAGAGAACACAGAAGAAATAGCTCAGCTCTGCCAGTATTAGCCATTCATCCTCAGGCATGAAGCCACGCAACATCACCGGCATTACCCGCTCAATCCATATGTGCCAATCATGACTCTTGAGACCAAATATCTTCAATCTATCAAGACACGCTCCCCTCTTTAGATTCGCGGCATACCTATGAGGGAACATCAAAAGGTGTTGCACCCACAAGATAATTTCCCTCATAGCTGGCCTTCCAAGATTGAACCATGCCTTTGGCTTCGTCCAGTTCTACTTTCCTTTTGGTTCTTTCATGTTTTGTAACGACCTATCACATAGCGCCTCCAGATCGACTCTAGCCTTAGTATTATCCTTTGACTTCCCATCTATGCCGAACAATGTACCAAAAAGTGCCTCGGTGATATTCTTCTCAGTGTGCATCACGTTGATGTTGTGTGGGCAAAGGAGGTCCTTGAAGTAAGGCAGATCCCACAAGCATGTCTTGTGAGTCCAGGCGTGTTTCGAATTATACCCCTTGAAATACCCTGGACACTCTGGATCTGGCTCGAGAGCGTTTAACTGATCTAGTGTCTCTTGGCGTGTCAACGCAGGTGGTGCAGAGTTTTTGACAACTCTACCTCCGATGAAGTTCTTCTTGTCTTTCCTGAACTTATGGCGAGGATCCAGGAATTGTCTATGCATGTCGAAGCAAGAAAACTTGCGACCGACCTGAAGCCAACGAAACTCAAGAGCTCCCTTGCATGTGGGGCACGGGAACCTTCCATGCACACACCAGCCAACGAATAGCGCATACGCCGGCAAGTCATGCATCGAGTACATGTACCAGACACGCATTATGAAGTTCCGTTTGCTAAAGGCGTCGTATGTCTTGAACCCTATATCCCAGGCTTCTTGCAATTCGTCCTTCAGCGGCTGCAGTTGGGCCATGGAATTATCAATGTCAGGAAAATGTTCTTTCGTTGCATAATCTGTCCTGGGGGGAGATTGAGTGGAAAGACAAATATGGGCCAACAACTGTATTGGGCTGCCGTCAGACCAAACACACTGAACCCATCCATGCTGATGCCGTCTCGAGGATGCCTCGGATCTGCCTCTTTGTCATCATGTAATGCAGCGAAGCTCTTCCATGCTTCACCGTCCGATGTGTGCACCATCATCAGCTTCCCATCTGCATCTAGTTGGGTTCTTTTGCCCGTTTTGTGCCATGTCATCTGTCTTGCCGTCTCTTTGACCCTGAAAAGATGTTAAAGTCTTGGTACGATTGGCATATACTGAAGAACATTAACGGGGACTTTGGTCTGTGTCTTCTCACCCATACCGTTGTCTACCACAACATACCTGGATGACTTGCAAATGGGACAATAGTTCAAGTCCGCATATTGAAGCCTAAATAAGGCACATCCTTTCTCACAGGCATGTATCTTTTCATAGGGCATCTTAAGAGCATGGAGGATTTTGTCTGACTGGTACATGTTTGCGGTAGTACATGGCCTTTGGGTAGAAAATGTCCAAATATTGTCATCATTGCGTCATAGCATTCTCTGCCCAAGTTGAATTGAGCCTTCAGAGCCATTATTTGTGAGATGGCATCCAACTGACAAAGCTCGGTGTGCTCGTGGAGAGGACGTTTTGAAGACTCCAACATTTCATTGAAGGCCTTTGCAGATTCCTCCATCTCATCGCCCAAGTCCCGAGCATCATCAAAGTCTTGCACCATGTCTTGCATCCCGGTACCATGCTCATCGGTGCGACGATGAAGCACCTCAGCTCTAGCACATTGGGCAGACTCGCCATGAAATGTCCACACCGTATAATCTGGCGTAAAACCCCACTTCTACAGGTGTTTGCCCATTTCATCCTCTGTCCTCTTGTGCCAATTGTTGCACACGGCGCAGGGGCACCATGTTGTCCTCTGGCCATGTGCAAATGTGGCTCTCAGAAACCCCTTGGTTTTTGTTAACCATTCAATGGTCATGTCTTTCTGACTAGTGTGACCGGTGTACATCCACGCACGATCAGTCATCTTGCCTAGCTACTGGACACATAAGAAATATATATATATATAAATCAGCATAAATATATATATATATTCATCAGTTAATGGAGTTTGTCACTTTTATTACGTCCATGCAACCTAGACACTAATAGGTAAAAGATAGGTCCTAATCCCACCCGAGTATGTGTAGATTGGGTTCATTTTCCCATGCTCTGCTCTGGATCTGACGCAAAATTTCGGCAGCACCTCCCCGCTGTTCTCCTGATACACGTCTCGGCAATAAGCAGAGACGATGTGTACCCGGAGAACAACAGGGAGGCACTGACGAAATTCTGCATCGGATCCAGAGCAGAGCATATGGGAAAATGAACCCAATCTACACATACTCGGGCTGTCCATGGATAACGTTGGAAAATTCAAAAGAATCACGATTATAAATATGCAAATGCATGTGTATTTATATATGTAACCCTTCCAAACGGGAGACGCATAGTGGTCACGCATACTGATGATTGAAGACACCTATAGCTAGCAAGTTTCATCGGCACGAAGACTGGAACAGAGCAAATCAAAGGGGGGTAGGAGATGTCATTTGTGCTAACCCACGAACGCAGGGGCGGAGCTCGTCGAACACTAGAACCTCGCAGCGACGAAAAAACTGCACATTTAAATCGAAAGATGAGTTTCATAGCAATATTATTTTTTCAGTCAACCTAACTAAATATTTACAACATGACGAGCGGGTTAGGGGTTCCTCGGCGTCGATAGAACCCTAAATAGCAAGTATCATCAGTGCAAGATACATGAGACGCTCGGCGTTGAACACTAGATCCACGTCCCACAAGTGACGCCGGCGCCCGGCGTCCCGCAACAATAGTACTGGTGGCCGATGACGGTCGAACACCTTGGCAAATTTGTCTGGCAGCCTCTGCGATGAGGATTGAAGCCAAGTTTTGAAATTTCAAACAACCAACCGAGTTGAGTCAGTTTGGGTGTTTCAAGTTTCAACACTTATCTTTCTGTCGTCATCTCAGAGGCTGCCAGACAAATTCGCAATGGTGTTCGACCGCCATCGACGCCGAGAACTGGTGCTGTAGGACGCAGGACCCCTGTGTCACTTGTGGGATGTGGATGTAGTATTCGACACCGACGGCCACATGTATCTCGCACTGATGATACTTGCTATTTAGGGTACCATCGACACCGAGGAACCCCCTAACCCGCTCGTCCCCAAATAAACTAAATTAGCATGCATTCAATAAGCAAAACTACATCATCTCTTGCGTCCGTACATCATCGAATATTATCATTAATACATCTCGAATAGTATCATACATATAGCATCGCTAATACAGCTTGAACCATAGCGCTCGACGGGTATCGGCGTGGGCGGTGGACACCCAAAGAGAAGGAACCATCACACGATCATAGCTCCAATGAGGTCCCTGAAGAACCTGCCAGGTATTGTCGAACATGCCCTCCAACGCAACCATGTAGCGACGGACGTGCTCGTCCTCCTCGCAGACACGGTGACGTACTACCTCCACGGTGTCCGAAAGCCTTGGCACTGTCACTCGCCCACGCGACTGCCACCAAACAAGGTTCGGGTCAATGACGGGCTGGCTCCTCACCAACTGCGCCCCCGGAAGGTAGAACCTCCCAGTACCAGCCCGACGGAGCCCAGTCTCGGACATGGCCCCTTCGATCAAGCAGGCCTCCTCCACCGATTCGATGATGAGGATGCGGGATAAGCATCGTCGACGTTGAAGCGGGAATAAATGCTTGAACTAAAAAAATAACAACAAATTTCACATGTTCAAAATAAACCAGAAACTTAACTTAAAGTAAACTAAACTAAACCTAAACTAAACTAACTAAACTAAACCTAAACTAAACCTAAACTAAACTAAACCTAAACTAAACTGAACCAGAAACTTGACCTAAACTAAACTAAACTAAACTAAAGTAAACTAACTAAACTAAACAAAACCTAAACTAAATTATACTAAACCTAATTAAACTAAATCTAAAAAAACAGAAAAAAGAGAATTCCTCACCTTGGAGAGGACGGGGCGGCGAGGCGGCGCGGCCGGGGCGGGGCGGCTTGGGCGGGGCAAGCCGGCACAGAGGGGCGGGGCCGGCGCGGCCTGTCGGGGCGGCGGGGGTAGCCAGGAGGCCCGGGCGCAGTGGGCTGGAGCGGCCGGGGCGGGGCGGCGACGCAGCCCGGGGCGGAGCGGCGAGGGGGGGGGCGGCCGGGGCGGGGCGGCTATGCGGGGTTGGGATGAGGGGAGGGAGAGAGAGGGGCAGGGCGCAAGGGTTACATATAGGGCACAGCTCTTCGCCGTCCGCTAGCTGACGGCAAAGGGCCTAGCTAATGGACGTTAGAACGACCATTTTCTTTGCCATCTGCTAGCGGACGGCATAGTTTCTTTGCCATCAGCTAGCGGACGGCAAAGAAAGTGGCCGTTAGCTGCCACTCCTATCGGCCCACCCTGCCTCTTTGCGGATGGCAAAGGTTCTATGCCGTCAGCTAGCTGACGGCAAAGACTTTCTTTGCCGTCAGTTTTCTTCAAGCTGATGGCAAAGACCCTCTTTGCCATCAGCTAGCTGATGGCAAAGAAACGGCTGACGGCAAAGTTCCTGATTCCAGTAGTGTGGGTCCTGACTGTCCGCCTCTCCACATACAGTCCTCTCCAGATTCCTCTCATTTGTTCAGCATGTTCACAACGGCAGACAGCGGCGCCACGGTGAGCGCACAAAGGCGCAGGACGAGAACGAACCACCTGAAGCAGTGCCTTATTTCTACCAAAACTACTGAACTAGCCCAGTGGCCAAGTGACACTACCCGACCGATGTTTCGCCCGGGTTCGATTCCACCTGATGCAGGTAAAATATCTCCAATTTTTTTGCCTCTGCCATTATTGACATGTGGATCCCCATTGTCATCTACGCACACCATCTCCAACAGTTGCCAAAACTTCGTCCTTCGTTTTCTCTATTTTTCGCACACTCGACATTGTGTGGGCATTTTGAAAATAGCATATCTTTTTGACTGTGCATCATATGAAGATGTGCTAAGCATGAATGTTGATCAGCATGATGTTAACTGGTTGGTAGTTCCATTTTCGACCATGAATAAAACTTCCAACATGATGTTATCCCTATTTGAAAAGGGCGTGTTAATATAAATGCTGTGCCTCTGAAACTTGCAGTTTCTTATCTGAAACTGAAACTTGCAGTTTCTTCTCTCAGAATCACATTTTCTACACATTTATACTCCTATGGAACTACATTTTTGAAGTGCTAAAAATAGATCTCTAGAATTCATAAAATACTTCACATGCTCAATACCGCAAATCTGAAATTCAAAAGACATTCATATCTGAAAGTACTCTCAAAATACAAAACACAAAACACAATTCACAACCTGCCAATACTGACAACCCTAAGCTCCTTCTGACAGTTCACAACCTTCCCGACTATTGGGCTGCGGGGCAGTCCCCTCCTATTCCTCTTAAGTTGAACTTTCTGGTTAGATCTCTTATTTGAGTTTTACCCGTGCCCTTACTTGATTGCTTATTGTATGCTTGTTTGTTTGCGATAGAGTACCCGGAGTGCGAAGCGTGCTACTACAAGTCTCTAGGTTTCGCGGATCATCAGCAAGGCAAGTAACACTTTGATCATACCTCTTTCATACCCAGTTTTATTGCATTAGATCAATCCTCAAACAATCGCATGGTTAGGATCTGATTTAAATTGTGGGATTGGGAAGTAGATGAGGTAGTACCTATTCACCTGTTTATTATCAAACCCTGGGAGTTACTTCTACATTGCTTATATTGCTATGCTATGCTCGTAGACGTGGTTTGGGTTTGAGAGTATTCATGACAGATGTGAGATTGTTAATTAATGGTTTAACTTAAGGTGGCAACTTAAATACACATCTGGGTGGATTGAGGCACCTGGGGAATCCCAGTGTTGCCTGTATTTTTGGAAATCCCGGGGTACCGTGTGATTCTCCTATGGACTGCCACCTAGGCTCAAAGGGATCATAAGATTATTCATGCTAGAAACTTCGTGTGCAGCCACATGCCATTATGGCTCTGGCATAGTTGAGTAAGTTGTGGGAAACCTTTCCATGTGGGCTAGCAGATGTGGGGGATGTAGGTGGTACAGACCTATCTATCGTTAAGGGGACCTCTCTGGAAAGACTGTGTCTCGGTCATCCGTTTCTCAAACATCATGTAGTGCGAGAAATCCAACGGAGGAGATCGAGTCTTGTGGGGAAAAGTGCACAAACCTCTGCAGAGTATACAAACTAATCATGGTTAGCCGTGTCCCCGGTTATGGACATCTTGAGTATCCGGTTCTTGGAATTATCATGTGGATCTCATCACTCTATATATTAAATTTGTTGGGTTATTAATTACCTTTTAATTGGGATTGAGATGGGGTTTACCATTCTCAATGTTTACAACCAACTTTGATAGTTAAATAAAATATATTCCTTTGTTGTAGGAAAAAATTGGCTTTTCGCAAAACATATTAACCATACAGCCTCCACCAGCCTATATGCATGTAGTGATAGCATTATTCTATTCATTACTCTCTTGTGTTACATTGCTAGCATATTCCATGTGTTGACCCGTTTTCGGGCTGCAACGTATCATGTTGCAGACTTTTCAGACGACGATTAAGGTGCCTTAGGTCGTGGTCTTTCACTCAGTGATGTCCGTTGGAGTTGATGGACTCACTTTATCTTCCAAGCCTTCCGCTGTTATCATATTAGACGGCCTTAAGCCATATTTATTATAATAAGTTCTCTTTTGAGACATTCGATGTAATAAGTGTGTGATTGCTACTCTGTTATAAATCCTTCAAGTACTATGCGTGTCAGCATTACCGATCCAGGGATGACACTGATGCACAGAGATCAGACTGTTTGAGGTCTGGTCGCTACAAGATGGTATCAGAGCACACGCTGACTGTAGGACACGACCACTAAGTTAAAGCCCTAGATCACTACTCTCTTCTCATTTCTGACTCCTCTCCATTTTCTACTCTTTAGGATGGCGGACGCAAGGAACAAGTTGCACCAACCGGATGAAGACACACCTTTTGGACGCCACTTGAAGGAAGTCACTAGGTACCTGAACATCGGAATACCAAGCTTCATCAGGACTTACAACGCCACTTTACCAGAAGAGGAGCGCTGGATGATTCAAGTTCAAGTTCTAGGAAGGACATTTACGCCAGTCACTGAGCCCATAGAGTTTTCTTTGATGCATCAACCTGGAGTCTAGGAAAGAGTATGGCAGCCCACATCACCATGGGACGCATTGGAGAAGTCTACCACAAGGATCTCAAGGATACTATCTACCAGATTTGTGGGCGCCGAGATGAGCAATGGGAGATGATCAGCACCAGGAAGGATAGATCTATTGCAGCTTTCATCCAGGAGTTAAACCAGCACATTCGTCGCCAGGAGAATCAGATGTGCGCAGGCATGATGGATTTGAAGAAGGCGATGACAAGGATCATGGAGCTGGAGGAAGACCTCAAGTCTACACGCGATGGATATGAGGAGGAAATCGCAACACTATTGGAGAAGAATGATGACCTGATAAAGAAGATCGGAGTATTCATGGGCGATCTCGCGCCAGGAGGAGAAGACGACAATTCCACTTGCCCGGAGAACTACATCATCATCGACGACATCGACTCGGACCCCGACGATAGCGATGATGACTATGTTGATGAAGCTGGAGCAGATATCATGGAGTCTTCGACCGATCAATTTTTCTAGTCGAACACCATATCAGTAGCAGTATTCCACCATGTATATAGTATAGTCCGAGCACTTTTCTAACGATAGTTCTAGACCGATTGTATGCCCTTGTTTGATTGATTGAGTGATATGATTGTGCTTGTCTCATGTGCATATGGGTAGTGTTTTCCCCCTAGACCTCATTCTACTTTGTTTTCTCATCTTTCTAAACCCAGCAGATGCCTCCGAGACGCGACAATGGATTTGCTTTTCCCACCGGAGCTCACTCAGTTGATCCAGCAGCAGAATGCATTGATGCAGATACTAGTCCAGAATCAGAATCAGGGGAACAACAACAACAACAACAACAACCACCACCACCACCACCTGTTGATCACTTAGCCCGTTTTCTAAGGCTGAATCCGCCGGTGTTCTCTAGTAGCACCGAGCCGATAGTTGCAGATGATTGGCTCCGCAAGATTGGAAGGGAGTTAACCACTGCAGGATGCACAGATGCAGAGAGAGTGCGTTTTGCTGCACATCAGCTTGATGGACCCGCAGCATCATGGTGGGAGAATTTCATAGCCACTTACCCCATCGACACTGTATATGGGACCAGTTCCAGCAGGCTTTTCGCACTGCCCATGTTTCAACAGGAGCTATGGCCATGAAGAAGCGCGAGTTTCGCAACTTACGCCAAGGAGGGCGCACTGTTGGCTAGTATGTGGATGAATTTAGTAAGCTAGCACGTTATGCCCCAGATGACGTCGCTACAGATGCAGCTAAGAAGGAGAAGTTTCTGGAAGGACTGAATGATGAGCTAAGCATGCAGTTGATGGTGGCAAATTTCAATAACTACCAGGAGTTGGTGGATAGAGCTCTCATGCTTGAAGGGAAGCAGAAGTAGATTGACAGCCGCAAGAGGAAGTATGGACAAGGGAAGTATAATTCTGGAGCTCATCAGAGACCCCGTTTCACCCCGAACTCGGGAGGACTTGTTCATAAACATGGAGGCCACACTCATAATGGAGGAAGTTCACACAACCATAGTGGCCCCAAGAATGGGAATGGTAATGGAGGAAGCAGCGGATTGAACCGTTCCAACCCGGCAACACCCGCCAAGAAAGATCTAAGCCACGTTACTTGCTACAAGTGCCAGAAGACTGGACATTATGCAATGAGTGTCCTAAGCTAAGAATGGAAACGGCAATGGAAGTTCTGGGAAGAAGCCCAACCCTTTCAACAGGGGACAACTGAACCACGTTAACGTGGAGGAGGTTTGAAGCCCAGCCAGATGCAGTAATAGGTAAGTTTTTGGTTAAGACATTTACTGCAGTCGTTCTTTTTGATACTGGTGCATCGCATTCATACATATCAAGGGGATTTTTGGATAAGTATAAACTGCCCACCAAAGTTCTTAGTACACCTTTGTTAGTGAGCTCGCCAGGAGCAGAGTATATGGCAAACCAAGGATGTTTTCAGATGCCATTGACCATAGGTAGGCACGTTTTTCCTCAGACTTGATAATTTTGGAGTCGCAAGGTTTGGATGTGATTCTGGGTATGGATTGGCTATCGATGTATGGAGGAACACCGGTTGCACCAGTAAGTTGATTTTGCTCACCACCCCAGAAGGAAGAAGGATCAAGTATGTATCCCGCATGTGCGAGTAGGACACACATAAATTCCTTATCAGGAGTTGTACAGGAGGAAGTACCGGTGGTGAATGATTTCCCGGATGTATTTCCAGAAGAGTTGCCAGGCATGCCACCAGATAGAGACATTGAGTTTTTAATTGAGCTTTTGCCAGGCACAGGGCCAATATCTAAGAGACCGTACAGAATGCCCGCAAAGGATTTGGAGGAAGTTAAGAAGCAGATTAAGGAGTTACTGGATAAAGGTTATATTCGCCCAAGTTCGTCACCTTGGGGATCCCCAGTACTTCTAGTGGAGAAAAAGGATGGATCGTTAAGGATGGTTGTTGATTATCGAGGATTGAATGAGGTGACGATCAAGAACAAGTACCCACTGCCGATGATCAATGATTTGTTTGACCAGCTGCAAGGAGCTAAGGTATTTTCCAAGATCGATCTGCGATCAGGGTATCACCAGCTGAAGATTCGAGAGCAGGATATACCTAAGACAACTTTTACCACGAGGTATGGGCTATATGAGTATACCGTTATGTCATTCGGCCTGACTAATGCACCTGCCTATTTTATGAACATGATGAACAAGGTGTTTATGGAGTTTTGGATAAGTTCGTCGTGGTGTTCATTGATGACATTCTGGTCTACTCGAAGAATGAAGAAGAGCATAAAGAGCACTTGTGTTTAGTACTTGGGAAGCTCAGAGAACATCAGCTATACGCCAAGTTCAGCAAGTGTGAGTTTTGGCTGAAGGAAGTTGGATTCCTTGCACATGTTATATCTGGAGAAGGAATAGCGGTAGACCCCAGCAAGGTTGTCACTGTGGCAAATTGGGAGGCACCCACGTTAGTTGGAGAGATCCAGAGTTTTCTTGGACTCGCAGGATACTACCGGAGATTCATTGAAAATTTCTCAAAGATTGCGAAGCCCATGACGGAGTTGTTGAAGAAGGACACCAAATTCAAATGGACTGAGGAATGTGAGGCTAGTATTCAGGAGTTGAAGAGACGCTTGGTTACATCACCAGTGTTGATTCTGCCAGATCAACGCAAGGATTATGAGGTGTATTGCGACGCTTCTCGTCGAGGACTTGGGGCCGTACTTATGCAGGAGGGAAGAGTCGTTTCATATGCCTCACGACAGCTTAAACCCCATGAGTTAAACTATGCTATGCATGATTTGGAGTTAGCAGCCGTAGTGCATGCGTTGAAGACATGGAGACATGTTCTCATCGGAAACCATTGTGAGGTATACACGGATCACAAGAGTTTGAAGTATATCTTCACGCATAAGGAGTTGATCTCAGGCAGAGGAGATGGTTAGAGCTCATTAAGGATTATGATATGAGATTGCATTATCATCCCGGAAAGGCTAACATAGTAGCTGATGCGTTGAGCCACAAAAGTCATGTCAATACACTCATGACGGGAGAATTACCCAAGGAGTTGGCAGAAGACCTTCGCGAGCTATGTTTGGAGATAGTTCCGAGAGGATATGTAGCAGCTTTGGAGATTCAATCTACTTTAATGGATAAGATCAGAGAAGCTCAGAATACGGACAAGGAGATTGCCGAAATAAAGGAAAGAATGAGTAAAGGAAAGGCTAAGGGATTTCGTGAGGATGAGCATGATACCTTATGGTTTGAGGACCGCGTATATGTGCCAAATGATCAGGAGATCAGGAAGTTGATTCTGCAAGAGGCCCATGATTCGCCATATTTGATTCACCCAGGAAATACCAAGATGTATCTGGATTTGAAAGATAGTTTCTGGTGGACCGGAATGAAGAAGGATATTGCAGAGTATGTAGCAGTTTGTGATGTATGTGAGAGAGTGAAGGCAGAGCATCAGAAGCCAGCAGGATTGCTATAGCCATTGCCGATACCCGAATGGAAGTGGGATAAACTAGGCAGACCCTAACGTATCACTTACTCGTCGTAAGAATCCTGCAACATGAAACGTTGCAGCCCGAAAACGGGTCAGTACATTGAATGTACTGGCAAATTCACACCATAGAGAAATGATGAACAAAGGCTATCACTACATGCATATATGGCTGGTGGAAAAGCTCTATGGTTATAATGTTTTTGCGAAAAGCCAATTTTTTCCCTACTTCAAAGGAATAAATTTTATTTAACTATCATGGTGGTTGTGAAACATTGAGATGGTTGACAGCATCTCAATCCCAATTAAGTATCATCATTAACCCAACAATATTAATTAAAGTAACATGATGAGATCAACGGGATAATCCAAGAACTAGATACTCAAGTTGTCCATAACCGGGGACACGGCTAATCATGATTAGTTTGTACACTCTGCAGAGGTTTGCGCACCTTTCCCCACAAGACTCGATCGCCTCCGCTTGATTCTCGCACTGCATGATGTTTGAGAAACGGATGACCGAGACACAGTCTTTCAGAAACAATCACTCTTTACTCTGGATGGACCGGTACACCTACTTTCCCCTACATCTGCTAGTCCACCTCTTCAAGAGATCCTGTAACCTACTCAGCTATGCTAGAGCCCATAATAGCTTGTGGCTGCACACGGAAGTTTCTAGCATGAATAATCTTATGATCCCTTTGAGCCTGGGTGGCGGACCTTATACATACAGGCAACACTGGGTTCTCCAGGTGCCTCAATCCACCCAGATGTGAGTTTTAGTTGCCACCTTAAGTTGAACCATTAATAACATCTCACATCTGTCATGAATATCACTCAAACCCAAATCCACGTCTACGAGCATAGCATGGCAATAATAAAAGCAACGTAGAAGTAACTCCCAAGGGTTTGATAAAAGAACAGGTAATAGGTACTACCTCAACTACTTCCCAATACCCACAGTTTAATTAGATCCTAATCATGCAAGTGTTTGAGGGAATAGATCTAATGCAAATAAAACTGGGTATGAACGGGGTATGATCAAAGTGTGAACTTGCCTGCAATGTTGATGAAGATGATTCGCACTCAAAACTCTGGATAGATCTATTCTTCTCACTCCGGTCAATCTATCGAGAGCAAGCAATAGTAACCACACATAAGCAATCACTCAAAAGATCGAGAAGAACGAAGAAAACAATTCGGAAAACTTCAAAACCAAGCAAATAACTCTTGCAACATAAAACAATTTCTAATAGCACCAAAATTATGTGAATTTGGCCTTATCAGAAAGTTTAGGTCAAGAGCTTCGAATTGCAAAAAGAATCAACTCAAACTGAGTTATAAAACTCAAGTTATGATCAAAAGAAGATTCAAATTCAAATCTGTTTGAAAGCAAATTTTAAATTTTCAAAAACATGTTTAAGTTGTTTTACTGGATAGAGGGGATCATAACGAAGACGTGGGCGTTGGTTTCGTTGGATTTGGACAAATGAGTAAAAAGATGTGGTTGTTTGAAAATCAGGGACTAATCTGTAAATAAAATATCTACAACTAGGTCCCTGGCATAAATAAACAGAAAACGAAAAGACTAAATAACGAACGCTCGTTTATAAGTCCTAAACAGTGGACGTTCGCAGTTTAGTAAAACCAAAAAAAACAGATCTAAGCTAGGGTTTTTTTTAACAAAACCAAACGAATAAAAAAAATAAACCGGGGCGGTTCACGGTTTATACCGGTTCGCGGCGGTCCGGCGCCGGCGGGGCAGTGGCGACGGCGGGCTTCGGCGCAGCGGCTCGGCTCCGGCGGCTCCGGTGGTCGACGAGGCTGGCAAAGGGGTCGGGGAGAGGCGGCGCAGTGCGGCGGAGCCGATGGTGGCGACGGCAGTGGTCCACGGCGACGGGACGAAGCGCGGCGGCGGCGGCGAATCTCGTCGGGGCGGGCTCCGGCGAGGGCGGCGGTTGCGGCAGGGAGGCGGAGAGAGGGGGTCCGGGGCCGGCTATTTAAGAGGGGGGCGAGGAGGTGGCGTGCGGGAGGGGCCGGGGCGCGAGGAGACCGGGGCGGACACGGCGTCGCCGGCGAGCCGTGCGGGCGGCGGACTCCGCTCGGGGTCGGGGACGAACTGCGGGGCCGGCTGGGCCATGGCCTGGCGAACTGGGCCGGCCCGGTCCGGTCGGTCCAGAGGGATTTTTTTTTTAAACAGCGCAAGGAAAATAAAAAAAATAATATAGGCATATAATATACCAAAATTTTCAGAAAAAGATTTCCTACAGCGTGATCATTTTTGTAGAGTCAAATAAAATCCACACAAATTTTAATAAATCAAACAGTGCTGCTGCCTTTATAAAATCCAATAAAAATCATTTTAAAAATACCAAAATGATTTCAAATTTATTTTTCTCCAATTTTCTGATGTAGGGAATCATGTTACCCTATTTTGTGTATATTTTATTTTTGGAGAAAAATAATTTGAATAAAACTCAAATAAGTCCAATATTGAAAAATAATTGCAACGGGACTTTGAATAAATCCTTTGAAACTCCCAACTCATATTTCATTTGTTTTGAAGAAGTCATTTTATCTTCTCTCGTGAAAATCATTGAGTTGCATAAAGTTTCAAAAATGAAAAATATTTTCAATAAAATTCAAATATTTTCAACACCCCTTGTCATTTAAATAAATGGAAGAAGTCATGTCATCTTCTCTCGAGGGTTTTGTGATGAAAAGAATTTGAATTCATGGAGATCATAAAAGCAAAATGAAAGTTTGGGAAAGTCCTTTTATTCCCTCTCATTTAACTTTCAAAAGATTTCGAATTCCACTCACTTTCACTCAATCAATCAAACAATCAATCCAATCTATCTGCTTATTATAACATTCCAAAATTTAGAATTTTGGGATGTTACAGGGTTGTAGTCGATCGTTTGACGAAAGTAGCTCACTTCATCCCAGTGAAGACCACTTACACCAGTGCTAAGTTGGCAAAGATATACATGACCAGGATCGTATGTCTGCATGGAGTTCCGAAGACCATTGTATCAGATAGAGGAACTCAGTTCACCTCAAAGTTTTGGAATCAGTTGCATGAAACTTTGGGAACCAGGCTAGAGTTCAGTACCGCTTTTCACCCGCAGACAGATGGACAGACTGAAAGAGTCAATTAGATTCTGGAGGACATATTGAGAGCTTGTGCGCTAGACTATGGATCTAGTTGGGACAATAATTTGCCGTATGCGGAGTTCTCTTATAACAATAGTTATCAAGCCAGTTTGAAGATGGCACCGTTCGAAGCATTGTACGGAAGGAGGTGCAGAACACCGTTGGTGTGGGACGAAGTTGGAGACCGACAGTTGTTTGGACTAGATTTGATTAAAGAGTCTGAGGAGAAGGTTAAGCTGATTCGCGATAGATTCAAGGTAGCCCAGTCCAGGCAGAAGAGTTATGCGGATTCAAAACGCAAGGAGACAGTTTACGAAGTTGGAGACATAGTGTATCTTCGTGTATCCCCACGTCGAGGACTGAAGCTCTTTGGAGTTAAGGGAAAATTAGCACCACGTTTTGTGGGACCATACAAGGTTTTGGAACGTATGGGAGAAGTTGCTTACAAGTTGGAATTGCCCGAAGGATTGTCCGGAGTTCACGATGTGTTCCACGTTTCTCAGTTGAAGAAGTGCCACGCAGAGATGGCTGACATTCCTCTGAGAGATACAGTACCACTGGAAGCGATACAGTTGAATAATGATTTGACCTATGAGGAGAAACCAGTCAAGATACTCGAGTTTGCCAGCCGTGTCACACGCAGCAAGGTTATCAAATTCTGCAAAGTTCAGTGGAGCCACCATACCGAGGATGAAGTCACCTGGGAACGGGGGGAAGACCTACAAAAGGATCACCCACACCTATTTTCTAGCCAACCCGAATATCGAGGGCGAGATTCATCTTAAGGGGGGTAGGTTTGTAACATCCCAAATTTTTCAATTTGGAATGTTATACATTAGATCATCATTGCATATCATATTTTTATTGCATTTTTGTTTGATCCTAGAAATTCTACGAAGCTCAAGGACCCGCGGAGAGAGTTGGGGATTTCATTATTTTCATATTCGAGTTTTCTCGAATTTTGAAAAGAGGATCGTTTGATTTTAATTATTTTCTCTTCGAATATTTCTTTTATAAAAATAAAAGAGAGAGGATAAAATGACTTCCTCAAAATAAAGAAATAGTGGAGATTTAATATTAAAATCAAATAAGAATTTTATTCGGAGTTTTATTGCTATTTTATTTGAATTAGGAAAAATATGCGTTTTTCAAAATTGCATTTTAGGCCCAAATAAATGTTCACCTTGTCTGGCCTATTTTTAGAGGACGGGGAAAATTTATTTCGGGATTTTTGGAGTCCGTTTAGTATTTCTTTTCTTTCTTTTTCTGCACGTCGGAATTATTTAAAAAAAAGTAAAACCGACTCCGGGCCGTACCCGAGCGGGACTCCGCCCGGGGGGCTTTATAATCCGCCGCCCCGAGCCGCCCGAGGCCCAGCCCAGCCGCACCCGCGCACCAAACCCTAACATGCCGCCGCTGCCGCCGCGAGCCGCCGCCTCGCGCATTGCCCCGCAGCCGCCCCGCCGCCGGAGCCCGCCGCCGCCGTCGTCGTTCGCCGACCCGCCGGAGGTAGTGGCCGCCGCCGTCTCGGTTTTCGTGAGAAAAACCGATCGGTTTTTTTTCGAAACCCTAGATCCGTTTTTTTAGTTCAGTTCGTTTTTTTTCGGTTTAGTTATTTAGCGGAAGTTCGTCCGTACGTTCGTTTTAACGAACTGTTTTCGCCCGTTAGCCGCAGATAACGAACGTTCGTTCGTTAGTTTGTTCGTCAATTTTTCTTTTTCTCGGATTTTCCGCGATTATTTTTGATCGCGATTTCTTATCCGATTTTCGTTCTAGTATAATTTTTCGCTCGTTTATCGGAATCAGGCGATTCAAGTGCCTAGAGTTTCGTCTCAAAGCCCTCTTGCTGTTTAACCAACTTAGACAAGATTTTGCTACTGTAAAATTTGACTTTAGTCCAGATTAGTAAATGAAGCTTGTTTCTTTCGCTGTTTGAGTTTTGTTGCTTCGTTTGATTTGATTCTTTTTGCAAACCGGAGTTCTTAAGTTGAACTTTCTGGTTAGATCTCTTATTTGAGTTTTACCCGTGCCCTTGCTTGATTGCTTATTGTATGCTTGTTTGTTTGCGATAGAGTACCCGGAGTGCGAAGCGTGCTACTACGAGTCTCTAGGATTCGCGGATCATCAGCAAGGCAAGTAACACTTTGATCATACCTCTTTCATACCCAGTTTTATTGCATTAGATGAATCCTCAAACAATTGCATGGTTAGGATCTGATTTAAATTATGGGATTGGGAAGTAGATCAGGTAGTACCTATTCACCTGTTTATTATCAAACCCAGGGAGTTACTTCTACGTTGCTATTATTGCTATGCTATGCTCATAGACGTGGTTTGGGTTTGAGAGTATTCATTAAAGATGTGAGATTGTTAATTAATGGTTTAACTTAAGGTGGCAACTTAAATACACATCTGGGTGGATTGAGGCACCTGGAGAATTCCAGTGATTGCCTGTATTTTTTGGAAATCCTAGGGTACCGTGTGATTCTCCTATGGACTGCAACCCAGGCTCAAAGGGATCATGAGATTATTCATGCTAGAAACTTCCGTGTGTAGCCACATGCCATTATGGGCTCTGGCATAGCTGATTAAGTCGTGTGAACTCTTATAGTGGTAGACTAGCAGATGTAGGGGATGTAGGTGGTACTGTCTACCCATCGTAAGGTGCTAACGCTTCTGAAAGACTGTGTCTCGGTCATCCGTTTCTCAAACATCATGTAGTGCGAGAAATCAAACGAAGGAGATCGAGTCTTGTGGGGAAAAGTGCACAAAGCTCTGCAGAGTGTACAAACTAATCATGGTTAGCCGTGTCCCCGGTTATGGACAACTTGAGTATCTAGTTTCTTGAATTATCATGTGGATCTCATCACTCTTAATTATAAAATTTGATTGGGTTATTGATTACTTTTAATTGGGATTGAGATGGGGTTTACCATTCTCAATGTTTAACAACCACCATGATAGTTAAATAAAATATATTCCTTTGTTGTAGGGAAAAATTGGCTTTTCTCAAAACATATTAACCATACAGCCTCCACCAGCCAAATATGCATGTAGTGATAGCTTTATTCTGTTCATTACTCTCTTGTGTTACATTGCCAACATATTCCATGTGCTGACCCGTTTTCAGGCTGCAACGTATCATGTTGCAGACTTTTCAGACGACGAGTAAGGAGCCTTAGGTTGTGGTCTTTCACTCAGTGATGCCGTTGGAGTTGATGGACTCACTTTATCTTCCAAGCCTTTCACTGTTATCGTATTAGATGGCCTTAAGCCATATTTATCGTAATAAGTTCTCTTTTGAGACATTCGATGTAATAAGTGTGTGATTGCTACTCTGTTATAAATCCTTCAAGTACTGTGCGTGTCAGCATTACCGATCCAGGGATGACACTGATGCACAGAGATCAAACTGTTTGAGGTCTGGTCGCTACAACTTGCAGTTGGGTTCGGTCGACGAAGACTCCACCGGCTCGCTCTGGCACGTCACCTTCACAAATGGCACCCTGTAGATGCTCGATCCTTCAATCTCTGGTGGATGCTCCATCTGGGATCGATACTCTCACCACCACTGCCTCACGATCAGATTCGGTGAATCTGTTTGCTCCATGGCCCAGAGGAGCAGCTCTATGTACTTCGGCGCGACTCCCTTCAGGAGTATCGCTGCCTTTTCGCTCTGTTGCGGAAATTTGGCCATGGATGTCACAGTCGCCGCTAGTTGGTCCTTGTTGTCAAACCAAGACTGTATCTCCAACATCCTAGCTAGCTTCACAGGGTCACCGTCTGCGATCCTCACGTATCAGTTGTACTCCTCCATCGATCTACTTCTCCACAACACCTTCACTCGTCGGCGGTGGTTTCTGAATGGAAGAGGAGAGGAAAGGCGCTGGTTTTGGATTAGAACGGGCGAGGAGCGGCATTGGTTTTGGATTGGAATGGGAGAGGAGGGGCGGTGGTTTTGAAATGGAAGAGGAGAGGAGCGATGCTAGATTTAGATTGGAGCAGGAGAGGAGCGGCGGTGGTTTAAGAGGAGAGGAGCGGCGCTGGTCTTGGAAGTATTTTTTTGTTTTGCATATTTTGGGTCAAAGTTTGACCATGTACTGTATTTGACTAGCAAAATGTGAATGCATGTCACCAAAAATTGTATCGTTTGGTTCATATCTGAATGTACTTTCAAATTATATTATTTTTGCAACGTATAACATATATTTTATTTGTGAAAATCATGGTCAATTATGACCCAGAATAAAAGGGAGACTAGTTAATGTGGGGTCGCTTTCTTAATGGAAGGGTAAATTGATTTTGATTTTGATCCATTCACAGCGCGTCGGCCCTCTCGCCCAATCCTAAATCGATGTCGCACGCTCCTCTCCCTCTTCTCCATTGCAAAACCACCTCCTCTCCATCATCTCCATTCCAAAACCACCGTCTCGCCTCTCCCTCTTCTCCATTGCAAAACCACCCCCTCTCCTCTATATCTTCTCCATTGTGAAACCATCGTCTCGCCTCTCCCACTTCTCTATTGCAAGACCATCGTCTCTCCTCCCATCTTCCAAAGCTAGCACCGGACCTCTCAGAAGGACATCTATGGAGAGGATGCAGCACGAATCATGCAGATCACCGGCGGCGACCAGGAAATGTTAGCCAGGTTGAAGGAGATCCTTACTTGGTTTGACAATGAGTGGACGGTGAGGGCCATGTGGCAATGTATGCGATAGAGCGAGACAACGGCGATGAGGGCGGCGATGTACTCCTTGGCGGCAGTCACACCGCGGTCCTTCGAGTTCATCGAGTATCTCCTCTAGGTGATGGAGCAGACAGATTCGCCCGAGGCGAAAGTCAGGCGGAGGTGGTGGGCGTACAGGTCGAAGGTCGAGTATCCAGAGGATAACGAATCAATCGAGTACGGTGTGCCGTTCGTGAGGGTGCAGAGCCAGCCGGAGCCACTGGAGTATTCATTCTCCCACTACAAGAGGAGGCCGGATGGCGCGACGTCGCTTCCCCACCGTTCTTCACGGTTCCCTCGACGCTCGCCTCGTTTCAACGGCGGCGGTAGGGTTTAAGGTAAGCTTCGCACTAACCTAATCTTCCATCTCCTCATGCTTACAATCAGTGTGATGACTAATGAAAATCATGCTTACAATCAGTCTCCGAGTACTACGCCAATCACCCTAAAATAACTTTGGACCTTTGAGTCAAAGTTGTGACACTGTGTACAAATAAAGAAAAATAGTTTGGTGCTTCTTTCAAAAAAGAGTACTCCCTAGAAAACTGCCAATATAAGCTACTAGTATTTGGTTAGAGGATTTGCTGCCGAGAAAGATCCGTCCACAGAGAGCGCCACACATCCCACTGGTGGTGGTGGATTCCAATGCGTGCATGGAGCATGGTTGGTGTCGGTAATTTTTACTTGGCACACCTTGCACTCTGCATATATGTCGGTTCCATCCGTACATATGTGCAGTTCCACCAAAATGCAGCTGAATAACCTTGTTTGCACAGATAATGAAAAAGCGTGATTACATTATAGCGGCACTAGTTGATGAGACATTTACTAATAAATAGAAGAAAATATTGCCATAGTATCATAGTATGCCAAGCTGCGAGGGTGAGATGGGCCCTGCGACGCCTCATACGGTAGGCCTCATACTGTAAATCAACCCAATTCTCCCCGATACACCTTCTGCCAGTGATGAACATCAGTGTACAGTAGTAGTACAAGGAGGGGCCTTGAGACATTCCAATCTCTATTTTTGTGCAGATCAACTAAAATTAAGCACCCCAGTTTGTAGAAACGCTTAAACATTAACAATGGGACTAGTTGATGAAACATGTACTAAGAAAGAGAAGCACTTTCTTTATCTACATTGGAAATGAAATGATAGAGAGGACACTCGCTCTATTTTAACTGTATTATTACTTCATTTTATCAGTGGCACTAGGGTCGAGCAGGTGGCAAACGAGGTGTACCGTGTGTCGCAAGGATGGAGGCCGGGGGTGCTTAGACTGGGATGCTGAAGCTGGCTCTTTCAGTCCCTATCTTCCCCCCTGATGTTTCTATGGTAGCATTTGGGTTGTAATCCAAACTTGGTCGAGCTAGTGCTGCGTCCCCCTACCTGCCTAGCTTATGTGGTGAACTTGTCTCCTGGTAGTACTCAGTCCGTTCTAGTAGTAGTTGCATAACTGCCCGTTTACACGGAGATGTTGTCGGATAATGGTTCTCTATGGTTGGGTTTCTTTAGTGAAATCAGAGGAAACCCCCTCTTTTGATATTAAAAAAGATCAGTGGCACTAGCGGGGCCAAAACATTGCCTCAAATTAATAGTGCCACTAGATTAAGGTGCAAAATAATAACATTACTGCTTTATCATGGCAGTGCCAAAACACTAGCACAAGAGCAGACTCAACATGCAGGATCTTTGGCAAACGGTCGAACCAAAAAGGAACATACCTCGTGATGGGAACCATATCTGCAGTCAACGCCATCGTAGAAGGGATGACACCAGTCACCAACATGGATGATTCAATTCATGGGACCTTTTTGTGCAGTTCACCTAAAATGAAGCAATGTCCCATGAGCTTGCAGCTTCTTCTTCATTTTTTAAGGAAAGGGCTCCAGCCCCGGCTCCATTTCCATCAGAAAACAAAACCCACAGAGCTTCTTCTTCATTAGTTGCAATAAAATTGAGCAACATCAAGGTTGGTTGTGAAGCTTGTGGAATGTTCAACTATAATTTGGATATCATTTGTGCAGTTCAACTAAGATCAAGCATGAAATGTATATCTCTGTTTGCATAAAAAGGTGGAAAAGAGGGTGACTAACAAGTGATGAAACATACATCAAATGAAAAGAAGCATGTTCCTTATCTGAATGGCAATCCTACAAGGACAATAGCAATTTCTAAAGCAGCAGCATTGCTAGATATTAGTGTGGGCATTAGGATTAACTATGACAACCGTTAAATACAACATTACTTTAATGGTGCCATTGCTTCATTTTACCAGCAACATTACATTAACAGCTGCTACAGAGTTGGTATTTGGGCACGGGAGAGTAGCCGGACCAGGACAGTGGCATTTCTAATGAAAAGAAGCAACTTATCTTAATGGGAAATTTAGCAGGACATGAAAAACAATGCCATTGATTCATATTACTAGAGGCATTACATTGAAAACAACATTGGTTTAACGTGTCCTTACTTTGAACAGTGTGACTGCTACATTTTACCAGTGGCATTACATAAGAGGGGCTCGGAGCAACAAACAACAGAACATGATATCTGGGTTGGCCCCATTTTTGTTCGGTATAGCCACCTTATATTGTGTGAGGCTAGCACATCTAGTGATGGACATACTCTATTGACTTGTCCCCCAGTCCCCACTTTCTTTCCTTTTTCAACCAATAGATCGGGTTTATATTGAGTTTGTACTCTGTTTCCCTTTATTTCCCTATTAGACCAAGAGACCAGTTGGATAGCCGGTCTCTGCTACTTTTTGCCCCCATTATTTCCTCTTTCGACCAAGTCCTAGATATAGGTAACAAATCCTCCCCCACCCCCACCCCCTTTCTTCCTTGTTTTAACCAAGTAGTACTAGATTCAAGTGCATGAACTAGTTTTACCTCTTAACAGTAAAAATTTAGGTGGCTTTCGAACAACCGATTGATCCTATCTATGAGGGGGCCTGAGAAATAGTAAAAGATACAAATGCAGCGACATCAGGAGCTGGGGAAGTAGAGCAAGGCCGGTTTCGAAGGAAATTATACCCGAGGGTCGCCGGGATGTCGCTAGGTGGGCGGCGGGAGGCCGGATCTGCCCACACTACGGCAGCGAGGAAGAAGGGGTCGATGGCCCTCCCTAGCCGGTGGTGGGTGGGAGAGAATGTCAAGGCACGCTGATCGGGACGTGCCGGCAGTGGGTAAGAGCCATCGCCGAGGACGACCGCGTGAACGTTGCACCTGCTCACCTTCCCCGACGGAGAGGATCCGGCTGGATCTGTGACCAGTTGTGAGCAGAGAGAGAGTGTGGCCACCGCTGTCGTGTTTAGATCTAGAGAGGACGAGACAGTGTGAAGAGAGCAACACTAGCAAGCAAGCGCGGAGCCTCCTGCCTATATAGTGGACTAGTTTTCTTTTGTCTACCTGAGCCGGCTTGACCTCGTCAATGACTGTCGAGAAGTCTTCATGCACGTGCCCCGGAGGCGCAATTGTCGTCATTTTGATCTAAAGCACCGGATTAACATATAACACGAAAAAATGTCACATGAAAAGAAACCATAATCTCACTGCCCCAAGGAGACAACATGAATCCCGACGGATAAACTAGACGAGGATCAAAGCACAAATTAAAGATAAACTCATAGAAAAGGGGTCCATCGATAGATGTCCTAATTAACATAGCCGGCTTGACCTAGATGGAAACCGAGTAGTCTTCATGCATGTGCCCCCAATGACCAGCGTCTTGGAGGAACTCAGTTGTCACTGTTTAACCCTCGCAGTGATCCGAAGCACATGACACCTAATATTGCGAGATGACAAGAAACCTTTTTTTGGTTTCTCATCAGAACTACAACCCTGTACAACACATCCTGCACGATATGTAGACGATAGCCAATCCAGCTATGTCTACTGGAGTCCGGTCACATGCATGGTCGAACTGATCTTTCGTGTCATGCAGGGAACGTCCAAGCACCGACATCTGTACAACACTGCTCCAGTACTATCGCTCTTCTCTCACTTCTATTAACTCGCCCGACTTGCGGGGCCGGGGAGTGTGCCTATGGTCGGTTCTCAATTGCGGTCCCACATGTGTGTGCAAATGCAATATGACGCGCGTTCCATTTGGAGAGCGGCATGCCAGACCGACCGACCGTCTGGGGTGCGACGCGAACACGACGGGCGTGCTCTATACTCCGTACATGTGTACCGCCATTTTCTTGAGGCTTTGCTCCATGGCGCAATCCATGGATACAAAATTATACTCCCTCCATTCCTAAATATAAGTCTTTTTAGACATTTCAAATGGACTACAACATATAGATGTATATAGACATAATTTAGAGTGTAGATTCACTCATTTTGCTTCGTATGTAGTCACTTGTTGGAATCTCTAAAAAGACTTATATTTGGGAACAAAGGGAGTACTATTTAAAATTCGAGGGCGGGGCTTTTCCTGTGTGGTAGGCGGGGCAGTTCCGCCTAGTTGGTTCGACAGAGACGCGAGAAGATGAGGGAGTAGGCTGTTGCAAACGTAGGGCTATGTGATTTGACAGCGAGTTACTGCTGGACAGGTGGGGCCGCGTGATTTGACTTGCCATTATCATTTTAACTGCGGCGCTACGACCGGCGTGAGCCTCCCGATTCCTGACCACCTCCATGGTATACAGGTGCCTCTCCCAACGCTCCACCATGTAGAGCATGGTTAGTATAGCCAGCTGCTGGTGCTGCATGAGTATATAAACATGCGAATGTCATCAAAAGTTAGTAGTATTATTTAGTACTCATACAATATGGTTGGCTATAAGGTTTTTCTCACTTTCTCTCTATCTCTCTCCTTGTATTAAATGCTTTTGTCTAGGAGCACGTGTAGAGGCTGGCTCTTGCATGAGAGCTCACTCCTCCACTTTTCCTTGCCTCTCTCCTCCACATATGCAAAAATGCCATGTAAGCGGGCTTATAGCCCACTATTGTACTTGCTCGTACAGGTGCTAAGCCTGCCACATAGGCAGAAAGTCTGATGTGGCAAGTTGATTAAGAAGAGAGAGACTAGTTTGATGACCCCGGGAAGAAACGGTGCTAAGCGCGTGTACCTAGGTGAAAAGACAATTTTGAGTCTATAGCTAATTAAATGAAGCAAGCTTAGCAATAAAAAACTAAGCACCTATGCATTGGGGACTTGAGTTGCTAAGCCATTTAATGCCCTTAGCACCTTATCTAAGCACCATTTCATTAGAAGAGGTCACTCCTTGGCAAATGCAATAAATACTACGAAGAAAGAGATAGAGAGAAGTACAAAAAATACTCTTATAGCCAACCTTATAGCTAAGCTTGTTGTATGAGTGACTAAGTGATGACTATGTATGACATGCCAACATCAGATAGCCTAATGCACCGTGTGAAATCGCCAAGGGTGCAACCGCGCGAGCTAGGCGACGGTCGTGGTAGGCATGACCATGATACGGGCTGCTGGCAGCCCTTGGATCTGAGATCAAACGGTCGCATGCTAAGTTGCTGAAACTTTGTAGAATAACCCTCCAGGATAGGATATTCACACATAGGTCTAGAATCACGCCATGCAACCATTCGATCTCAGATCGAAGGGCTCTCGGAAGTCCGTATCATGGGAGCATGGAAAGCTTCGTATCACCTGTAATTTTCAAGACGCTTGACGTGCGAACACGCAGATGCATGAAGCCATTTAATTGGGCGTCGAGTAGACATGACATCTAATTGCCCCCCCATAGTACTATGCATGAATCCATTTATCCACCAGGCAAGCCACTACCCTGCCGTTCGCACGCCCCATTCAACATTTTTACAATCGAAAAACCGCTAGCAGTTTGCTCCTACTCGTCCCAGACGTCCTTTAACATTACGATAGTTCGCTCCTAGTCATCCCGTCCTTTCACATTACGGTAGTTCCACTAATCCTAACCCTCCTCCAAAATCCATGGCGTCCCAAATCTCCATGATCGGCGGTGAGTACATGGTTAGAACCGTCACCGGTGATGAGTTCGATGTCATCTACACCCGTTCTTCCGCGACGGTGAAAGGATGCCTTGCTCGCTTCATACGCATGTTCGAAAAGTCAAACGATGAGTGGGTCGTTGGGCTAGATGTTGAGTACACCACAGCCCTGGACAAAGAGAAGAATCTAAAGGAGGAAGAGAAGATGAAGCCCGCCGTGATCCAGGTTTGCGTGCATAACTTATGCTTGGCTACCACATATGCCATGCCGACGTTGAGTGCGAGGAGTTTAAGAACTTCCTTGAGGGCGGCCTAGTCAAATTCGTTACTGTAGACTTTACGAATGACAGAACAGTCCTGGTCGGATAGGCCTTGTTGTAGGCTTGCCCTTCGACTTCCAGAAGAATGGGCTGGTGCCCTCCCGTGATCAGCGTTCAATGCTGACCTTGGTAGGAGCCATGGTTCATCCTTCGTACGTTAAACTGAAGAAACCTCCGCACAAGTTTCATCGTCATGCATGGCAGTGGAATGTACTAGATATAGACCACATCCAGTACGCTGCAATGGATGCCTACCTTTGTTTCAATATCTACAAGGGTTGGATGAAGAGCAAGAGCCAAGTGTGCGGTTCAAGCAAAGAAGTATCGGCCAAGAGGAAGAGGGACAAGGACGAAGTCGAGCACGTGGATGAGGAGTCCGAGTAAGGTGGCAGTGTCGTTGCTCATGGTGGTTCTAATGCAGTGTCTACCGGATTAGTTGCTTAGTTTAATTTCAGGGGCGCTTAGTTTTATTTGAGGGGTGTGTTGTGTCGAGCCCCAGCAGAACTATGTTATGTTCCTTCTCGTTACTTTAACTCTTCAGTACGTACATACTAGTATTTCTTACAGTTCATCTTTTAGTTGGTATAGTACTACCACTCGTTTCTTCACATTATATACATACAATATATATGGCCAACATCATATAGCCAGAAGTTTAGTTGTCAAAGAATTTTAGGGTGCTTAGTTTTATTTGAGGGGTGTATTGTGCTGGACACCATTATTGTGACTCAAATCTCTTTTGTCATGTTATAATGACATAAATACCTATGGAACAACATGCCAGCTCTCCCTCTATCTCACTTGATCCCAATAGCGTTCTTATTTTCCTGTAAAATTATTCGCTTGGTTACTCTTGACAAGTGGGGCCACACTTATCATTGTGAGAATCGGCTTATTTTTGTCATATAACATGGTTAACGGGTTTGACATGAAAATAACAATGTCTGATGGCATTTTTAGCAAACATCTAACGGAACGATGGCATTTTTGAGATATCTAATTGCATTTTTTTGAGCAAGCATTTGACGGATCGATGGCATTTTTGAGTAGTTGTAACTTCTAATGGCAAAACTGAGTAGTGATACACAACTAGTGGCATAAATAATAAGAACCCAAGAATTAAATAGGTATGCTAATTTCTTTAATAGAATTTAGCACCCCATTTAAGCACGTACTACCTTTTTTAATAGTACTATATGCATAATTTGGCGACGAGCGCTCTCTATATGTACCACCTTTTTTCTTTAATTTCATCTTGTTAGTTTTGCTCCATGCGCAATCCATCGATACTACTACTGTACAAAAGTATACATTTCTTAAAAAGGCTAGAGGGCGGGGCAGTCTCGCTTGGTCGCTTTCAGGAGAGGCGAGGGCCTTTGTGATTTGACGGCTCATTACTGCTAGAAGGCGAGGCCTTGTGATTTGACTGCTCGTATAAATGTTGCCGACGACCTGAGGAGGAGCAAAGAACCGTGCGATATACTCAAGTTTTCCGCTGGAGTACTAGTACGACGGAGGAGCACGAAACACGGCAGCCCAGTGCCATATGGCGATAAAAAATGATCTAATTTGCTAGTCATCGATCCCACGGCGCCGCTCATCGTTAGCATTGTTCTATTCATGCCTCGCAGAGAACGTGACACGTGTGGCGAAACACCCGAAGCAAAAGAAGAAACACAGGAGCAAAAGAAGAAGGAAGATTATCACCCCCAAAAAAGAAGGAAGACGCACACACAAGTTTGGGGCGCTGCTCTCTACTACATGAAGGGTTGCTGGCCCCGGAGTCATAACTGCTTCTTCATCGCCTCCACGACCTCCATCTCCTTGCGCGTCTCCTCCGCCATGTTCTTCATTCTGTCCATGACGCGGGATTTCTTGACGCGAGCCTTCATCATCTATTCCACGGCCGCATTACGTACCTTCAAAGCTGCCGGGTGCTCGATGTGGAGCTTCGCCAACTCCTCCTTCTGTTCCACGACGAGGGCCTGCAGCATCTTCATCGAGGAACTACTCTTCTCATGCAGCTTATTCCAGCCGGCGTTCTCCTCCTTCAGCAGGTCGAGCTCGTGGCAGAGCTTCGCCTTATCCTCCTGAAGTTGTAGGATTTCACCGGTCGCCTTCTTATCCGACGCAATGATCTTCTTTAGCAGTATCACCAAGCCGGCGGTCAACTCCCCTGCTCATTGAGCTCAGCGGGCATGTCATCAAGGCTCTCCTTCAGCAGCTTCACCAAGCCGTCGATGAACTCCTCCTGCTTATTGAGCTGATCGGGCATGTCGTCGAGGGATAACGACTCCAGTGCCGCTAGCTCGGCATGTTTGCCTCAGCGACTAGGGCGCTCCTGGGAGCACTCGCCTCTGCGGCTAGGGCGCTCCTGGGAGCCCTCGCCTGTCTCTGCCAGGCGGCGAGCCCTCTCTTTTTTTGGCGGCCTTGGTTGCCGCTCCCTTGTTATGAGTAGTTCTCGACCTAGAGCTCTGCACACCGGCCATGGAACGGACGAGCGAACAAGAAAGACTTATGAGGAGGAAGAGGTAGACTGATTTTCGGCTAGGTACCAGTTCCCCTTTTTATAAACTAGTACTAGCACTAGTACTAAAACCTGGATAGTGGAACACGTTCAGGTTTGATACGTACTACTAGGTGTGAGCAGGTTTGCACTTAATTATACTATACACTTTGGAATGTGATGGGAACAAGCTAAAGATTAATTGATGGTTTTGGTTTCGAGGCCCGAAACGGCTCCCGATGAGTTTCCTGGAACACAAATTTCAAGTACTACTGCTCAAATACGGTCGCACAAGTCAGTGATGTAATTGGTCGTACATGTTAGACCAAGCCGATGCGTGTCGCGGGTCCGACTGCCCGTCGTTTGGTGCGACCGACCGTAAGTATTACGCAATGGAGACTTCTGGTTGTGGCTTCGGGTGATTGTCACGATCAAGCATTCAAAAACTAGTGATAAATCAATTACCATCCTTTTCCAAACGACCAAGTATTTTCACAGGAATACAATACATATAGATGGAATGATTGTCACGGTTGCAAACCGCCATGGCACCGCAAGTTCACTGCAGCAGCAACCGAGTAGGTCACTGCATCGCCGGCGGGGAAGGAGGGCCGCTCACCTCACCTACGATGCATGCCCAGCGGCGCCGCCGCAGTTGGTCCTGTGATTTGGCTTCTCCTACCGCCCATTTGAACAGTTGCACCGGCTGCTCATGCCATTCCGCAGGCATGTGCGTTCTTTCCTCCGCAGTTGACTCTGTGAATATGATCTCTGCCATTAGCCCTAGCTCAAAATCAATGCGACGCTGCCAGATGCTGACATCCCTTAGCATCTCTCCCCTGAGATCGACTTGCGCCTCCGCCTTGTGCTACGCCAGGCGCAGCTCCTTCGAACTTCTCTCCAATCGATGCGATGCTTCCTCGATCCGATTTTCCCTTGCTGCCCACACCTGAAACGCAGCCCTGGCATGTCCTCCGGTGCCACTGATCTGTGATTCCAGAGCAATGGATCCCCTCTAAAACACATGTGTGTTTCGCTCAAAGGCGGCAGTTCTGCGGGCCGCAGCGAGAGGGCAGCCCGCGGGATCCTGGGATCTTAGGGATTATCCATGGCGGAATCCTCCATGGCGGGATCCGGTGGGCGAGGCGGGGAGGCAAGCCTAGGCGCTGGGAGAGCCCTATGAGGCTAAGATAAAGATAGTACTACTCCACTCTGTCCATATTTAAATACAAAGGCCAGCAACAGTAGCCCTGGCAAGAATTGATCATGCTGCCTGCGTCCTGGTTTATTGGCCCCTTTTTTTGTGCCACTTTTTATAACATGCATAAATATTATGTTACTTAAAAATATGGTAAAAAATTGGCACAAAATATGAAGGAGACCAACGGAAGTAGCAACCCATGATTTAACTACTCGCATGCACGCAGTGGAGTAGTAATGTCTTTCTCAACTACTTCCTCCCTCACGTCCACTCAATTTGCATGCGCTGTATTAATTGACCATCAATGAAGTGAAGGACTTTACACGCGTCAAATTACCACATGGGGTGGATCTTTAGACAAAAATGCGTCCCACTGTGTACCCGCGTGTGCGTGCGTGGACATCTTTGCTTCGTGCATGTACTGCTAGTGTGCCTGAGAGAGGACGAGTACATTCTTCTAGAACCAGCAGCACGCCACTGTGATCAATCCACACAAGGAGGTCGCGACAACGCCTCCACATGTGCCATGTGGCTTCATGAACTGAAAGAGAAACACTATGTAGCGTGCCATTGGAATTCTAATTTACGTGTTTTGCACATACTGGAAGTACTAGTAAGGTACACGTGCATTGCACGCATCAGATTTGGCAACAAAATTATGAATAAATACCACACTATAGCATGTAAGCTTTGAGTCATATATGCATGATGTAGACATTCGTTTAATTCTTATAGTTCATCTCATTCAAAATCAATTAGTTTTTATAAAAAGTTAGGGCCTCTTTGATTCGTAGGATTTCCAAAACGCGGGAATAGGAAAAAGATGGGATTAGAGTGGAATGTCTTCTTGAATCCTACAGGATTGTACGAGTGTTTGATTGTTCATAGAAAAAAGCGTAGGATTGTTTCAAAGAGGTTTGAGTGGATGGAAAGTTTCCATTGAAATCTAGTGCAAATGAATCCTATGGAAAAATTCCTATTGTTTACAATCCTACAAATCAAACAACCAAGATAGGAAAAATTCCTAAGGATTAGAATCCTCCAAAATTCCTTTGAGAATTCTTTGAATCAAAGAAACCCTTAATCTTTTTTATGATTCATGGAATTGTGCGTTGTAAAGCATAAAGTAAAAACAAATAATGACAATTCAACTAGAAAAAAAAGTTTGGGCAGTTATGATACGGAAGATTCTAGAACAAAGGAGAAGCACTTGTGTTTTGAGGTTTGTGCATTATGCTTAAGTTCAACCATGGAGTCTGCTAGATTGTACATGTGGCAAAATCCGGTGGGGGCTAGAAGATGGTGCGAGGGGCCAAGTGGAGGGAGACTATGAAGGAGTGCACAAGTGCGAGATCGATATTTAAAGAGAGGGGGTGAGAACGTGCGCTGTTGCGCGTAGTGGCGGAGCCATGAAAATTAAATGAGCTAGGGGGCCAAGCATTGCTAATCCTTTACGAGGAGGGCCAATTAATCAACTTAAACCATTTTACCAGCAATTGATTTACTGATCACATTCATATTAGCCTCAATATATAGTGATGTTAGGGGGGGCAGAGCCCTTGCTACCCCCTGTCTTCGCCACTGTGCGCGCGTCTGAGAGATGAAGCGGAAGGCATGGATGATGAGAGGGGGACGTTGGATATATAATTAATGTGGGTGTATTAGCTATGTAATCCTATATAGAGAGGTATATATTGATCGATGTGTACGTGGGAAAGAGGGTGAGACCTCACTAGATATATAGATTGATTGGTTTGTGTGGAAAACTGGGAAAGACCTAGCTATATATACACACATATAGAGGAACATCGATCGTTGCGCATGCACGTGAGAGATAAAGAATGCCCGATATGATGAAGAGGGGGAGGTGTGTGTGCGTGTGCATGCATGGGAGACCGACCTTTAGAAAAAGATTGCATCTGTGCGATGGATAATGCCGAGTGGTAGTTTGTGTGCATGCATGCACGAGAGAAAATTAGTGGTACAATTATAAAGAGAAGAAGAGTGTGTGGGTGTAAAATACTAGGTGAGGTCATAATCAATGTAAAGTTGAATTCAAATATTTGAATAAGAGATCATGATGTTTGAAACCCATGCATGCATGATATAACTGAGATATGCGCAGTGTGGTTTGGAAACGAGCATGCTATACTATATACACATTGAACAAGGTCAGACTGATTTGAGTTTTGAGATACCGATGGCAGACATCGTTTGGCCACATTGCATCCGTGCATGGACACACTATTCTAATTGGAGATGATGGGTGGCTTTCATATCACATATCTTTACCTATACCCCTATATATTATATTATATATTTTTTATATAGTGTGCGAATAACTTTAACTTTGAAAGATGGTCGTTGGATGAAGCCAACCCGACGGTGCAGAGATGGCAAATTCGAGCACTACTGGTCGTTGGATATCATCTACATTCCACCAGATTTTGCCACATGCACAATCTAGAAGACTCCATGGTTGAACTTAAGCATAATGCACAAACCTCAAAACACAAGCACTTCTTCTTTGTTATAGAATCTTCCGTATCATAATTGCCCAAATGTTTTTCTACATGATTTGCCATTATTTGTTTTTACTTTATGCTTTACAACGCACAATTCCATGAATCTTAAAATAGATTAGCTTTCTTATAAAAACTAGATGATTTTGAATGAGATGAACTATAAGAATTAAACGAACATCTACATCATGCATATATGACTCAAAGCTAACATGCTATAATGTGGTATTTATTCATAATTTGGTTGCCAAATCTCATGCGTGCAATGCACGTGTACCTTACTAGTCTAAATGGTGTTTGTGTGTGTGTTGTGCGTGTTAAACACATTGTACGTAGTATCATACATGGTTTAGATTCCGAACATCTAGCTAGAGTACATGTACTATGATTTGAATTCAACATAAAATGGATACATATATTTGAATTTGAGATCGTATGTACATGTAGTTCGTATTTATATAGGAATTTACTACTCCTATATTCATGTCATGTGTTGTGAAGATAATATTTAGATGGTTGTATAACTAACCCGAGTACAATCCCATTCAAACAGGGAAAATGTACTCAAATTTAGTCCATATGCTAGACATCACGAATTGTTTTTTTATTGTTGAGGGAAGTGCAAATTGATTTGGTACGGTACACGTTATGTTTGTTGTCCCGATTTTTTACTTTTGTTGTTTTTGTATTTGAATGCATTTCTAGTAATATAGTAAAACATGACATGGCTCTCTCTAGTGAAGAGGTGCAAATTGTCTTTTTTTGTTATACACGTTAAGCTTGTTCTCCCGAAATTTCAAGCCGCGCCTTGTTATGACGAAATTTCAAGCTAGCATCTCTGTCTATCGTGCTGCAAAACTCCCGCCTCTTCAACCCGCTCCTTCTTCCCCCGAAATATTTAAGATATATCTTTGTCTCGTTGTGCTCCGAAAACTCCCTCCATCTCAACCCGCGCCTTGCTATCCCAAAATTACGACGCGCGCGAAAACTACCACCTCCTGCGAGATCCCGACACGCGAAATGCCCGTGATACCCCTGAACCGAAAGAATCACCTAGCTCAAATAATGGGGGTACTTTCGAAACTTACCCCACATTTCAGACAAGCGCGTCCCTAAGCCATGGTTCCCCATCCCATCCCATCGGCCCACCCATTCGTACACCGAGTCCGAGA
Source organism: Triticum aestivum (assembly GCF_018294505.1). Classification (NCBI taxonomy): domain Eukaryota; kingdom Viridiplantae; phylum Streptophyta; class Magnoliopsida; order Poales; family Poaceae; genus Triticum; species Triticum aestivum. The sequence continues at coordinate 328,119,098 of NC_057805.1, forward strand.
AAACCCGCGAAGCCCCACACCCTCCTCCGTCCACCACCCAGCTGGAGCCTCTTCCCCGACGACGTCGTCCACAGCAACACCTCGACGTCCCTCATCCACCGCACCGGATGAGGATCCGTCGCTGAGCTCGTCGTCCCGCCGGTTCAGCCACCCCGTCCTCCACTTCCAAGGAGCTACACCGACATTCCCCTCATCTTTCGCGCCACCTCCATTCCCGCACCGCCGTCTTCACCTGCACCACCGGAAGAGGAGCATCATCATCATTTCCTCGGATGAAGCTGAGGCCTAATCGGCGCCACCAAAGAGGTTCTACACTAATCGCCGCATTTTCTTCTTGATTCGATCTCACGGTGCTACCGGCGCTCGGTCCTGAGCCGACAAGGCGCGACTCCGTCCACGGCGGCGTCACCGGCCACTTCATCAACGGCATCGCTCCCTCGGCGGCGATGTCCACATCACTAGGACCTGCTGCTGCTTTGGCTCTCGCTCGCGCTGCTGCTCTGCTCTTGCTCTCGGTCCCCTGCCTGGTCTGCTTTTGCTCTTGCTGACACTGCTGCTCTCGCTCTTCCTCTTGCTTGCTGCTGCTCTCGCTCTTGCTCTTGCTTGCGCTGCTGCTCCAATTTAGCTACGCTTCAATCGACTGAATCGACTTTTGGGTTAGTCGATTTTCAGGGGGGGGGGGGCTCGCCGGAGTTAAGGAAGAACCAGCCGCAGTGGGGAGGGGGGCTCGCCGGAGCGGTATCCCACTATCTATCTTAGGGTTCAGGGTGAGGGCGGTGGTCGCCGGCGGTGGAGGGGCCGTGGCACCGGGTGTCGGTGTCAAAACGGGGCGGATCTCGGGTAGGGGGCCCCGAACTGTGCGTCTAGGATCGATGGTAACAGGAGACGGAGGACACGATGTTTACCCAGGTTCGGGCCCTCTCTACGGAGGTAATACCCTACTTCCTGCTTGATTGATCTTGATGAATATGAGTATTACAAGAGTTGATCTACCACCCCGGCCCGTGTAATACTCATATTCATATTCAACTCCTGTGGTAGATCAACTTGTAATACTCATATTCATCAAGAATCAATCAAGCAGGAAGTAAGGTATTACCTCCGTAGAGAGGGCCCGAACCTGGGTAAACATCGTGTCCCCCGTCTCCTCTTACCATCGATCCTAGACGCCCTTCCCCTTGTGGTAGATCAACTCTTGTAATACTCATATTAATCAAGATCAATCAAGCAGGAAGTAGGGTATTACCTCCGTAGAGAGGGCCCGAACCTTGGTAAACATCGTGCCCCTGTCTCTTGTTACCATTGATCCTAGACGCACAGTTCGGGACCCCCTACCCGAGATCCGCCAGTTTTGACACCGACACCCGATGCCATCGCCGGAGAAAAAGCTCGGTGCGGGGGGGGGGGGGGCAAGAGGGATGGCCGGGGCGGCGGTGGACCGGCGGTGGGGAGTGGTTTCGGGGCGGCGAGGCGGCGCGGAAGCACCGTCGGCCGCGGGCGGCAGGGGCCGGCAGTTTGGCCGGTGGTGGCTGGCGGCTCAGGGGGTGGAGGTTGAAGATGAACTGCAGGCCCTTGATTTCGTATCCAACGGCTGGAAAATCGACTGACCAGAGATGAAAAAGTCAATCGACTGACGTGTAGCCTCAACCCGCTACCTGAGATACTGCTACATGACCAGCTGCCCCGGCTCTCGCACGCGCTCCTGCTCCTGGCGCTGCTACTGCTGCTACTGCTTTTCTGCTACTAGTGCATTCGGTTTCAACAGAAAAATTCAGTTTCGACAGCAAAATTCAGTTTCGACAATTAAATTCAGTTTCGACAGTTAAATTCAGTTTCGTCAGTTAAGTTCAGACATGAGCGGCTGATGTATTTTACATCTAGCACTTTGTGGTTATGTATTTTACGTCATCTATTGGAGATGCTATTAGAATTCCACTCAGGTTAACATTGTATCTCTTGTCCTGCTTCAGCCTTGCCGTCATACAACTCACCGGAGCTGCTCCAACGACGAAACCCTCCATCACAGTGGAGCAGTACCCCGGGCTCCATCTCCAGACGCCTAAGATCTTCTTCCCCTCCTCTGACAGCCAAATCAGCCGGAGCATCCTCACCGACCAACCCAAGCACGCTGAGATCGACATGGCTTCGCCAAAGAGGTTGTACACTTGTTGCATCTCTTTTTTACTCTACATGTTATATATATTGTCCACTGAGTACACGTAGTAATGTGAAATACGATTAGTTTCTCCTACTATATGACAAGCAGTGAGGTACCAGGCAACTTAGCTATCCGTGATGGACTCTCTTGAACGCCATCATTATTTATCTCTACGCGTTTGAGCTGTGCATTTGTAGATGGGCCTGGGAGTTGAGCTAGTAGGGCAGTGGCTTGGGTCCAAAGTAGTAGAAGTAGCACAAAAACATTTTTTGAGTGTAGGCTTTTCCCTGCTCAAGCCTGCCTACTAGAATCGCCAGTGCTTGAAAGGAAAAGTGAAGGAAAAACATAGGAATTGGAAAGTTTCCTATGGTACTACTATTCATGCATTTGGTTCAAAGGAATGGAGCAAAGGAAAACTGTAGGATTTGTTCCTTTAGTGTCTCCTTGAAAGAAAAATCGTAGGAATTTTAATATCCACTTGTCCTCCTTTTCGAATTCCTATGTATGAAGCACAAGACTAAGAGATAGTAGCATAATAGCATTATAACCGTACATTTTCTTGTGGTTTGACTTAATTCTTGTGAACCAAACACCCAGATTGGCAGAAATCCTGTGTTTTTAAATTCTCTGTTTTGCATGTGCATTCCTATCCTATTCCTGTGTATTTCCTATCCCTACATTGTTAGAATCCTCAAATTCAGACAAGCCCTTACACAATTACTTCTGTTACAGATATGTGTCAAAGAAAACCTTGTGTGGTTTGTTCCGCTCATGCTGTGCTGTGTTCCACCCCAGCCCAGCTGCTCCAACGACGGAAGGGTTCACCACAGCAGGGATCCGCTCTCCAGACTGTCTTTCGCCGCCTCAGATCTTCTTCCCCGCCGCCGGCAACCACGACAACTACATTACCATCATCAACTAAGCAGATGACCTTAAGGACTACACGGGTCCGCAAGAGAGGTTGCACTCTTCCGTGTCTGCTTACGTTAGGCATCGCTTAATATGATGACATGCTACTTTATCGTCCTGTTCACCTATTAGACTCCGAGTAAGGTCCGAACTAATGCTGAAACTTGAGTTTTTAAATGGTTGTGGGGTACAAATTGGGGCAGCAATCAGTACTATCTGGTTAATCTCGGGTGTCTACTATGAGTTTCATGTTGGGTGCAAACAAACATTAAAGGAGCCATTATCTGTATTTTTTAACTAAAGCTATTATCTGCCTGCTATCATTGGTTTTGGGTCTATCCACAGTTTGCTACCATCACTCTGGATTTGTGCATGCACTCCTTACATAATATCACTATGTTTTATTCCTATGCATATCAGTTATTGTACATAATGGAATGAACATCTAGAGCAAAAGAGACGAGCCTTGCGTGGAAATAAAATTTCATGCAGACGTCGCTCCATGGTGGGCGCAAAGGCAGCCCCCCTCCACCCATTTGGGATTGTAATCAAGAGGAAGATAACTGTTCTAAGGGGATTCAGAAGGAGAAGACCACTCCTATTTACCCCCTGAGGTCTTCGCTCTAACTTGGCATGCTGATGTTGGTAATATCATGCATATGGTTCCTTGCATTGCTTACTTTATACATCAAATATGTCATCTGCTTAGTTTAGACATGCTTTGTGTGAATGCCATCTGTTTAGTTTCTTTATCGTATATGTGAATCATGCAATGCCATCTTGTTTAGCCAGGCATCATATATGTGAATTTTGCAATGCCACCCTGGTTGGCCAGTCATCTTATATGTGAATTATATCATGCCATCATTTTTTATTACGTATTAAATTTGTCAACAATTTTAGTACATTCAATTACTCTTCCTGTGCATCAGCCATTCGACACGGTCATGGAAAAATCTGGAGTGGAAACAAGGTCTTCAGAGCAGACAATGCTATCTGATGAAGCGCATGTCTTGCTGGTTACGGATAGCTCCTCAGAGGAGGATTCAGAGACAGATGACCAGTCCTATTCCCCCCCCCCCGAGGTGCATGCTCTTACTTGGCAGGGTTATGTTGCTCATATCATGCGTATGGTGTCTTGCATTGCTATGTCATTTGCTTAGTTTAGACATGCTTTGTGTGAATGCCACCTGTTTAGTGTCTAATTACCATATATGTGAATTATGCAATGTCATCTTGTTGCAAGACATTATATATGTGAATTATGCAATGCTATCTTGTTGCAAGGCATTAATTATATATGTGAATTATGCAATGCCATGCTGTTTAGCCAAGTGTCATATATGTGAATTATATCATGCCGTCCTTTTTTTGTATTTCTCATTGCATTTGTCGACAATGTTTGTATATTCAACTGCTCTTCCTGTGCATCAGCCATTTGAATTGGTGATGGAGAAATCTGGAGTGAAAACAAGGTCTTCAGAGCAGACAATGCTACCTGCTGAAGCAGATATCTTGCTGGTTACAGATAGCTCCTCAGAGGAGGATTCAGAGGCAGATGACCAGTCCTATTATCCCCCTGAGGTGTATGCTCAAACTTGGCAGGGTTATATTACTCATATCATGCATATGTTGTATTGCAATGCTTAGTTTTTAGATCATATACACAATATTGAATGCCATCTCCTTAGTTGACACATCATATATGCGATTGCCCTCTGCTCACTTGCTTAGTATATAAATCATATATTTGAATTATATCATGCCATGATGTTTACATAGACAGCATGTATCTGAATTATGGCATGCCAACCCATTTTCTAAAGACATAATATAGTTATATCATCTCATCCTATTTACATAGTCATCATATTTTGAATTATGTCATTCTATCCGTGAATTATATCATGCCATCATGTTTCCATCGACGGCATGTTTGTGAATTATGCCATGCCAACCACTTTAATAGACACATCGTATAGTTATATCATGTCATCCTGTTTACATAGTCATCATATTTTGAAGTATGTCATTCTATCCTGTTTAGTTAGCCATCATACATGTGAAATTGTGTCATGCTATCCTGTTTAATTAGCCATCATATATGTGAAATTATGTCATGCTATTCTGTTTGGTTAGACAACATAAATGTGAATTATTTCATGCCCTGTTTTCTTCCCTACTATCCATTGCACATGTCTATCTTACAATGTCTGTACATTCAATTACTTTTCTTGTTTATCAGCCATTTGAATTGGAGGGGTGATGGCAGTATCTGTGGGAGTAAATACATAGTCTTCAGAAAAGACCGTGCTACCGGTCGATGCAGATAGAACCACGGCTGTACTTGCCCAAGAACCAGCCCACCACACATAACCCAGACTCACGCAGATTGTACCCCTACCCAGTTGGACAGAGAACCAGCTACACCCCTTCTAACCCCAACCCCAGTAGATAGTAACCCAGTTCCAGTTGACACAACACCGTCTCCACCACAGAGCACCCAAACACGAGCAGTTAGTAAGGCAACTGCAGTGCCCAAAGCACGAGGACCACCACTTTGAACCCCAAGTCAATGCTTAAAGAAAAAGAAGAATTGTTTTCAGGTCAGGTTCCGTAGCTATGGTTCATACTCCTTTACTCTTGCATCATTATATTTACTCATACCAACTAATTTCAAATTTGAAGGATGCAATTGAAACTCCAATGGCGCAACAAGTATGTTTTAAACCTGTTTCTTTAACTTGTTTGCTGTTGTAACTTGTTCTATGTTGATTTCAGTTTCAATTGAATAAACAGTTTTGTTCTCATGCCATGCACATTACAAGTGTTGTTATTGCTGTGTAGTTTCCCACACTTATATTCTGTCTATGCTGCTTTGTCTTAAATAGATATGATTTGAACTATCTCTATCTTGATTTGGCAACATAAACTAGAATGATATAGACCATACAGTGACCATACTACATAGATATATGTTTGTTTCATGTTGTTATCCTGTCCACCTTACTACTGAACTGGTTTACCAAAATGAGTTTCATATACAACATGGTAAACCTGTGATGTGTCTGTTTGTTTCTCTTTTAGAATGCGTATAAAATATTGGAGAAGAGTACCCCGTTATGCAATGGTAAAGGAAGTAATGCAGATAAGGTTCAAGATAGTGAGACATCCCTGTTGGTCTCCAAGAAAGCTGATAAAAACTATACTGAAGACACTGAGACAACCCCAAAGTCTTGTCTTGATGTAGTGTTCAAGTTACTGGCTACTACTGCTGGCACCAGCTCTTCGAACTCGCTGCCTGAATCAGTTCGGCTTCTTGAGTCTCAACTTCAAGTTGAAAGACACCGATCAGATGTTATGCGACAGGAAGCCAAAGGACTGAGGAAGTCCCTGCAGAATTCAGATGCATACTTTCTGGTGCAATAGCAAGTGCTGGAGGATTTAAGCGCCAAACAAGAGAAAGTTAATAAGCTTGCTAAGCATCTTGCCAAGATTATGGGTACCCAGGATATTGTTTCTTCAGCTCTTCTGAAGTGGTTTCAGTTCTGGACTTGTTTTGCTGCGGCGTTTATTTGCACTGGTTGCCAACTTTGACAACCAGTGTATGTGATATGCTGCTTTGTTCCCTATATTTGCACTGGTGGCGAACTTTGATGCCCAGTGGATGTAATATGTGTAATAGTCGTGATAGCGTAGCGTAAGTTGCTTGCTTATTTATTTCCTTGTTGTCTTGTTTATTTGTTTGCTTGTAGTCAGTGCAGTTCTTTTTCCATGGTTTGCTAGTGGCCGCAATAACCTATTTTTAAATACTAGGCCACAATAACCATGGGCTACATATTTACTATAGTGACCCTGGGCCTCCTATGGGCCGTAGAAACAATGGGCCTTCTATAGGCCGTAGGATCCATGGGCCTTTTACGGGCCATAGAAACAATGGGCCTTCTACGGGTCGTATCATCAATGGGCCTTATACGGGCCGTATGATCGATTGGCCAAACATGGGCCAATAACAGACCGCATTATGGGCCGTAAACGGGCTAGAGTTGGAATCGTCCGTTCATGGGCTGACCATAACGGGTCATCGTTAATCGGCCGTATTTGATAACGCTATGAAAACGGCCCAACGGATTAACGGGCCACAAACGGGCCGACTGTAACCACGGGCTAAATTTGGCCCACAAGCAGAAAGGGACAGTAACGGGCTGTAAGTAACCGAATGTTGGAAATGAGCCCAGAATAAATGGGCCCTGAGAAGGCCGAAAGATAACATGGGCTGGAAACAGCCCAATGGAATAATGGGCCGTTAATGGGTATAAAGTGATACACTGTTCATTACGGGCCAGTTTCACCACGGGCCGTTAATGGGCCAAGAGTTACAAAGGGCCTCACATGGGCCGAAAGACGTCATGGGCCATACATGGGCAGGAAGTTAAAATGGGCTGGAATCATATTGGATGGCCCAGATGACGCTACTGGGCCTAATTCGGATAGGCCGTAACGGGCCCTGGGTTAGCGGGCTGTAAATGGGCTATATGCGAACAGGCCGTTAACAGGCTTTCCATGGGCCGGGCCGCTACCTTTTGACCAAGTCAAACGGGCTGGCCTTTTACAGGAATGGGCCTCTGTTGGGCCGTGCCACGTGTCGACGTATCATAGGCGCCTTCGGTCCAATGAGTGGATGACATCTGTCCCAACGGTGAGCCGACACGTGTTTCCTCCAGCCAATGATGATTTTACACGTGGAATATCCCCATTGGTGGGGGCTGTTAACGGGTTATCGGATCCAAACCTGAATCCGATAGCTTAACAGCGACCCGTTACGGTGGATGCCACGTGTCGGTCACCCTTGACAAAAGCACTTCTATGACGCGCGATTTATTGTCATGGAAGTGGACTCTTCCATCATGATAATTTTGGTAATTTTATGGAACACTTCTACGACAGCACATGTATGACTATCTTGATTCTGTCATAAAATCATCATGGATGTACATGCATGACAGAAAACGTGACCTACTGTGACAAACATGTATCATCACAGAAGTGTATTTTTTTGTAATGAATCTCATCCAACCCATCATCGTCCAGCAAGCCTACAATGGAATTACTCACGCACGGTGGTGAGTATCATGAAATTGCTGATGGAGGATGGTTGATGATGACGACGACGTCGATGTCCCCTCTCCGGAGCCCCAAACGGACTCCAGATCTGCCCTCCCGATGAAGAACAGGAGGCGGCGGCGGTTCCGTATCGTAAAACGCAATGAATCCTTCTCTCTGATTTTTTTCTCCCCGAAAGTGAATATATGGAGTTGGAGTTGAGGTCGGTGGAGCTTCGTGGGACCCCCAAGCTAGGGGGGTGCGCCCAGTGGGTAGGGCGCGCCCCCCACCCTTGTGGTCGCTTGGTGGGTCCCCTCTGGTTGATTCTTTCGCCAATATTTTTTATTAATTCCAAAAATATTCTCCGTAAATTTTTAGGTCAATCCGAGAACTTTTATTTCTGCACAAAAATAACACCATGGCAGTTCTGCTGAAAACAGCGTCAGTCTGGGTTAGTTTCATTCTAATCATGCAAATTAGAGTCCAAAACAAGGGCAAAAGAGTTTGGAAAAGTAGATACGATGGTGACATGTCAACTAACAACAAACTTGTTTTTCCTATGTAGTCACCGCCTCCGCTTTGCAAGTACTTCACATGGATAGATCAAGATGTTCCAGAAGATGCTAAAAAGGATCAACATCAAGATTGTATTAGGAGGCAATAGTTGTTTGAAGAAGCATTCCAAAGAGCCAAGGATGAAGAGCGTCGTGAGAAGGAGAAGATGGAGTGGAAGAAGCATGAGAAGGAGAGGGCATGCAAAGAGAAGGTTACTCGTGAAGAGGAGAGGGCAAGAAAGCTTGCAAGGGCTCGTGATGCTCAAGACGGGGATGAGGCACGTGACAAGAAAGAGAAATGGCCTCGTGTGACCAAATAAGGTGTTCTCTATCGCGGCTTGTCATGCACTATGTCATGAACTATGTCTTTCATTCGTGAATTTGTCATGAATATGTCTTTATCGCAAACTTGTGATGAACTATGAAATATGTCTTTATCGCGAACTTGTCATGAACTATGAACTATGAATGGCCTCATGAACTATGTCGCAGCCCTAAATTTTCCATGACTATGTATTTAATTTGTTGTGTTGTTCCTGTTGTTGTGCATGATGTCAATGATGGGTAACAAAATCATGAAAACTAAAAAATCATATGGAACACCCAAGATCCAATCTAGGAGAGGCATAGCTAGGAGAGGGGAGTGTGTCTACATACCCTTGTAGACCGAAAACGGAAGCGTATATAACGTGGTTGATGTAGTCGTACTCTTCGCGATCCAATCACGATCCAAACCGATCTAGCGCCAAACGGACAACACCTCAGAGTTTAGCACACGTACGGCTCGGTGACGTCACATCCTTCTTGACCCAACAAGCAAGGAAGAGGTGGTAGATGAGATTGGAACCATCCCAACGGCTAGGTGGTGGCAGCGGAATTCTGGCAGGGCTTCGCCAAGCACGTACCGGAGGGACGTGGGAGGAATTGGGACCGGAACGGGCAAGGGTGAAGGGGTGGCTACCCCCATGCGCCTCCCCCATCTATATATAGGCTAGGGGCAGGGGAGGGCATCCAAAACCCATCTAGGGCCGGCCAGAAGGTTGAAATCCCTTTAAACTTGGAGATAACATCTTATCTCTAGATTCAACCCTTTAAAACGAAACTTTTTCCGGAACCCAAAATATGACTTCCCATATATAAATCTTTACCTCCAGACCATTCTGGAGCTCCTCGTGATGTCCCGGATCCCATCCGGGACTCCGAACAACCTTTGGACTTTCCACTATTATGATCTTAAGACTACCCTAGCGACACTGAACGTTAAGCGTGCGACCCTGCGGGTTCGAGAGCTATGCAGACATGACCGAGACTCCTCTTAAGCCAATAACCAACAGTGGAACCTGGATGCTCATATTGATTCCTACATATTCTATGAAGATCTCATCAGTTGAACCACGATGTCAAGGATTCAGTCAATCATGTATTCAATTCCCTTTGTCCGGCGATATGTCACTTGCGTGAGATTCGATCGTCGGTATCTTGATACGTCTTCATCCTATCTACTTTTCCAAATGCTTTTGCTCTTGTTTTGGACTCTAATTTGCATGATTTGAATGAAACTAACCCGGACTGATGTTGTTTTCAGCAGAACTACCATGGTGTTGTTTTTGTGCAGAAATAAAAGTTCTCGAAATTGGACGAAACTTTTTGGAGAATTATTTTGGAATATATAATAATTTCTGGAACCAAGACCCACTGGAGGGGGGCCCAGGCTGCCCACAAGACACCAGGGCACCCCCCTCGGGCCTCCGCTGACCCTAATCCCAACTATATAAATTAGTATTTTTGGAGAGAAAAAATAAGAGAGGAAGTTTCATCGCATTTTACGGTACGGAGCCGCTGCCACCTCCTGTTCTTCATCGGGAGGCCAGATCTGGAGCCCGTTCGGGGCTCCGGAAAGGGGGATCTTCGGTCTTTGTCATCACCAACCATCCTCCATCACCAATTCTGTGATGCTCCCCACCGGGAGTGAGTAATTTCTTCGTAGGCTCGCTGGTCGGTGAGGAGTTAGATGAGATTCATCATGTAATCGAGTTAGTTTTTTTAGGGCTTGATCCCTAGTATCCACTACTTTCTAAGATTGATGTTGATATGACTTTGCTATGCTTAATGCTTGTCACGCCAGAGTGGCATTATTTCAAATCTGAACCGTTTATGTTTTCATCATTATATCTATGTTCTAGATCTGTTCTTGCAAGTCATATGCACCTATTACGTGTTATGATCGGTAAACCCCAGGGTACCAGTAATTGGGATACTTTCCGGTGATGACCATAGTTTGAGGAGTTCATATATTCACTGTGTGATAATGCTTTGTTACGGTTCTTTATTAAAAGGAGGCCTTAATATCCCTTAGTTTCCTTATGAACCCTGCTGCCACGGGAGGGTAGGACAAAAGATGTCATGCAAGTTCTTTTCCATAAGCACGTATGACTATTTACAGAATACATGCCTACATTTTATTTATGAACTGGAGCTAGTTTTGTGTCACGCTAGGTTATGACTGTTATATGATGAATAGTGTCCAACAAATTCACTAATCCAATGCCTACGAGTTTTCGACATATTGCTCTTGCTAAGTTACTGTTGCTCTTGCTACTGTTACAACCGCTACAAAATTGTTACTGTTTTTACCGTTATCATTGCTACCGTTACCACTGCTATCAAAACTATCATACTATTGTGCTACTGATCATTTTGCTGCAGATATTTAATCTCCAAGTGTGGTTGAATTGACAACTCAACTGCTAATACTTACAGATATTCTTTGGCTCCCCTTGTGTCGAATCAATAAATTTGGGTTGAATACTCTACGCTCGCAAACTATTGCAATCCCTACACTTGCGGGTTATCAAGACCTTTTTATGGCGCCGTTGTCGGGGAGCATAACTATATATGTTGAGTCACTTGGGATTTATATCTATTTATCACTATGAAGAACCAAGATCGTTCCCTCTAAGACGAGGGGAGGTAAGGAACCGCCATCTAGCTCTGCACTTGATTCACCTTCGGTTTTGAATAGACTTCCAGCACCATGACATGCTATTAATCTTGATATGTTGCAAGTTATTGATGATGCTACTTCTGCTCTGAAAGATGCTTACAATGATGCTACTACCTTGCTTGTTGATAATGTGCCACTAGGTGAATTTCTTGATGAACAACTTGCTAGAGCTACAGATATTGAGAATGCTAAAATTGGTGAAGTCTTTGAAACTGAAAACTATGAAACACCTATTAGACCTAGCTCTCCTAGATTCTAATTGCCTAAGATAAGTGAAGTTTATGTTATGGATGTGTGACAGCCTGGTTTTTGCCTTCTCTCTTCTTCCGGACTTTGATTTGCATTTGCTTTGGATTTGGAGTTTTTGAATCAATTCAAATGGACTTGAACACTTGGGCCTATCCTTGATTTTCACCCAAGTGACCCCTCCATCTCTAAATCACTTTTCCTTCTCTGAAAAACTCCACAAAAGCCCAAGGAATATTTTTCATAAAAGAAAAATATTCATTTTCTTCCCTGAAAAGCACTTCAGAGAAGTATGCTCCAAAGCAACCCTCCTTTACTTTTCCCACAAAAATCTGAGAAAATTCCCAAATATTCTTGGAACCTTAGGGCACCTTCCTGAGCAAAAATATTGCATAACTTTTTGTAATATTTTTGCTACAGAAAATCATTTCTGTTCTGGGCAGAATGACCACTTTCTACAGCAAGTATATTTTTCCTTGATCCAATAAGGCTGATTTTTCTTGAGCATCATTACCCTCCTAAGAAACTGCTAACCACCAAAAATCAGCCCTAAACCCTCTCTGGTTTGACCACAGTCAAGCTCACCTGTTTTTGTCCAGAAACTTGCCAGCAAGAGAGCCACTCCCACAGTGCACCTGTGACCAAGCCAACTATGCGAAACGACCAAAACCACTAAGGACTAGCTGCCAGACATGGTGTTTAAGCTTAGCTCAGCCTGATGCCAAAGTTCACGCGGTGACCACGAGAGTCCAAGGGGTTTGGCATGCGGTCGACGCGCTCTGGATGCTGCCGCGCGCTCTGTTCAGCGCGTGCTCGCTGCCCCGACCGCCGCACCTTGCCAAACCGTGCCACCATCTTTGTTTGAACCTCCTTAACTGCACCCTGGCACTCGCCGATGCCGGAGCTCGCCGCAGCGAGTACGGTCACGGCGCGGCCAAGGCAACAGTGCGCTCGTGTCCCTGTGCTCGTCGCGTACCGCACTCCTATGCTCGTCGCAGCTCGTCTACAGCCTCCGTCTGATCCCCAATGTCTTTCCCCTCTCTTACTGACGCCATTAGTCGCCGGGCGATGCTCCAGAGACCTCCGTCGAGCTCTCGATCCCCGCCCCGGCCTCGCCTATATATAGCACCCTCCCGAGCTCATTTCTCTTCACTCACACACTCAGCACATCTCCACGACCCCGTGGGAAGCCGCAGCTCGGCCGGGCAGGCCTCTGGCCGCCGTCCCCGTCCCGAGCTCGCCGGCGATCCCCATCCTGGGCCCCCTCCCTCTCCAGAGCCACTCGTGCTCCACCGACTCCTTAGGCGTGTTCGTGGTGATCCACTGGTGCGAGCAGGTGCCGTTGGAGCTGCTGGACCGGCCTTGCCTCGCCGGAATCGCCAACTCCGACGAGCCCCGCCCGCTGACGCTGCTGGAGAGCTCAGTTCCGACCCCGTCCGGCCACCTCTAGCTACGGGTACGGGCAGGGGCGTCTCGACCCCCTCTCCAATCCTATAACTTTGGATCGGGCCAAGGAGCCCTCCTTGCTGGCGTGCACTCCGGCGGAGCCTCGCCGTGCTCTGTCTCTCTCCCTCTCTCCCTCCATCCTGACAAGCTGGGCCCGCTGTCAGCCACTCAGGCCGCACCCGAAGCGGTATGAGTGGTGGCGCCCGGGCATTTTACGCCTTCGACATCACCCCCCCTGGATTTTCTTTTTAGTTCAAATTTGACCAGAACTTTGACCAGTTATAACTCTTATTCTACAGGTCCAAATGACTTGATTCTTTTTGCATTCTGTTCTTACTGGAAAATCCTAGCAGCACACCCAAGATGGGATTTTTCCTTGCTGTCTAGAACTTCTGGTAATTTTCAGAAGTGTTCTTGATATTTTCTTTTTGTCATTTGAATTATTTTCAAAAGGTGAAGCTTGTCTTGAAGGCATTCAGGAGGAGTGTGCAGCTCCTCTACACAACATTATCATGGTGTCTTTGCAATATTCATGATTTTCTACTTGAATATATATATTATTCATTGCATATAGTATTAAAATCAATAATGCTTGTGTTATTTAGTTTGTCATGGTCAAAAGGCTTAGTTAACAGAAGTGAATGCTTGAACTAGTGAGATGTAGCCTGAGTAGTTGATCTAAGTAAGTTTGTCATGACTTTAGTGATATGATTATTGGTCTTATTGTTGCTATATTCGTGCTAAGATAAGTTTTATTTGATTAATGCCAACTAAAGTCATGAATATAAATAACAAGTAAGAAAGGACCAGAAATGTTGAAAGTTAAGATTGTGCAAGTAGAACTTGGAATGAAGTTGATCTGTTGTGATTTGTGATGCATGATATATGGTTGCATAAGCATGGCATATTTTTGACTCGAGCATTTTATTTCAAGTTAAACCTGATAATAACTGAACTTGAACATAAAGTTGGTCGGGTCATGGTGCCACTGAATCGGGCTGACGAGTGCAACCACAGTTGCCTTTATGGGGAGGCCGGTAGTCGTCCGTTGTCATGCCTTTTGTCGGTGCCTCCAAAGAGGGAAGGTTATGGGCATGCGTTACCCTGGCCCGGTAAGCAGACATAACCTTGTGAACCTGTTGTTGTTATGGTACCGTGTCCCCGTTTGGCACTGTTTGTTTGCCACGACGGTGGTAGTTTTGCCTTTGGTAGGCTGGGTCACCCAGGACTAATCCCAGTGGGGAGTTGGTCGGAGTGGCAGTAAGAGTGTCATGGCAATGGGAGAGTTCTGTCGGAATGCCGTTGGTCCACCCGAATGGGAGTGCGAGGCCATGGATTCCGTGGTGTGGGTAAAGTGCGCTACCTTTGCAGAGTGTATTAATATATCGATTGCCGCGCCCACGGATAAAGACCCAGTTCGTAAGTAAGTCACACCATGGATCAACTGCTATTAATGAATCTTGCACACTAATCAACTTGCATTGCACTGGTTGGATGATGATGAAGTCGGTGAGGCTGACTATTGTGGTATCATTTGTGATCCGGGAATGATCACGTTTTTGTTACAAGGTAACCAGTTGGACCAAGCATGGTTCCGTTCGTGCTTTGTCGTGAGCACTATTTCGGTTGCGAGGCAACCGGTTGGTAAGAGGGTCTGTATGACTCGATACACAAGTTTGGTTTCACTGCATGAATAGCATGATGTTGTTTGCATTTAACTTGATTAAATATCATGATGTTGTTTGTCATTATGGTTCTGTTTGCTGTGAGCTTGCAAGTACATTCAATGTACTGACCTGGCGTGCTATGACAGATGTCAGAAAAGTCTAACTGGATCGGAGAGCTGCCGTGCCTAGACCGTGTCCACATCGGTGTCCCTGTGCTATGGAGTCCCGCTACGTCGTTGTTCCGCCGCTGTGTAGATGTCGTGCTCGAGGCCCCATTTATGTCCACTAAATAATGTACATATTGTTCAGCCACACCGAGTGTGCCGCTTGGCCTCGCAACTTGTTGTAATGTCACTCTATGCTTCCGCTAGTTTCAATAAAGCGGTGATTTCTGTACCAAGATGCTGTGTGTTGCCAGAAGACATGATCTCTAGGTTGGCAATACAAGGTCAACTGGTTGCTCTGAGCCGGGGTGCCACAACGCTTGGTATCAGAGCCGTGCTGACTGTAGGACACACTAGACTACCGACGCGTTAGCTAGACGTTAGTTAGAGTCAAAGTTGAGTGTCGGTAGTGGTTGTAGCTGATTGTTGGATCGCATGCACTCGTTCTATATTTTTTTTATTTCCTAACCCACTAATGGTTGTGAGTGTAGATGGCTCCGGTGCCGTATCTGTGTCAGTTGCAGCTAATACCGTACACCTCGCTGCATCTCCTTCGTGGCGTGTGGCGTCGACTGTAGCCTCACAATGATGACCCAGCATATCGGGTGTACCGGGAGCGTCTTGCCGACTCCGTGTATGAGTATCATGTTGTGGTTGCTCTGCGCACCAGTTCGTCAACAGGCTCTTACACTCGTACCTCTCGGAGCGGTTATGCATCCACCGCCGCTCAGGCCGTTCAGTATGCTACATTCAAGATTCTTGTCGAGTTACGCTACACAGAGGCTCAGATGCAGAACCATCCAGGTTTTCATTTCTACCCATCTTTGTACGATGATGGTCGTGTTCTCTTTCATTCCGTTGATCCGGCGTCTGATAGTGACACTAGCCACCTTTCTCGATATATCACTGCTAGCTATCTTCTGATTCACGAGTTGGCTCGAGAGCTAAATCATGCTCGTTCTACTTTAGCCGCCGCTAGATCCTACCCTACTCCACCTTCTATGGGATTTACTCCTTATATTGTGCCCAGTTCTAGCTCGCCTATTTCTCCGGTTACTCCCCCGAGTAGCTCGGGCACCTCGACAGTGAACCCACATAGTGCTCCTGCTGAGTGGGCGCCTCTTCTTGCTTCCCCTGCAGCTCCCATGATTGACGGTGTCCTGGACTAGGGGGTACTCACCACGTCATCTCCCGATCAGTTAGATTGGGCCGAGGACCCCATGGCCGCATACTCATGGGCCAGTTCCACAACCCCTGCCGCATACAAGGAAGACCCCACAAGACTTGGCGCCTAAGACAAGGACTCTCCTAAACCCTAGGCCTCCGGTGTCTTGTATAAACCGAGGCCAGGCTAGTCAATAGACCATCTCATATTCATTACTACAATCTCGTGGTAGATACATGTACTCTGTACTACACCCATATGAAAACAATCAAAAGCAGCATGTAGGGTATTATCTCATCAAGAGAGCCCGAAGCTGGGTAAAACCCCGTGTCCATGTTACCATCGCTCCAAGACGCCTAGCTTAGGACCCCTACTACGAGATCCGCCGGTTTTGACATCGACATTGGTGCTTTCATTGAGAGCCTTCTAGGTGTCCTCACGGATCGATGGCATAAATCAGGTGTTATGATTTCAATTCAATCTATTTTTTCTACATCAAATTTCCTTTGCAATTATTGCCTGTAGTCTTACGCTATTTTTGTTTGCAGATTAGTTTTAATCTGCAGCAACGGCGGGCCATCCGAATATAGCAGGCGAGTCGAGGCCTCCGTCGGATGCCTTCGTAGAGATACCAGCGGCCGGCCTCGCGTGACGTACACTGTGCTAGGTCCCAAGGAGTGCAGGTCAAGATCGAGCAAACACATGCAGCGCCGAGGACAATCCCGCATAGGCGTCAGCCATCAAGGAATTTCTTTCCTTTTTTTTATCCTCTTTCTTTTTAATTCAGCACATAGATGTCACTTTCATGCACTAGTACCATGAGGAGGTAGTATTTCCCTTTGTCACATGAACAACTTAATCAAGTGCTAGTTTTTGCAGCATGATTTTTTAAATCTAATTGATGAACAGTGCTAGCTAGCTTTGCATCAAGGGGCGTTTCGTCGGTGCACCTTTATCCATGGTCGGACGGACATTACATCTGCAAACAGACAACGGCAACATGTTCAGTACGGATCAGTTCGTATGTTTGCTTTGGTCTGCTAAGGTCGTCGCCGCCGGTGAACAGGTTTTATCTTTCCCTAACTATTCGGTTAGCACCTAAAATTATTACACACAGAATATCTTCTGTTGTCTTGCACTACATTATCTTGCAGAGATATTTATCCGACACATGTGCACGGTGACGGTCTGGCCAGCCTCTCGCCGTCACCTAGGCCAGCCAACCTGTGTCGACATCGCCGTGCCACAACGTCGTCATACCGTTGAGCCGACCTCGACGATCAGCCGGACTATTCGCTTCGCATATATTAATTATGCACCTTTTTCCCTATTATTATTTCTTGGTTGCACTACTTTGTGTGTGCAGGCAATCTATCTAGGTTGGGCCGCGCTAACACCTTGGCAAGGCGATATCGTCGTCCCGCCGACGTTGATCAAGTCGTGGCGTCGTGTCGACGCGTGTCCCTGTGTCAACTTTTTCACATTGCGGCTCCGCCGGGCTGACCTTGTCGCCTAGGCCATATTTATTAAAAAAATCACTTATATCAATTAAATAGAAGATTTTTATTTTTGGACTGCACTATTTTATGTGCGCAGGTAATCACCTTTGACTATGTCATGCGGTCAACTCTATGGGGCCAACAACGTCGTCCTGCCTACGATTGGGGAGTCGCCTCGGCGCACATCCCTTGTCGGCATTACCACGCGACCAATTCACCGGGCCGACCTCGACGCTCAGGCCATATCTCTTTCATTATTTACTTCACTTATATTAATTAAGTAGAAGAATTTTTTAATACATTATAATCTTTATTTGTCATTACTTTTGGTTTGCACTATTTTATCTATGCAGCCAATTGACATGGATCGGGCCGCACTATCCCCTCGGCGTGGTGTCCTCGTCGCCCACCTCTATCGACCGAATTGTGTCGTCGCCTTGGAGCGCTGCCCTGTGTTGGCAACCCCGCATCGTCGCTTCATCAACCTACTCGGCCGGAGATTCCAGTGTCACCCGCCGACCTGCTCCATCACCGCGGCTGGACGGGGAGCTTCACATTTTCGGAGTGCCGAACTCTCTTCTCGGCCACCTCGGGACCAGCCTGGGGGCTCGAACCTTGTCCCGCATCAAGCTCGGACCGCGTCATCAATGCCGAACACATTAACTAGCTAAGTCGCTTTCACGCTCAAAAACTTTCAGTTTTAAATTTTGTTTGGTTCGACCAAGCATTATACTTTTTTGGCAATAAGTTGCTTGTGAAAAATTTCTTGTCATGACTTTCTTTGTGACACACAAATCCAAATACCCCGTTTACTTGGGGGCTTCCTTTATGAAGCCTTTCCTCTTGCATATGATTATACTTGTACGGCTTCGTTCCTTGTTTGTGTATTACGCCACAATATGCACCATATTGACTTAAGCGATTTGCAAGCTGGGTTGCCTCGCTCCTGTGTTTACCCCTACGTTCCCGATTGTTCGGCTAGGGAGTAAAGGGAGCACCTCTGCGATTGTCACGATCGGGTCATCCGTGCCGGACCTCAGACTGGGTGAAGCCGAAAACTAGTGCTCTTATTGTTTTCAATTATGGTCGGCACACAACAGAACTCATGAGTACAAAAAATCTATTGCACAAGTCTCATAGTAACAATGAGCACCGAAGAAAGGTATCGGTGGGGGTACTATTTTCTTCGAAGATGCTTCTTACACTTCGTCAGTAATATAGCATAAGTTCCCTGAGCGCGCTTTGTCTGTTACAACCTTATGACCTGATTGCCTGGTTATCGAAAACACCGTCGATATTCTCGACAGGTGGAGTACATAACACTTTTCGGCCCTTGACTAAAGAGGGAGAAGCCGACGGTCGGTTAAGATGCGTATAAAGTTCGGGTGAACACAGATATGATATAAGTACTTTGGTACATACAATCATTATACATAAAATTCTTTTACCCAAGTCACTTGGGGGCTCTTAAATTTGCATGAGCCGTTTTACAATAAATTTTTCTTCTCAGTCGCTGCAAATTCTTTTTCTATCACTCCTTTTTCGACGCGAGTGTGTGGTCAATAGCCGGGGAGCCTAATTTCTCTCTCAAAGCCACTCGAGTTTTAGTTCGCTAAACTGGCCTAACGAGAAACACCCCGCCTTCGGGATAGGGAGGTTGAAGCCGAAGGCTGACCCGCTTGACATCTTGAGATAGGACGCGTCATGTTAAAGCATGTCAGAAGCACTTTTTTTTCTCTAAGACCAATTTTTTGGATTGGCACCGAACACTTGATCTAGTTTGGACGTCAAGTTTTTCCTGAGGTTTTTTTGTTTTCCAAGCCTATGGCACTTTTAAACAATTTGTGTGTTTCCAGCATAAGTCTCGCAGTGCAACGCCGGACACCTTTAGAGATTCGGCAAAAAATTCTCGGATATTGCTATATATGCATTGGTTTCGAATTGTGTCTTCGGTCAATAGTTGGGTTGCCCGACTCCAGTGCTTGCCACCTATGTTCCGCTTTGTTCGGCTAGGTGTGCAAAAGGAGAACCACTGCGATTGTGCTTCCAGCTCGCATGGTTAAGCACCTCAGTGGAGAAAGCCGAAAACTGACTGTCACAATAAGCGTAAACTGGTCAGCGATCTGATGACTGTGTTAAATGACGGGCCGTTCATAACATTGGCCGAAGTGTTTACGGCTTGACCTAGGCTATCGCCGAACACTAACCGGGGGCTAGTAATTGGCCTCCCAACTTTAAGCTCCTATGACTAAGTGAAAGTTATAAAGCCCGCATATTTGATTGCCTCATTTCTGCTAACACAACCGCCTTCGGGCACCGAGACGTCGGCTAAGGGTTGTCTTGTTATTGCGGAAACACCCTGCGTAGTATCTACAAAGGGGTAGAAGCCGGCGATGGGCCACTTTCAATTGATAAACGGTCGCAACGGAGTCAAAACAAACATAGAATTTGGGAACTTTCCCCGAACTAACTCCTCAATATTTTTCTCCTGCATTGATCGGAGGTGAGGTTTCATGATCATGGTTGGCATGACAACCCAAAGAAAGGAACCGATAGCGGGACTATTTTCTTTGGAAGATGTTTCTCACATTAAACAGTAATACAACATATCTCTCTGCGTACCTTTGTTTATAAAACCGTATGGCCGGATTGCCTTGTTTGTCATAAATCTTTGCCCTTGTAAAGGCTTTATAAAGTAGGACAAACACTCCTCGGCTACTGGCCAAGGAGGTGGAAGCCGATGGTCGGTCAACAAAGTTTTGTACAATGCGGATCCGAGCATTGATGATGTAAAGTATTTGGATACATAGAATCATTACACATAATTTGTGATTTTACTTTGGATATCAATCCTTAATTCGACCACCCGTGCCCACATTAAGGCTCGAGGGCTACTGGGCTTCGTGCTTATTATTTACAAATATTAAAGGGGTACATCGATCCCCTGATCTGGTGTTGCCACCCGACCAGTGTCTCGGGGGCTACTGCATTGACGATCCAATGCCGAAAATTTAAAGTGCAATATAGTTTTTGAGGAGATTATTATCCTCAGGTTGGTCGGCCGCACCCAACCTGAGTCTCGAGGACTTTGCACACCGCGTTTCTATTCCTAAGTATGCTGCCGAGCTAGGAATTGATCCTCAGGCTGATTTTGTGAATCAACCTGAGTCTCAGGGGCTACTAGGGTCAGCGGTTTGATTTTTTCCTTTAGGTGCATCCCGGATATTAGGCCAACAAGCACCTCGAGGGCTACTGGCTATACATCTCAGCAGAGATTACATTGCACAATTCGAAATTAAATTCATAAAAATCAGCCCATGGACAAGGTGGTGTACTACCTCGGATACAGTCTGGCGTTGGTGCTCAACTACAATAGATACCCCGGAAGCAGTCCGGCATAAAGCTCCGACGCCAGTGGTTGGCTCCGTAGAGGGCATTTCTGGCATTAAGATCGGCTAAACTCCTTCGACTTTTTTGAGCCAAGGTGATCTATGACACCTCAGATATAGTCCGGCGTTGGAGCTCGGATACAGTCCGGCGTTGGTGCTCGGCTGCAAAAGATACCTCAAATGCAGTCCGGCGTTGGAGCTCGGATGCAAGAGGACACCGCCGCACGGGGACAACTTCAAACCCGAGGTGGGCGTGAAAATAACAAGGCATTGATAAAGGCCGGAAACTTAAAGGGGCTCCTCGGATACCCAACGTGTAAACTCGTCAGATGCACTTTGGCGATCCTCAGGATCGAAGATGGGAAGATTTGTTGAACCAGTTTTCAAGACCGACGACCGAAGATGAAGAACAGTTCGGAAGAATCGAGGAGCGTCCCCAACTTGAAGACCGGTTCAGGGGGCTACTGACGGTGTCCTAGACTAGGGGGTACTCACCACGTCGTCTCCCGATCAGTTAGATTGGCCCGAGGACCCCATGGCCACATACTCATGGGCCAGTTCGGACAACCCCTGCTGCATACAAGGAAGACTCCACAAGACTTGGCGCCCAAGACAAGGACTCTCCTAAACCCTAAGCCTCCGGTGTCTTATATAAACCGAGGCCAGGCTAGTCAATAGACCATCTCATATTCATTACTACAATCTCGTGGTAGATACATGTACTCTGTACTACACCCATATGAAAACAATCAAAAGCAGCATGTAGGGTATTATCTCATCAAGAGAGCCCGAAGCTGGGTAAAACTCCGTGTCCATGTTACCATCGCTCCAAGACGCCTAGCTTAGGACCCCTACTACGAGATCCGCCGGTTTTGACACCGACAATGATCCCTTCTCATCCCGCGCCTACCCCTGAGGGAGAGCCCTCGAGGCAGCGTCGTCGTGTTACATTTAACCCGGAGGTCCCGATTGGCGTCATCAGTTCAGGATCTGGGTCTGACTCAGGAGAGGATCCGGCACCACCGGCAGAGTCTTAGAGCGTTTGAGTATCCGCAGTGGTCATGTGATGTACGGATGTAGTTCTATGAGCCATGGTGTATCGTTGCATGTATGCGAGTAGTCGCACCAGTCATGGTGTTTATCTTTCATGTATGAGTCTATGTATAATTATGTTGGAACTTTTTATTCGATCGCCGTGTTTCTTGTTTCATTCGTTTCACTCTTTCGGGTTTGTCACTGCCTTTTCTTCCCACGTTTGGATGTTTCTCATCGCGGTTGCTCTTATTGGGAAAATAAACAGTAGGATGACGCGGGGAGGTAGCAGCTCACAGGCTGGTGAGGATGTTCCTGTTCGTCGCTCAGCAAGGCAGGCAGGACACTCCCCCAAGCCGTATCCGCAGCCACCTCCTCCACCGCCAAATCCATGTTTGAGGAAAGAAGGAATAATGATCTGATTGAGCTGATAAGAAGTGTGCAAGCTATGGTTGGGCAGAATGGAAATCAAAATGGCCATCACTCCAAGCTGTCAGATTTTCAAAGGACTAAGCCTCCCAGTTTCAGTCAAGTGGTTGACCCTTTGGAAGCAGACGATTGGTTACGCACTATTGAGAAGAAACTTGAAATCGCTCGCACTGAAGAGGCTGACAAGGTTCCGTTTGCTACCCACTATCTGGAAGGAGCCGCTGCCATATGGTGGGATAATGCTAAAGCTCTATGGCCCGCGGGAGAAGAAATTACGTGGACTAATTTCAAGGACCAATTTCTCAAGTATCATATTCCAGCTGGTATCATGAAGATCAAGCAACGAGAATTTCTTGGTCTCACTCAAGGCAGGCTGTCAGTAAGTGAATATTTGCACAAGTTCAACCATCTGGCCCGTTATTCTCTTTATGATGTGGCCACGGAAGAAAGGAAGATTGACAGGTTCCTTGGCGGATTAAATCAACACCTCGGGAGTGTCCTATGTATGCTCGATTTTCCAGATTTTCAGTCTCTGGTAAATAAGGCTCTCATCGCAGAAAGATCATACAAGCCTGTGCAAGACAACCGACCCGCAAACAATGACAACAAGCGCAAATTTGAGCCAAAGAAGGACGGACAGCCCATACAGAAGGCCCGTACATGGCAATAGACTCAAGTGGAGTACAAACCCAATTGGCAGCAGAATGTGAACAAGACCACTACTCAAGTCAAGAATGTCGTGACCAACCCAGTACACGAGGAGCGCCAGCACGATAATGCCTGCTTTAACTGTGGACAGACCAGACATTATGTCAGGCAGTGTCCCAAGAAGTCAAATGCCCCGTTCCGACCGCAAGTCAATCATATGGGTCCATATCATACCCATCAGATCATCCAAGGGCAAGTTCATCACCTCTCCATAGACGAGGCTCAAGAAAACCCCGAAGTCATCATTGGTATGTTCTCTGTTAATAGCATACCCGCAATAATTTTATTCGACTCTGGGCCTTCCCACTCTTTTGTTTCTCGAAGTTTCGTTACCCAAAACAAATTTGCTTGCTCGCTTTTGGGGAAATGTATGCTGGTTTAGTACCCAGGGTTTGTGCTCAAAAGCAAATTGGTCTGCTGAAATTTGGAAATCGATATCAAGGGGGTCCGCTTTCCAACCGCTTTGGTAGTAATCGAGTCTGCCAAGTTGGATGTTATTTTGGGAATGAACTGGTTGACTCAATATCAAGTATGCATAAACTATGCGACTCGAGAAGTCACCTTGACAAATCAGGAAGGGCAGACTACAAAATTCTATGCTCGTAGGATTATACCCAAGAAAGAAATGGTCTTCATCGCTGTGGCGAACGAGTTGGGATTAATTCCTGTGGTCAGTGAGTTTCCCGATGTATTCCCAGAAGAATTGCCAGGCATGCCACCGGACCGAGAGCTTGAGTTTGCAATTGATCTTGTGCCTGGAACTGCACCGTTGTACAACAAGTATTATCGGATGCCTTCCTCTGAACTCGTGGAATTAAAGAAGCAGTTGGATGAAATGCTACAGAAAGGATATATCCGCCCCAGTTCGTCACCATGGGGATCACCTGCAATATTTGTAGACAAGAAAGACGGTGGTCTCAGGATGTGCGTTGACTACCGTCAGTTGAACGATGTCACAATCAAGAACAAATACCCGCTACCAAGGATTGATTACTTGTTCGATCAGTTGACTGGTGCAAAAGTATTTTCCAAGGTTGATTTAAGGACCGGATATCATCAACTAAAAATCAAGAAGGAAGATATTCCTAAGACCGCGTTCACTACTCGGTGTGGTCTCTATGAATATAAAGTGATGTCCTTCGGCCTCACAAATGCCCCCGCCTTCTTCATGCATATGATGAATAAGGTGTTCATTGATTTCTTGGACAAGTTTGTGGTGGTTTTCATCGATGATATTCTCATTTACTCCAAGAGTAACGAAGAACACGCGGAACACCTCCGAGCAGTCTTACAAAGACTCCGTGACCATCAGTTGTATGCCAAATTCAGCAAGTGTGAGTTTTGGCTCAAACAAGTCGGATTTCTGGGGCATGTTATTTCAGCAGAAGGTATCGAAGTGGATTCCAGCAAAGTGAAAGATGTGCTTGATTGGGAAGCACCCACGACCGCAACCCAAGTCCGGAGTTTCCTTGGATTAGCTGGATACTACCGTCGGTTCATCAAAGGGTTCTCCAAAATTGCCAATCCAATGACAGAACTTCTCAAGAAAGACAAGAAGTTTGAATGGGCTGAGGATTGCGAGCAGAGCTTTAACGAGCTAAAAACCAGAATGACATCAGCACCGGTCTTGACTCCCCAAGACATTTGCCGCAGCTTTGATGTGTATTGCGACGCATCCAGACAAGGCATTGGGTGTGTACTTATGCAAGATGGCAAGGTGGCAGCTTACACATCTCGCCAGCTACGACCTCATGAAGGAAACTATCCTACACATCATTTGGAACTAGCCGCTGTTGTGCACTCTCTAAAGATTTGGAGACATTACCTCATTGGAAAAAGATGTCAAATATTTACCGACCACAAGAGTCTCAAACATATATTCACCCCGCCAGACTTAAACCTTCGACAGCGAAGATGGCTCGAGTTGGTCAAAGACTATGATTTGGAAATAAATTACCATCTGGGAAAGGCCAACGTAGTGGCTGATGCCCTCAGCCGCAAACGTGCCAATTTGAATGCCATGATGGAGTCTTTGCCTTCAGAACTCCAGTAGGAGATCGCTCAGCTCAACTTGGTAATTATAAATGTCGGCCTTACGAATACTTTGGAAGTAACTCCTATGCTAGAAGAGGAGATTCGCATAGCACAGGCTAAAGACAAGAGTCGGCAAGTATATATAAAAAATCTGGGAGAAGGCAAGACTCAGGATTTCTCAAGGGACGCACTGGGAACACTCAGGTTCCGAGGAAGGATATGTGTACCTGAGCTAGCAGATTTGAGGAAGAAAATTTTGGCAGAAGCACACGAATCCTCATACTCAATACACCCAGGTGGTACAAAAATGTATGAAGACCTTCGACAGATATTTTGGTGGGATGGAATGAAACGGGACATCGCATATTTTGTCGCTTGTTGCGACATCTGCAACAAAGTAAAGGCGGAACACCAAAAACCCACCAGACTTCTCCAACCTCTACCCGTCTCGCAATGGAAATGGGGCGATGTATGCATGGACTTTATTGTCGGTGTCAAAACCGGCGGATCTCTGGTAGGGGGTCCCGAACTGTGCGTCTAAGGTCGATGGTAACAGGAAACAGGGGACACGATGTTTACCCAGGTTTGGGCCCTCTCTATGGAGGTAATACCCTACTTCCTGCTTGATTGATCTTGATGGATATGAGTATTATAAGAGTTGATCTACCACGAGATCGTAATGGCTAAACCCTAGAAGTCTAGCATGTATGACTATGGTAATGAGTCTCTCCCTTTCCGGACTAAGTCCTCCGGTTTATATAGACACTGGGAGGATCTAGGGTTACACAAGGTCGGTTACAAAGAAAAGGAATCGACATATTCGGTCGCCAAGCTTGCCTTCCACGTCAAGGAGAGTCCCATCCGGACATGAGTACTGTCTTCGATGTTCGTATCTTCACAGCCCATCAATCCGGCCCATGGCTAACAGACCAGACGCCCGAGGACCCCTTAGTCCAGGACTCCCTCATTAGCCTCTGAACCTGGCTTCAATGACGAGGAGTCCGGCGCACTCCTCTGGCGACTTTTTACAATACGACATTATGTTAGTCTGTTCATTATTTCGAACCGTTGTTTCGCCCACGGCCCCACGTTCCGAAACGTGGTTGTCATTGACACGTCTCATCCCAGCAGAGATCGTGTCCCCTTATTAAGGGATTCTTTTATCAACACGGACGTGGGTAACCCAACCGTCCTTAGGGTACAACTTCTTGGGAATAGGCAAATTCTAAGGCCCGGGAGGAGGCGTTAGATATTCCCGGCCTTTATAAAGGGACACAGACCCGCCTTTCCTCTCCACGCTTGCTTCTTCCTCGACTCTTGCTACCTCGAGTTCCAGTACCCAGGTTTCACCCTCCGCAAGCCTCCGTCATGTCCGGATCCAGCCGTCAAGGCCGGTGGGTGGCTTCTTCTGTCACAGAGGAGGATATCGCGAAGCTTCGGGTGGCAAGATATCTGACCGCGGAAATCCTCCATTGGCTTCCCGCGGAGGGGCAGGTTATCCCGACCCCCAGATCCGGCGAGAGGGTCATGTTTGTTTCCCACTTCCTCCGAGGATTAGGGTTCGCCCTCAATCCCTTCGTCCGGGGGCTCATGTTCTATTACGGGTTAGATTTTCACGATCTCGCCCCGAACTCTGTCCTTCTCATCTCAACGTTTATTGTCACGTGCGAAGCCTTCCTCCAAACTCCTCCACACTTCGGCTTGTGGCTCAAGACCTTCAATGTGAAACCGCAAATGATAGAGGGGGAGTAGGCGGAGTGCGGTGGTGCCTCCGTGAGCAAGCTTACCAGCGCCATCTGGCTAAAAGGATCTTTCAAAGAATCTTTCGAGTTATGGTAGAAGGAGTAGTTCTATATCACCGAGCCCCGCGGTTCCAAGTGGGAAGCTGCGCCTGCGTGTCGATCCAGCCCCCCAATTCAGCTTGCATCATGGATTAATAAGGGGTTGGACTGGGGATCAGTTGACGAGGTGCGGACTCTGCAAAGTCGCATCCGAAGCCTCATTGAAAAGGATATCAATATTGTCAATGTTATTCAGGTAATGCTAGTCCGCCGGACCCTGCCGTGCCAGCGAGGCCTCTCCACCTGTGGGAGCTTGACCCAGAAGGGCCACGGACTCTTTAGCACTTCTTCGGCACTACGCAAGAAGGAATGTGGAAATTATTCTTCGGGAGACGAAAACAATGGCCGGACACCATCGAAGATACCGGCCTAGACTATAACCATCCGGACACCCCGGTAAGTACTCGTCCACCGAACACCTCATAATCAGATATCCTGTGGTAAGACACTGAGCAAACCATCTCTTTCCAGGGCTAGATAAAGAAAGCGGAACGGCTTAGGTGTCCGGCCCCTCTCCCCGAAGACTCAGCAGACCCCGTGTTAACAAGGATGCTGGCACCAGCACCTTACCAGGCGCCGGCAGGGGAGGGCAAGGTGGAGAGTGAGAAGACTCGGGATGACCTTTGTTCCGGAGGCAAATTGGATACTGAGCCCAGAGAAATCGACATTTCCTCGCCCGAAGACAAAGGCGAAAGAGAAGCCAATATCCCTTCTCCATTCAGGAGGAAAAGGGCCACCTCCGATGGTTGGGAGGGGCGGTCTCCTAAGAGGGGCAAGATGCCACCGTGGAGCGGCTCGGGACTGGAAGGCGACGCCGTTGAAGAGCTCCGTCATGAGGACAAGACCTCAACCAAACCGTAAGTGTCCGGGGTGCTTTGGTAGCATTCTGCTCCTTTCCTGTTACCGAAGAGATACGTAACGTGCCTGTGTATTTTTACAGTTCGGCACAGAGTTTTTCTGGGCAATCCTCTTCTTCGGGAGATATCCTCCCAGAGATGATGGAAAGCGAGACGCCTCCCCCAACTTCCTCGCCCAATAAGGCGGACGACTTTGAAGTGTCATCTCGGAGGGTTTTTCTTGATCGACAAGCTGTGCAGGGGATGAAAGAGGCAGTACCCGAAGGTGGACCTCCGATCGTTCGGGATTCGGGGGCCAATAATGAAGGCCCCGGACTGTCCGGTTTTCAGCCAACGATGATTCTGGAGACGGGTGAACGGGTTCCTTCAAAGGATGGTCGTGCTCCAACAGTGGCTTCCGGAGACCCGGCGGCGCCGGATATATTGAGGGATATGCTGCGAGAAGCATCTGTCTCGGGGGAACAGCGTACCTTGATGGGTACGGTGGTTGAGAAGATTTTGTCCGCGAAGAGCGGATTGAATGAAGCCTTCATGAGCCTGCTAAGAGGCTTCGAGGTTTGTGATGTAATGTTTTCAACTATATTTTATTTGCAAAGATGCACCGGTGTATAGGTAGTAGCCCCTGAGACTCGGGTTGGCCTCCCATGGGAGGCGAACGGAGGATCAAGAAGAAATATTCAAGGACTAATCTGATTAATCTTGAACACAGGCTGCTTCTCCCTTGGCTACTTCCCAGACTACGGATATTGCCGAGCTGCAGCAGAAGCTTGATGTGGCAGGGGATGACATTGCGTTAATCAATATACGTCTTGACGAGTCGCAAGGTATGTATTCGGGGCAGTCCCTTCACATACATTTTTGTGATATAAGCATGACGCTGAAAGTTATATACTGGAATATGCATGGCTGCAGATGGTGCTACCGCCGTTGAAATTCTTCGGGCGGAGCTTGCCCGGGCCAAGGAGCAGGCCCAGTTTAGTAATGCGGCTGCCGAAAAGGCATCGGTTGAGTTAAAAGCCGAACAAGTTGCTCGGCGCCAAGACGAGGAGAAGATATCCACGATGGTGTTCGAACTAAAAAATGTTGCTAGCCGCTGTGATCTTCTTGAGAAGGAGAATGAAGCCAAAACGACTGAACTTGACAAGGCCTTACGAGAGGCGAGAGAAGCGCGGTCTGAATCCAGAGCAGCCCGTGAGGAGATCCGGCAAGCTGGGGAGATTGTGGCTGGTAAGCCCTTTTTGCTATAGACTAAGTTCGGCGATCCGAACTATGCTCAGCTTAACCAAGTGTGGAGTTCTCCGGACAAGTTTTTAGACTTGTCGAAGAGTTCTTCCGATGCGGCGTAGTTTTACCAAGTGCGAGAGGGGTATGCAACGGAGTAGCTTTTCTGGTCACAATTTGCCGCGTCGAAGCACCCTCTATTGCCGAATGAACAGATGTCCCAATGGGCCGAGCTTCATAGGATATCCGGCGCTGCCATGAAGAACGTAATAATCTGGTTGTGGCCAACTGAGCCTGTTCTGAATAGCTACTTCGGCTTGGTGCAGCGGCTTGTTGATGTGGTGCCACGTATCGACGCTGTGAAGCAGTCGGTGTGCATTGAGGGTGCACGGATGGCTTTGCCCGAGTCAAGACATTCTGGGGGAAGATGAAGGCCATTGATGTTGCGGTGAAGAGTCCACCCAAGGGCAAGGACCATTACGAACCGGAGCATTATTTTGAAGACGTCCTAGAGGCCGCCCGCTTGATAGAGGGTCAATGCTCGAAAGACATAATGTTCGAGTGAGGTGTATGAGAATTGTAAAAGACAATTTTATAGTTAATCTATTTTTATGTTTTGCTCGAAAGCTTGTGTTCCTCCTGTGCGGCCGTTTTAATATAATCTGAAAGTTTTCCAGTCGTCGGCTTCAGCCCCCTCGTAGGAAGTACGGGGGTGTTCGGAAAAGCATTTGATCACTCTTGACCCAACGTCTTGGTCCATGAAGGAGGTGATAATGCGGCAAACTAGGCAATCAGACTATAGGGCGTTAACACTTTCACTTAGCCATAGGAGTTTTATAGGCGGGGCTACGATATAGCCCCTGGTATGTGTACGGCTTATTCCAATATGGTGCGTTACATATATGACCTGAAGAAAAGAGGTCCTTCGTGTTATACAGAGGGAATCGCGACAAATTCCGATAAGTCATCAAGTGGTTGACCAGCTCTCGCAGCATCATGACAGTCGGTTTTCGGCTTTCTCTACTGAGGTGCTTGACCAGATGAACCGGAAGCACAATCGCAGTAGTTCTCCCTTTACTACCCTAGCCGATAGAGCGGAACGTAAGGTAGCAAGCACAGGAGCCGGGCAACCCAACCATTGACCCAAGACATGATTCAGAGCTGATGCATATAAGGCCAAACTCGCGACGCTGAAGTACGCTTATAAAGCTGTTCGGACTTTGTTGGCGACTCATTTGTTCCCATACCGAGTCCCTGGCAGGTTGTGCCGAGGTATGGCTGTAAAACAGCTATAGGGGCCAAATTCATTTGTGAAAAAGAAACGAATGATTAATGCGGATTATATTTACTGGGACCTGAGCGATATGCCAATGATTACTTTATATATATAAAGACCACAACCCCGGCTATTTGACATGCTCGGGGTCGAAGGCGGGGGAAAAAGGCATATTACAGGCTCGAAATAAAGAGTGCGGTCTACAAAAAGTTATTCTGGACCTCCTGTCGCACGTCTGCGCCGCCTGTCCTCAGCGAGAGGAATCCTTGAAAGGAAATAGCCCCTTAGATGGGTGTACGGATCCAAACTCCGATAGAGTCAGTTTTAGATGTTTGTCCTTTGCGTCACTTGTTTTTAAGAGATAATGAAGAAAGAAAAAAGAAAGTAGATAAAAAATGTTACGGGAGTGCTTGCAGGCTTGTCCGTATTGTGCTTCCGCCAATGTCCATGGTATCTTAAGTGCGCAGTGATGTATGCACGGTACGAATTTTGCGGGTATATGAGGTGGGCAGCAGAAGCCGAACTGCTATTTCTGCTCCGGGATTGGTCGATTCTCGGGGGGAAAGTGCTTCTGACCCCCGGTATTTGGTTGGCGAACCTCTTCGTCGTCCCTGCCGCCTGGCGGCCTCCTCCCCTTGTGTTCGGCATTGAGCTTGCCGGCCTGCTTGAAGACCCAACAGCTTCTGTTGGTATGATTAGCTGGTTTATCGGGGTGGCCGTGAATCTGGCAAGGTCGGTCCAATATCCTGTCTAGGTTGGATGGCCCATATCGGTTTGCCTTGAATGGCTTTTTCCGTTGACCGGGTTTGGGATTGCTGAATCCGGCGTTGACCGCTGTGTCGCGTGATCTTTCATTATCATTGCGACTGTTGTGTTTGCTTCGTCGTGGCTTGCCATTGCCGTCTCGGATTTCAGAAGTGCCCGAGTCGCTGGCGCTGTTGCTTCTACGAGTGAGCCAGCTGTCTTCTCGCGTGCAAAAGCGGGTCATTAGAGCGGTAAGGGGTGTCATGGATTTAGGTCCTTCTTGACCGAGGTGGCGTGCAAGCCATTCATCCCGGACGCTGTGTTTGAAGGCCGCGAGGGCTTCCGCGTCCAGACAGTCGATGATTTGGTTCTTTTTAACTAAGAACCTAGTCCAGAGCTTCCCGGCTGACTCTCCGGGCTGCTGGACAATGTGACTTAAGTCATCGGCATCTGGTGGCCAGACATATGTTCCTTGGAAGTTGTCGCGAAAGGCGTCCTCCAAATCTTCCCAGCTGCCAACAGAATTTTCCGGCAGACTGTTTAACTAGTAACGAGCTGGTCCTTTGAGTTTTAGTGGTAGGTATTTGATAGCATGAAGGTCATCTCCGCAGGCCATGTGGATATGGAGGAGGAAGTCCTCGATCCATACCGCGGGATCTGTTGTTCCGTCGTATGATTCGATATTCATGGGTTTGAACCCGTCTGGGAATTCATGCTCCATTATTTCGTCTGTGAAGCAAAGAGGGTGTGCGGCGCCTCTATGTTGGGCCACACTGCGACGTACCTCCGATGGAGTCCATTTGCGGTTTTCGACCCGAGCGTGGCTAGGTTTGTCACGTCCGAATAGGTAGCCGTCGTCGCGTGTCGAGGCACTTCCTCGCGATCTGTAGATCGATCCTGCGTGTCCTGCTCTACTATCCCAGTCCCGTCAAAGGTCGTATGTACAACCCCGAGCTATTTTATTCTTGCCTTTATGGCGAGGTGGGCGGACTGGTGTTCGGCTTTAGTTGCCGCTTTATCCGGACCAAGTTGTGGTCGGCCTGCCGCATTGTGCGATGATGGTATGGGCTCCAGCGCCTCGTCATCAAATTGAGGTAGCAATCTACGCTTTGGGTAGCTTTTGGCTGGGCCACTAAGGCCATATTCTTCGGCGGCCAGGACTTCGGTCCATCTATCATTGAGCAGATCTTGGTCCGCTTGAAGCTGCTGCTGCTTCTTTTTCAGGCTTCTTGCAGTGGCTATTAGCCGGTGTTTGAAGCGCTCATGCTCGAGAGGTTCCTCAGGCACGATGAAATCCTCATTGCCGAGGCTCTCCTCTTCCTCGGAGAGCGGAAGATAATTACTGTCCTCCGAGTCTCCGTGTATGGCCTGTTCATCAGGGCTAACTTGCCCATTTTCCCGTTCCTCCTGTTCAGAGGTTACCTTGACGGGGTCTTCATTGTTTTCGGCATCGTCCGGAATATTATTTTTTCTGGTTCCCGTATTGCAGTCTTTGGAACGACGTGACTTAGAGCGGCGTCTTGGAAGCTGGCGCTTGGGCTGTCTCTCAGGAGGTTTATCCTCAACTGGATCCTCTTTGTCATCGTCGTTAGTTTTTTCAGGCGTATCCACCATGTATACGTCGTAGGAAGGAGTGGCCGTCCATCGTCTAGTGAATGGAGGGTTTTGGCCTTGCTCCTTGTTGGCATCATCGTCCGTACTGATGATGTCTTCGGAGCCGTAGTCAAGCATGTCGGTTAAGCCCTCGACAGTGGCTATGAAGTGGGTGGCGGGTGGGAAGCGAAATTCCCCATCATCAGCCTCTAGTTTGAACCATACATTGTTTGGTTGTGAGTCCCCCGCCAAGGACAAGTTCTTTAATGAGTTCAGCACATCGCCCAAGGGCGAGTGATGGAAGATGTCTGCGGCGCTGAATTCGAAGATCGATAAGCGATCAAGTTCGGTATCCGCGGACCCACATGGTTCGAAACTTATACCCAGAGAAGAGTACGGAGCTCCGGTGACACGAGTATTGCGTGAGGTTAAGTCCATGTGCGGCTCCAACGCCGGGGAATCTGTGGCCTCCGTGGTGGGGTTGAGCCTCCAATCCTTGGGTGCTGCAGTGTGCTCTGGATCTAAGGCCAGAGTGGTCACAGGAACTATCTCCGGGGTGTGGCCTTACAACAGATTTAGGTCATGTTCATCAAGGTGACCAGGAGCGATTGCTGTGGTTTCAAATCCCGCGAAGATCAAATCTCCATGGATGTCCGCAACATAATTCAAGCTCCCAAATCTGACCTGATGGCCAGGGGCGTAGCTATCGATCTGCTCCAGGTGGCCAAATGAGTTGGCCCGCAGCGCAAAGCCGCCGAACACGAAGATCTGTCCGGGGAGGAAGGTTTCTCCTTGGACAACGTCACTATCGACGATTGAAGGGGCCATTGAACCTTTCGTCGATGGCACAGTGGAACTCTCAATGAAAGCACCAATGTCGGTGTCAAAATCAGCGGATCTCGGGTAGGGGGTCCCGAACTGTGCGTCTAAGGTCGATGGTAACAGGAAACAGGGGACACGATGTTTACCCAGGTTCGGGCCCTCTCTATGGAGGTAATACCCTACTTCCTGCTTGATTGATCTTGATGGATATGAGTATTACAAGAGTTGATCTACCACGAGATCGTAATGGCTAAACCCTAGAAGTCTAGCCTGTATGACTATGGTAATGAGTCCCTCCCTTTCCGGACTAAGTCCTCCGGTTTATATAGACACTGGGAGGATCTAGGGTTACACAAGGTCGGTTACAAAGAAAAGGAATCTACCTATTTGGTCGCCAAGCTTGCCTTCCACGTCAAGGAGAGTCC
The DNA here is from genome assembly GCF_018294505.1 of Triticum aestivum. NCBI lineage: Eukaryota > Viridiplantae > Streptophyta > Magnoliopsida > Poales > Poaceae > Triticum > Triticum aestivum. The sequence continues at coordinate 328,153,384 of NC_057805.1, forward strand.
CATCCGGACACGAGTACAGTCTTCGGTGTTCGTATCTTCACAGCCCATCAGTCCGGCCCATGGCTAACAGGTCGGACGCCCGAGGACCCCTTAGTCTAGGACTCCCTCATTTATCGCCGGTCTACCCCGGACTCACCGAGGCAATGATGCTATATGGGTCATAGTGGACACGCTGACTAAAGTGGCTCACTTCATTCCTATCCGCACCACCTTTCGCGCTGATTAACTAGCGCAATTATATGTATCCCGGATTGTCAGTTTGCATGGAGTGCCAAAAACAATCACTTCAGACCAAGGTTCATTGTTTACATCCGCATTCTGGTCCCGACTCCATCAAGCTTTGGGGACCGCTCTCAAATATAGCACTGCCTATCATCCTTAAACAGACGGTCAGACTGAGCGGGTAAATCAAATCCTTGAAGATATGCTTCGAGCATGTGCCTTAGCCCATGGACCCAAATGGGAAGATTGTCTGCGATATGCGGAATTCTCATACAACAACAGTTTTCAAACCAGTTTGAAAATGTCACCCTTTGGAGCTTTATACGGCCGTAAGTGCCGCACTCCATTAAATTGGTCTCAAACCGGAGACAGTCGCATCTTCGGTACTGATCTGATATTGGAGGCAGAGAAACAAGTCAGGGAAATCCGAGATAGACTACAGCTGGCTAAGTCACGACAGAACAGTTATTATGATGCCAAACACCGACAAGTCAGTATTGAACCTGGTGAACACGTGTATCTCCGGGTAACACAATGAAGGGAATCAAGAGATCTCAGACCCGAGGAAAATTGGCACCAAGGCATATTGGTCCGTTCCTAGTTATGACACGAGTTGACACAGTTGCTTATCAGTTAGAATTGCCACCCGAATTGTCGGATGTGCACAACATGTTCCATGTATCACAGCTGAGAAGGTGTATTTCACCCCCCCCCCCCCCCGAGAAGAAGACGGATATGTCAGAAATTGAGCATGCCAAGGATTTAACTTATGAGGAGAGACCATTCAGAATCTTGGATGAGGCAGAAAGGGTCACACGCAGCAAAGCGACTAAATTTTACAGGGTCCAGTGGGAGCATCACACCGAAGAGGAAGCAACCTGGGAAAGAGAGGAATTTTTAAGGACAAACTACCCAGAACTGTTTTCCCAAGCAACCGAATCTCGAGGACGAGATTCATCTTAAGTGGGGGAGGTTTGTGACAGCCTGGTTTTTGCCTTCTCTTTTTTTTCGGACTTTGATTTGCATTTGCTTTGGATTTGGAGGTTTTGAATCAATTCAAATGGACTTGAACACTTGGGCCTATCCTTGATTTTCACCCAAGTGACACATCCATCTCTAACTCACTTTTTCTTCTCTGAAAAACGCCATAAAAGCCCAAGGAATATTTTTCATAAAAGAAAAATATTCATTTTCTTCCCTGAAAAGCACTTCAGAGAAGTATGCTCCAAAGCAACCCTCCTTTTCTTTGCCCACAAAAATCTGAGAAAATTCCCAAATATTCTTGGAACCCTAGGGCACCTTCCTGAGCAAAAATATTGCATAACTTTTTGTAATATTTTTTCTACAGAAAATCATTTCTGTTCTGGGCAGAATGACCACTTTCTACAGCAAGTATATTTTTCCTTGATCCAATAAGGCTGATTTTTCTTGAGCATCATTACCCTCCTAAGAAACTGTTAACCACCAAAAATCAGCCCTAAACCCTCTCTGGATTGACCATAGTCAAGCTCACAAGTTTCTGTCCAGAAACTTGCCGGCAAGAGAGCCACTCCCACAGTGCACCTGTGACCAAGCCAACTATGCAAAACGACCAAAACCACTAAGGACTAGCTGCCAGACATGGTGTTTAAGCTTAGCTCGGCCTGATGCCAAAGTTCACGCGATGACCATGAGAGTCCAAGGGGTTTGGCATGCGGTCGACGCGCTCTGGATGCCGCCGCGCGCTCTGTTCAGCGCGTGCTCGCTGCCCCGACCGCCGCACCTTGCCAAACCGCGCCACCATCTTCGTTTGAACCTCCTTAACTGCACCCTGGCGCTCGCCGACGTCGGAGCCGCTGCAGCGAGCACGGGCACGACGCGGCCAAGGCAACAGTGCACCCGTGCCGCTGTGCTCGTCGCGTACCGCGCTCCTGTGCTTGTCGCAGCTCGTCTACAGCCTCCGCGTGATCCCCGGCATCTTTACCCTCTCTCACTGACGCCATTCGTCGTCGAGCCACGCTCCAGAGAGCTCCGGCGAGCTCTTGATCCCCCCTCGGCCTCGCCTATATATAGCCCCCTCTCGAGCTCATTTCTCTTCACTCACACACTCAGCACATCTCCACGACCCCGTAGGAAGCCGCAGCTCGGCCGGGCAGGCCTCTGGCCGCCGTCCATGTCCTGAGCTCGCCGGCGATCCCTGTCCTAGGCCCCGCCCTCTCCAGAGCCGCTCGTGCTCCACCGACTCCTCAGGCATGTTCGTGGTGATCCACTGGTGCGAGCTGGTGCCGTTGGAGCTGTTGGACCGGCCTTCCCTCGCCGGAATCGCCAACTCCGACGAGCCCCGCCCGCTGCCGCCGCTGGAGAGCTCAGTTCCGACCCCGTCCGGCCACCTCTAGCTACGCTATGGGTACGGGCAGGTGCGTCTCGACCCCCTCTCCAATCCCATCCCTTTGGATCGGGCCAAGGAGCCCTCCTTGCCGGCGTGCGCTCCGGCGGAGCCTCGCCGTGCTCTGTCTCTCTCCCTCTCTCCCTCCGACCTGACCAGCAGGGCCCGCTGTCAGCCACACAGGCCGTGCCCGAAGCGGTATGAGTTGTGGCACCCGGGCGTTTTACGCCTTAGACGTCACCCCCCTGGATTTTCTTTTTAATTCAAATTTAGTTCAAATTTGACCAGAACTTTGACCAGCTATAACTCTTATTCTACAAGTCCAAATGATTTGATTCTTTTTGCATTTTGTTCTTACTAGAAAATCCAAGCAGCACACCCAAGATGGGATTTTTCCTAGCTGTCTAGAATTTCTGGTAATTTTCAGAAGTGTTCTTGATATTTTCTTTTTGTCATTTGAATTATTTTCCGAAGGTGAAGCTTGTCTTCAAGGCATCGAGGAGGAGTGTGAAGCTCCTCTACACTAAGGCAAGCCATAACAACAATGTCATGGTGTCTTTGCAATATTCATGATTTTCTACTTGAATATATATATTATTCATTGCATATAGTATTAAAATCAATAATGCTTGTGTTATTTTGTTTGTCATGGTCAAAAGGCTTAGTTAACAGAACTAAATGCTTGAACTAGTGAGATGTAGCCTGAGTAGTTGATCTAAGTAAGTTTGTCATGACTTTGGTCATATGATTATTGGTCTTATTGTTGCTATATTCATGCTAAGATATGTTTTATTTGATTAATGCCAACTAAAGTGATGAGTATAAATAACAAGTAAGAAAGGACTAGAAATGTTGAAAGTTAAGATTGTGCAAGTAGAACTTGGAATGAAGTTGATCTGTTGTGATTTTTGATGCATGATATATGGTTGCATAAGCATGGCATATTTTTGACTCGAGCATTTTATTTCATGTTAAACCTGATGATAACTGAACTTGAACATAGAGTTGGTCGGGTCATGGTGCCACTCAATCGGGCTGACGAGTGCAACCACATTTGCCTTTATAGGGAGGCCGGTAGTCGTCCGTTGTCATGCCTTTTGTCGGTGTCTCCAAAGAGGGAAGGTTATGGGCATGCGTTACCCTAGCCTGGTAAGCAGACATAACCTTGTGAACCTGTTGTTATTATGGTACCGTGTCCCCGTTTGGGACTGTTTGTTTGCCACGACGGTGGTAGTTTTGCCTTTGGTAGGCTGGGTCACCCAGGACTAATCCCGGTGGGGAGTTGGTCGGAGTGGCCGTAAGAGTGTCATGGCAATGGGAGAGTTCTGTCGGAATGCCGTTGGTCCACCCGAATGGGAGTGCGAGGCCATGGATTTCGTGGTGTGGGTAAAGTGCGCTACCTCTGCAGAGTGTATTAATCTATCGATAGCCGCGCCCGCGGATAAGGGCCAGTTCGTAAGTAAGTCACACCATGGATCAACTGCCATTAATGAATCTTGCACACTAATCAACTTGCATTGCACTGGTTGGATGATGATGAAGTCGGTGAGGCTTACTGTTGTGGTATCATTTGTGATCCGGGAATGATCACGTTTTGGTTACAAGGTAACCAGTTGAACAAGCATGGTTCCGTTCGTGCTTTGTCGTGAGCACTGTTTCGGTTGCGAGGCAACCGGTTGGTAAGAGAGTCCGTGTGACTCGATACACAAGTTTGGTTTTACTGCATGAATAACATGATGTTGTTTGCATTTAACTTGATTAAATGTCATGATGTTGTTTGTCATTATGGTTCTGTTTGCTGTGATCTTGCAAGTACATTCAATGTACTGACCTGGCGTGTTATGAAAGATTTCAGGAAAGTCTAACTGGATCGGAGAGCTGCCGTGTCTAGACCGTGTCCACATCGGTGTCCCTGTGCTATGGAGTCCTGCTACGTCGTTGTTCCGCCGCCGTGTAGATGTCATGCTCGAGGCCCCCTTTATGTCCACTAAATAATGTACATATTATTCAGCCGCACCAAGTGTGCCGCTTGGCCTCGCAACTTGTTGTAATGTCACTCTATGCTTCCGCTAGTTTCAATAAAGCGGTGATTTCTATACCAAGATGTTGTGTGTTGCCAGAAGACATGATCTCTGGCTTGGCAATACAGGGTAAATCGGTCGCTCTTAGCCAGGGTGCCACAGGATGGAGAGGTAGCTAGAGACTTTCTTGCTTGTGAGGATAGAGATGATCTTAAGAAATTATTATGCAAGTTGAAAGAAAAATCTTTGAATGCTAGAATGAAATGTGATCCTAAGTTTGCTACTTCACCTATCATTGTTATTGATAAGGATTTTGAATTCTTTGTCGACCCAGAGTTAATTACTTTGGTTGAATCTGATCCTTTCCATGGCTATGAAACTCAAATTGTAGTGGCACATCTTACACTACAAAAAAATGCACTTCCGTGATGATACGTGTTTGTCACAGTAGGTCACGATTTTCTTTCATGCATGTACATCCATGACAAATTTATGACAGAATCAAGATAGTCATACATGTGCTGTTGTAGAAGTGTTCCATGACATTACCAAAATTATCATCACGGAAGTGTCCACTTCCGTGACGATAAATCACGCGTCACAGAAGTGCTTTCGTCAAGGGTGACCGACACGTGGCATCCACCGTAACGGAACGCCGTTAAGCTACCGGGTCCGGTTTTGGATCCGATAACCCGTTAACAACCCCAACCAATGGGGATTTTCCACGTGTAAAATCATCATTGGCTGGAGGAAACACGTGTCGGCTCATCATTGGGACAGATGTCATCCACTCATTGGACCCAAAGCGCCTATGATACGTCGACACGTGGCACGGCCCAACAGAGGCCCATATAGGTTAAAAAGGCCGGCCCAGTCAAAGGCCCGTAGTACTTACTCAGGTACTAGTGGGCCAGCCCAATAATGGCCTACTTAATAAAGGCCCATATACGGCCCGAAGCCAGATCTGGCCCGTTAATAGTTCGCAGAATATTTGGGCCCATTTACGGCCCGAAGCCAGATCTGGCCCGTTAATTGTTCGCCGAATATTTGGGCCCAATTACAGCCAAGTGACTTTCGGCCTGTTAGAGGCCCGATGGACATGGGCCCATTTTAGCCCGGTGTGACTTTCGGCCTGGGAATGGCCTGTGCTGCCCATGGGCCATATATGGTCCGACGGGACATCGGGCCCACTAACGGCCCGTGATAAAGGTGGCAACAGTTAAGCCCAATGTGACTTTGGGCCTGTTAAAGGCCTGTCGCATAATTCGGCCCGTTGATGTCTGTACTAAGCTTTCGGCCTCTTAAAGTCCCATGATATCAGTGGGCCAACTAAGGCCCGAGATATGTTTCGGCCTGGTAACTGCCCGTGATATAACTGGGCCCAAAAAGGCCCGGTCTACATTTCAGCTTGCTGAAGGCCTGTCGACGACTAGTGAAAATTGAGGCCCAATATGCATTTCGGCCTGCTAAAGGCCCGTGGTTTCATCTGGGCCATAACAGGCTAGTACAATATTCAGCCTGTTAATGGCCCAACGCTACCTGGGCCAAACTAAGCGTTGGGTCCACAAAAGGCCCAACTAAAATATAGGCCGGTGTAAGTTGTGGGCCTCGCGCAAAGTGTGAAGGCCCCAATGATTCGGGCCCAAGAAAGATGCAGGCCGGCCCAATTGTGGCCTGCTAAACACCAGGCCCGTTAGAGGTGAATGTTTCGGCCCGGTCGACTACATCTGATTTTTTTCAGATAGCGAATGATGGCAGTAACTAGTAGGAATTAAGAACAAACCTACTCTATACAATAAAGAAATTACGGCATAGTAACTAAGAATGAACCTACACTATACAATAAAGGATTTATGGTATATTACGTCCACTGGGCATCGAAGTTCGCCACCAGTGATCATAACACGCAACGAAGAAGCAGATTACAAAAACTGGGCACCATTGCAGCGTAACAAAATAATACTGAATCGAGACCACTTCCAAGACAGTTCAAGAAAGGTTAGCCTTGCGCGGGAACTACTGCGCAAGCTGCTGAGCAAGGCTGTGAGACCGGCCTAGCATGTCGGTCATAGCTTCCAGGTGTAGCTGTTTAGCGATGAGGTTCTCATTGGTGTTCTCCGCAATCTTTCTCAGAGATAGGACTTCAAGTCAAAGTTGAGTTGCAGAATGCCTTTCTGCTAGAACTTGGGACTGAAGAAGTCGAACTGATACAGACAACGAATTCTTTGAGCTTGTCTAACTGCTAGTCTCAAGTAACTTGAACATTGCATCAAGACAAGACTTTGGGGTTGTCTCGCTATCTTCAAGATGTTTTGCCTTCTTTGCTGCAATATATGTTGGGTTTGTCTCACAGCCTTCAGCAGACTTGTGCATGCCAACAGGCATATCACCCTGAAACAAAGCAGAGAGATGACAGGTTTTGCACGTGTATAAACAAAGATGATAAATGTGCTGTCAATTCCATCCAATTTCAAATTAGAAAATAAAGAGTAAGTTCAAAATATCAATAGCATAATTTGGCATTGTTCATAATGCGGGGAGCTTCACCACACTACTGTATTACCATGTCAACATAACAAGCATAGATGAAGGGCAAAGAAAATCATTGTATCTATTTTGGTTAATGTGCATGGCATGTTGTTCATATCATTAGCCACATCAGTAAGATAAAACAGGAGATGACAAGGTGCAAACGTGGGCTGCTTCACCACACACTGGATTATAGATCCACAAAAACAAGCATACATATAGGGAGTATTGAGTAATGTGCATGGTATGAATAAGGAATTTGGTTTTACAAGTAAAACTTAGAACTTATGATTCTTGCGAACATGCATTTTGGTAGAAACAGCAAACTAAACAGCAGTAAACGATAGGGAGTATGAGCAAATTAAATAGCAGTTGAGGATAAAGGCTTTAGAAGGACTGACTTACATTAACAGTTAACACCGGCTTTATAATGCCCTTCTCCATGTCAAGGGAAGGATAACTCAAGAATTTCAGCACAAAATCTTCTTCATAAGCATTGCTTGTACTCTACATTTTGTAGAGAGTAATTATATATATGATAATACTGGAAGGGATAGAGGATAATGAAGATAAGATGCAGATTGATGCTACATAATCAACTACCAATCCCTGGAAGTGCAAGCATTACAGGACAAAATGTACTAACAAGAGCATGGGCTACACTTCTGCACTGGCATTGACTGTGTATTCTACTTTTTGGTAAGATTAAATATATATCTGATCTTTTTTAGTAAATGGTGGGCGAGGGAGATAAGATGCAGAATGCTACACGATGAACCAATCCCTCTTCCCATAATACAAGAGTGTTTTGAGCACTGGTGTATTATACAAAACATTCTTATATTATGGGACGGAGGGAGTAGCTGTTAATGTAAGTACAATGATAGACGACATTCAGTCCTTACAAGAGGACTGCATAGCTAAACCTCTTCAAAAGCATTGGGTTGATTCTAAATTTATGTAAGAGTCCATACGGATCTTATAATGTCCACCAAATGGATGATAACGAGGCTAACATGTGTAGTGATGCTACATAATCAAACAGCTATGAAAGTAAGTATGGTCATACAGGGCAAGAGGTACTCACAAGAGCAATGTAGTGTGCAGTATAGTTGTGAGATTCTGTGGGCCCTTGAGAATGAATGTTCTTCTGCTAACAGTTTTCATACAAGTGAGACATTAAGGCAAATGCAGAAATGTAGTTCAAATTGTGATGTGATATCATAGATAGTACCTTACGCTGCAGCCGAGACCAATGTGTAGCAAGATTATTCCAGTCACCGTCGGATAAATGTAGCACCGGAGACTTTACAGAAATTTCGTTTAGAGGCTTGCCATTGAAGTGTGCTTGCCTCAGGTAGGAACGATACTTCATCAACGAGTGCTTGAAAAGCGCAACCAACCCTTGCTCGTCTTCACAATCTAGTTTGGTCCTCGCCTATTTAAAAGAATGAAATCTTGTGTCTTCTGTCAACAGAAACATATGCAGTAATGACCATGAATAACATTAGTACATTACTTACGCGTAAGTTGCGGAGGAAGACTGGAAATTATTCTGTGTCTGTGGTATAATCTTTCCATGAAGGAAAGATGCGCACAAAGTTCCTGACAACAATATAAGCTTTGTCTGCTAAACTGGGAAGAAATGGAACAGGGGTCCTATTTGCTGCAATTGGGGCTCTCTCTGGTTCGAAAAGGGATTTGGCAACTGGATTTGGTGTACTCTTTGCTGGAATGGGGGTTTTGCGTCGTAGAGCTGGTGCTATGTCAACTAGCATAATCATAATGTTTGCTGCAGTTGGGGTCTGCTGAGTTGGGGCATCAGAAATGACCAGTGTAGTAGGGCTAGAGTCTGCTAGAGTTGGGGTGTTTTGTGGGTCAGGTGATATTGCAACTACACCTAATGGGCTATTTGATTTATCAGGTGCCACTATCTTTTCAAAATACTTTGCTTGTGCTCCTCCATGATCAGCAATCGTCCTCTTCCTTTTGAACGTCTGATACACAAGAACAGCATTTGAATGGATAAATATGGTATGATGACAGATGGAATATGTACTGAAAATGGATAGGCAGGGCGTATTCACATACACGATGTGTAAACTAAGCTAATGGCAGTTCAACAAAGTAGAAGCAATTCAAAGCATCAGTTGCAAGCTATGTGCGACAAATATAACCTTGGAAAGTTAGAGCAAGCACCTTGATGGGTGAATAAGATAGGGCATCTTCCTCTGACTCCTCCACTAGGGAGCTACATTGACTTAGGTCTCCCTCTAGCTCAGAATCACTGTTAGGATCATATTCTGAGCATGAATCTATATGTGGAGAGCGTTTGCATTGCATTGCATCCAGACTTGATTTTAGTCCCTTAATGCCAAGTTTGACAGCCATGGCATTGTTCTGCTTTATTCTTTTCATGCACGCAAGCTCATAATCATTATGATGCCGTTCAGAATCTGATATTCATGAAAACATAAAAAGTAGTCAGATTATCTATGGAATGCATTGCGGATTCAACTCGAAGAGTGTCTCCCTATAAACCCCTGCATATGCAAAGTTCACCCCCCAACCGTGCTGACCAGACCACACACAGAAATACAAACCCCTTATGTCTCTATAATAGGCAGACACACATTTCAAAACTTAAGTAGGAACATTAGAATCATATGAAATTCGTATTTGAACAAATAAACTAAGGAGTTATGAGTGGCATAATGTTTAGCTTCAAGGCTGGAGTGTTGGTAGTGCGACACAAAGCAAGTAGGCAGATTGTATTCCATGTAAAAGATCGAAGCCTATGTAAAAGCTGGAAATGACACTTTCTTTCTATACAATGCAGTGTTCGTTGCCCACACATGATGGAAGAGATCACATAGAGAAATACTATTCACTCATGTCTACGGTTGCAGTATTGAGAAACAGGGTGGTCCACCCTAAAAGAATATTGGCAACAAATATGACAAGGCAAGCGTAGATGTAGTGAATCAATCATTAACTTGTGAGCTTACTAGGACAAGTATGCAGAATTGTAACTGCAGTAAGGGACCGTCCAAAATCTGAATCAAGAAGTTTGTCTAGCACTTATTGTTTGCAACTAATCGACGTGAATAATTGGATATTATATCGAATGAGTAAGAAAGACAAGTAAAATTGTCAACAAACCTGGCTTGCAGTAGTAATCTGGCTTAATGTCACTACGACCAACAATCCAAAATGACTAGTGTCTGTTCCTACGGCCGGAATTTTGAAAACCCTGTGAACTTTACAGGTACTAAAGATTACCGAAATACATCTAAACCATTAAGTGTAGGTAGCACTGAGCACACAAAAAACCCTAATGAGAGTCCTGCCTAATGAGTAATGAATCAATTAGAAAATGGGTGATGAGGAGTGGCTGCTGAGTGTTGAGGACTTATCTCAGGATAAATCGGGTTGGCTTAGTGGGTGTTCCACGCCTGAGCCCTGAACGGACTGGGAAGGTAGGCACAGTGGCGCGCCCGGGCAGCGGTGACGCTGTTGGGCGAGCGGCTCCTGACCTCCTGTTAGTCTGGCGTCTCCTCCTAGAGTCATGTCGTCTGGGGACGGCAAGTCGCCGGCGAGGCAGGCGGCTGGGGCGAGTAGAGATCGGAAGCGCGCAGAAGAACAGAGGGGAATCGGGGCCTGGGACGACCCAAAATCCCAGGGTGGGCCGGTCCACCGTGGGCACCCTGTAGAGATACACACCCGAGCGATGAACATGCATTGTCGAAACTAATTAAGGAACATTCAGCTGACCAATTAAACGAATATGTTTTAATAATATCATATTCATATTTGAAAAATTAAGCTTGTTTAGCTTGATGGGTCAAGCAGTGCTATTATGACATGAAGCACGTATTCTGATCGTATAGTGATCATAAAAGGGGGAAACCGGAGAAATGATATTTAGCAGCCATTGTTTGCTTCGAACTAAGAACTAAATTCTAAGAGCTGAAAAGAAAGTAGAGTAACCAAGTTAAGATCTATTTTCTGGTTGAGATCAAAAAGTTGAGGAGATATGAAGTACCACCTCTCTTGCGGTGTCGTGTAGGCATCGGGGGTGCGATGGCTGCCGGTGGCGTTGAAGCAGATCTGCGACGGTAGACGGGTGCATCAGGGGATAAGTCCCGTTGCGGTGGAAGAGAAGGTCGTGTGAGCGGCCCCGGCAAAGAGGACGACGGCGCTCCGGCATGGTGGAGGACGGTGGCGATGGATGTGGTGGAGGACGGTGGTGATGGATGTGGTGGAGGACGGCGGCGATGGATGGGTGGCGGATGGAGGCTGGTGTGGGGATGGTGTTCTAGCGTGGACGGTGTATGAATGGGAAAATGGAGGGAGAGGTACGGGGAACCATGTTTTTGGGACACGCCTTTCTGAAATATGGGAAAGTTACGAACTTAGCCCCGTTTAAAATTTGGACGTCTCGTCGGTTGGGGATACGACGGTAATCTCGCATCTCGCCAATATTTGCCCAGAGCGATTTCGGGCGAGGAGAGGGTGGTTGGCGCCCATGGTTGGCGCCCACGGTGTATGGATGGGGCTGACAGGTAGGGCGGTTGTGTCACGTCTGAGTGAAGTTACAAACCTGCCCCTATTGAAAATATTCGCCTACATCGATTTCGGCTGAGTCGAGTTTGTTTTGCCGCCCACCGTGTATGAATGGGGAAATGGAGGGAGAAACAGAGGTCTTTCGGACGAGCTTGAATCAAATGTGTTTTGCCGCCCATGTTTGGCGCCCACCGTGTCGGAATGGGCTCAGAGGCGGTCGTGTCACGTCTAATTGAAGTTACTATCCTACCCCTATTTAGAGCAGTGGAAATCGGGCCGATGGATTGTCCGTGTAATGGGTAGACAGTAATTTCCTTCTCCCAAACACTTGGCTTCGGGCAGCCGACATGGAAGTGGACATTTTGCAGCTTCTTTTGAATTTTGGGACAATAAGCATCCACGTTTACCGTGGCAACTAAATTCGAATCCATTTTGTATTCCTATACGAATCTTTATAAATCATTATCTGTGTTTTTATATATCTTCAAAAGGACGACAAAGATGTATTCCACTGTCATATATGAATATGGTTTACAAGTGTCGATACTCAACTTCAGAAGCTAGAATCCAGTTTAAGGTGAATTCGAATATTTGGAACACTTCATGTCCAACTCAAATGTCACACGCAGCATAATGTGTACTCCCAGTTAGATATGTACACAAGCGATGTATCCAGATTCAAATACCGAGTCAATCAACCAAGAATGTACAGAACTAACAGACATATAAACACTTATAGAGTATATGGATCAATAATATCAACTAACATACATAAGCCAGGTCGCTGTACTTTTCTTTGCTACAACAGCATCCTTTTTTTAGCCAAGCTACTACAGCATCTTGGCCCTTTCCGATGCGTGCCACTTATGGTCCATCTATACTATTATTATTGTTGAATGCACATTCAGTCCAATTGGCATATTTGTAGGTCTGGCACAACAATCAAAATGAAATGTCTCCGAGTCTTATCAATTAATACAGACTTGTGCTCAAATAAAATTACAAACCAAAAAACAAAAAACAATTATTACATGATCTCTAAAACAAATGGTTTGATTGATTACATGAACAAACAACACAAAGGTTATTCAACGATGGAAAGAACATTTCACCTATGATTTACCAAGTGGGAATATAATTTCCTTTTTTCCTTTAAGACCTTAACAATGTGGTCAGTCTCAGCTTGCTTCGTTTTGAAATCCACCAAATATGTAATGGTTGTCTGAGTACTGCTACTGATTGTGCTGTTTGCTTCCTCAACATGTCAACTTCATCTCTAAGTGCAGAAGCAGAATCTCTTTCTACCACTAGTTTAGCCTCTAGAGCATCAGCAGTTGGCAATTCATAATGCATGATTGGGCCGGTGCCACTGCTGTGGGATGATACAACGTCCATGGGGACCTCGCTCTTTGATCTTGGGCTAACCTGTTTTGCCATTAAAGTTCCGATTGGATTCAGAAAAGTTGAAGTTAGCAAAACATCTCAACTGGGAGTTATAACAGCAAACCAGTTAAACAAACAAGGAATTAAAGAGTTTCAATTCGATGCTGAAAAGTAGTTATTAACATCATTGTAACCCGTTGTTGCAGCAGCAAAGCAGTTAAACAAACAAGTAGCTATTTAAGTTCAGGCAAACAGGTAATTCTTAACAGTAAGTATCAAACACATAGATAGGCGCAGTCTATAATAGGATTAACAGGCTGTGGCATTATGTAATCAGTAGCAAACTAAATTAAGCCAAGCAACGTAATTGAACAATTTTGCAATAAGTGGCTAACTAAAATTCCGAGAAGCAGGTAACTGAACTTACGCTAGTTCTTTGTACAGGCACACTGCAACTTCTTTTTCGCTTACAAGGTTGTACGAAGGAGTCCATGGCATCAATTGCTTGGATACGCAGTCCCAATACTTCTTTCTTCCCACACTGCATTGGTAAGTCGAATGGTTAATCTGGTAAGATGGTGCGTCCTTGATATGTTATATGAGGACGTGTAGTCAGACTAGTTGTAGCCACACACATCACACTGGCTTTTACTGTATATTTCATGCGATTACTTTTGGCATATCGAGATCTAAGCAATCTACAATAGGATGAAAAGACTGGCATCCTTCACATTATTGGCGAACTCAGTTCATAGAAACAAGCAATTCAACCATTCTGTGGGTAAATCAAAAGCGCCACTGGAATATTTTTCACTACCCCTATCATACACGCAAAAAGGGGCGACGCCACCATAGGGGCTGGTATGGGCGGCCGCCTCGGGTGGCTCGAAAGTGTGCACCTAGTTTGAGTCGTCCAGGTTGGCCCAGGCTAGTTTTGTTCGTCCCAACGCACGAGCAGGCAATGTAAAAAATGAAGAAAAATGTTTCAATTTGGATAGGCCAATAACATAAGTGCAAGGCAGGCCCTATAGCAGGCTCGCGGCCCAAACGAGCGCCTCCCATATCGATCGACAGCAGGAAAAATCCCAATTCATTAGCTCCAGCCTCCAGTCTGGTTCGCTCCTAACCTAGCCTCCGCTGGATAGACCAACACATCACTTCATCGCGCCCTCGTTGGAGGCGGTCGCCGGGCTTCAAGGGAACGGAAGGACAAGAAGATGAAGATCCAACCCTGGGTGTAGCCTGCGTGGGAGGCAGCGGCGGCAGCACGGGCATGGCATCGAGCTTGCGCAAACGGACAGTCGCAGCTTGCAAGAGTAGCATGCGCAACGAGCAGGTACATCACATCCCTAATTATATCTAATTCAACTCTTCAATTTCTGGCCAATAGTTAAACCTGACAGTGTTGTAAAACTGCTTGTATGTAGGGAATCTATGAGAAAATGAAACCAATTTCTACTTATTTTATAACTCCCCCAATCAATAATGAACTGACTGAATCTGATGTATCTAATCAAGTTTCCGGTGCAAACATCCAAGCTCATGTTGTTCTTGAGCCTGAAGTGTCTAATGAACAGACTGCTAATGAAGGATTTGATGCAAACATTTTACATGCTCCTGGTGATGAACATATAGTGTCTAATGAGGCATCTAATGCAAGCATTTTGCAAGCTCCCATTGAAGGATTTAGTGTCTAATGATGATCTGCTATGTTGAGAGAGACATAGAGATTTGCAGGCATTGATGACAAGCAAATTATAGTGCATTTTCATGGCTTGAGGAAACGTCGAGGCCATCTACCAGAAAGTCCCCGTATCATGACAACGTAGCATAAATACTTTTCTAATCTGTTGTTTGAAACTATTGGCATACTTGTGCAGGATAGATATATTGATATGCAGTTTGCGCACTGGTTATAGGTGCAATTACACTTCGATATTTTCAGCCAGAGAACGAATAATTCAAGCAGGTACAGACCATGTTTGTAGTCCTTGTACACCATGTTGCATTTTGTGTTTTTTGGTGCTTGCATCATTTAGTGTTTATAATCTGAACTACTTTGGATCATTAGCTGGTTTTCAAAGTGCATGTAGCTTCACATTTCTCAAGTTATGTTGATTTCCGGAGTGCAAGTGCCTTCGTATTTTTTAAGTTAAATGTTCGCCCCTGGTAACTTGAATTTGTGGATCCGCCACTGCACACAAATCATACACGAATGCCAGTACGAATTAAATGAAATGCAGGGACTTACGCTAGCTCGTTGCACAGGCTCACTGCATCTCTGCTTGTGCTTGGGATGTTCCATGTACAAGTCCATGTTACCACTTGGTTGGATGTGCATGCCTTGTGCTCCTTGCATCCCCCTCTGCATTTTTGACACGGCGAATGGCTGATCAAATAAGAGGAATCGACCTTGCTATTGTACCGGAGGACAGGTACTTACAAGCTTATACGGGTGTGCAGGATGTGTACCAGATCCCGTAGCGCCGTCATGCTTCGCTAAAAAATGGATTTGCTTGTTTCAGATGATATCTCCAGAAGAAATAAGAGTTAAAGTCATAGTTGGATAGGCGTGTAAGCTAAGAGAGCAGTGAAAGGATATCCAAACATCATCGGAACAATGCACAAGGGAGTGATGTGTGGATACCTAGTTCGGGCCGGCGTTTGGGCATGCTTGCCTAGCTAGAGTGCGGGTCACTTCAGAGCCATTGAGGGTGATGCGCTGGCGTTGGCTGGCCGCGCACGGATGCAGATCTTGAGTGGCAGCAGAGCGCTACGATGCGGTGGACGAGACCGTTGGTGAAGCCCCAGCGCCCTCGGGGGGCGGAGGCGCGACGATGTGCTCGGTGAAGTAGCCCCGGTGAGCTGGGAGACAGCGTCGGTGAAGCGCATGCGGTGGAAGTCGGTGTCTGTGAGGCACGTCGGTTGCGGCGGCCGACGTTGTCGGTGGACCACCCGGTGCGGTGGACGAGGGCGTAGATGAGGTAGCTCCGGTGCGGTGGTGAAGCGCGACCGTCGTCTGCGTCGTCGTCGTCCGGCACAGAGGTGGGGAAAGAGACGAGACGAGGGGAAATTCAAACTTTGCTTGGGTTGGCGGCGAATTAGGGATTTGACCAATCTGGGCGCGGAAGGGGACGGTGGAGAAGGGAGATTTTGCAGGCCTGGAATTGGGGCCGCCAGATATTTCAATCCGAAACGTGGAAGCGCGAACTTATTTTGTCGTCATCCTTTTTTTGGGGGGGGAGGGGGGGTGGGTGGCTGGGTGCTAAGCGTCCGTCCGACACACGCGACCACCGTGACACGACCCTGGTCTGCCTGGTGCGCCTACATTTGAGAATGCTAACGAATCTTCTTTCATTTGCAAACGAATCTGTATGTATTACCATGCCCATGTTTTCCTTGCAATAATTAGTCATTCGAAACGAGATACTATAAATTAATTAATGAGGAGTTATTTGAAAAAAAATCGAAACGGTATCCACGCTAATGTGGATTAGAGTGTGTGTCACATAATTAGTTATTTGAATTAGAGTGTGTGTCACATAGCGATCTACAATTCTAACGTGGATTTCGCAATTCACTGTATCCACACTACTTTTTTAATACAAATTCATATGTATATGATGAACACCATGGTAGTGAGAAAACTTTTGGATGGATTCAAACATATGACCTACAAAATAGCACAACAAATCGAGTCAATGTCAACTTTTCGAAACCTAGTATGGCACGAATTCGAAATAATTACCCATATGCATGGTCCTCAGTTCAAATCTTACAATGTACACCGAATTGAAACATCGATATTAAGTCTCGTACTATCTACATTCAAATGTTGTTTTTAGCCCCCCCCCCCCCGCACACACGCTACATACTTCCTGTATCGGTCAATCTTCCTCTCCTAACCACCTTAGGAAGCTATCGGTTTCCAACACACATCATTCTTTCTCTCCATGTTTCGATCTCTAACTCTCTCAACTACACAACCCCCTTTTTCCACTCTGTTACGAAATGTATTTACCTCACACACCCGCCATTGCACCCCATGCCGAGCTCTCTCTCTCTCTCCCTCTCCCTCTCACCCTCTCGCGCTAAATACATGCATTGCCTATCTAGCCCCCCAACCTCTCGTGCGCACGCACGCACGTTGTCTATCTAGGTCACTCCCTCGAGACTGTCTCACTCTTTCTTCCGCACGGCGGGCCACACTCGCTCAATCTCGCTCTCTTTATCTGAGTCTCGTTTAACCTCGTTTTCTTTCACACACAAATGATATATCTCCCTGTTCGGGCCTCGATCGACACACTCTATACTCTCTCACGCAGATTGTCTATCTAGGTCAGTCCATCGAAGCCGCCCCCACTCTTTCGACCTCATGGCGGGCCACGCTCTCTCTCTCTCTCCCTCTCTCTCCTCTCCTCTCTCTCTCTCTCTTTGTATGTCTCGATTGACCTCGCTCTTTCTCGGACAAAAACGATATATCACCATGTTTGAGCCCAATTCGACTTATTCACATTGTATACTCTCTCACGCACATTGTCTATCTAGGTCACTCTCTCCAACCCGTCTCACTCTTTCGATTGCACGATGACCCTATGTGATCGGTTGACCTTGCTTCCTCCCACGCACAAAATATATCTACACGTCTGTGACTGGATCATCTCTCAAGCTCTATCTTACAGCCCTCACCCTTGCCAAAAGCTCAATCGGACAATATCTCTCCAGAGCATATATATTTGTTCAATGAATGTCGGACCACACTCACTTTGTCTCTCTATCTATATGTCTCTCGATTGACCTCGCTTTCTCACGCCGTATCTTCCACACATTGAAGCTACCTCTCCATCCCTCGCAAAGCCGGAGCTATTTACATTGCGAGGGGCACTCCAACCTTGGATTAATTTGTGTAGGCATTTATTCCGGTCGGTTTAGATTATATTTTCGTAGCATTCGGCCCACAACTACTCCAAACACCGTTGCAACCCCCGCAACTCCCCTAGTTGATTTCCCTCTGGCTCGGTCATCGCTCTCTCGCACGTCCTTTCTCGCCTTCAACGTCGCACCATGGTATTATTGCAAAAAACTCTGTTGTTCTCTTTAATTATTATAAATAAGCTACAAAACTACACACCGATAGTCCACTTGGAATGGAACAAATTTCGACCCACAAATTAAAGTGCTACAAACTACACACCGAGGGGCCCACATGTCATGAAACAAATTTGGACCCATATACAAATTAAAAAATAAAGGACGAGGATCGAACATGCGACCAGGGCCTTCAAGCCGCACGTCAATAGGCAACATACGTAGAACAACAATGTTTGTTGTACCTCCCTTTGTTCACATAATGTTTTTATATTACCACAGCCTATTTAATTGATAACATGTAATATTATTTTTAGTACTATTCGCCTTCACTTACTGGTGGGTTCCATGTGTGCTCTCTCTCTCTCCTCCCCTTCTGCGTTTAGACGCACGGGCAAACACGAAGAACTCGCGGGCGATGTTGCCGTTGACCATATCTGGACGCGTTCACAAGTTACGGCACCAGTTTCACGTGCTAGCAGCACTAGTCAGTGTGTACGTGCAATGCACGTTAATTTGGAAGTATATTAAGTGCATGCGGATATTAAGTAGGATATTATTTGCGTGTTATTATGTGATTAGCACTATTTTTGGCATGAAATTAACTGCACGCTAAACGTGTTGAGCGCTCGACATTGAAGCAGTCTAGGTCGTTGGATGACAAGGAATACATGTGGCTTGATGACGTTTTATATTTAATTTGATACGGCTCTAGCAGAACATTCAATCAATCAAACCATAGATTTCGTTCAGTCCGACTCCGACTTTTAATTATACGACGATCGATCTAAAATAAACGGAAATGATAAACGTTCAGATTTTAAGCATGGCAATCCGAACGTTTTTCATGGCAAATTTAGATTACGCGGCGGCGGCGGGGGCATCTTGCGGTGGGAAGCGGCTCCTCTGTCGTGCTCTGTGTGTCGTCGGGCCACTGACCGACGGCGATGGCGGCGCCTTGCGCCGTTGTTGGCGTACTCTTGGATGTTGGCCTAGCTTCAAGGAAGGCCAAAATGTTCTGGACTTCGGAGCGAGTCAACTGGCGGGAGGAGGCGACTGGCGTTGGTGCAAGGAAGCGGTCAACGGTGGCCATCCATGCCGCTGAGGGGGGCACTGGCACCCGCGCGGGGACAGGCGATGCCAATGGCGCGGCAGAGACATTCGTGTGCACGGGCACCGGCATGGGCGCGCACGTCAATGCACACACAGGCGCATGCGCTGGCAGGTGCACGGGCACTGGCATGGGCGTGCGCGTCAGTGCACGCGCAGGCGGATGTGCTGGCAGGTGCACGGGCACGTGAAAGTCGGCGGGGACCTCATGGAACCCCGTGGCATCAAGCTCGGCGACAATGTGCGGCTCCCAGCCCATCAATGCCAAGGGGATGGGCGCTGGCGCAATCGGGGCGACGCGAGCCGGAATGGGAGCGGGGACAGGCGCAGCGTCTTCCCGCAAGGCCAGTTCAAGCTCGTCCCAAAGCGCCTTATGTTCTTGAAACTCCAGCTGGGTGTCTTCCTCAAGAAACTCGAAGACTAAGGGCAGACCATCGTGATGCGGCATGTCGTACGTTTAGGTCAGGCTGGTTGGAGGTAGATGACTGGAGAATCGGAGAGGAAGAGAGAAGATTGTAGCGATACCGGGTAGTACGGGGTTGATTTTAAACTGCAGCGCTAGCGACATTAAAAGTGGGAGCAGTTGGGACGAAGGTGGGCGGCGGAGCCTGGTCAAAGGGCTCGCCTCTCGGTGAGCCTGCACAACGGTCTGCTCGCACGCCTCCCTGTCAGCCGGCGCAGCGGTCTGCTCGCACGCCTCCCATCGACTCACACGCTTGCTCGGGCGGCACCTGCCGATGAGAAGCGGGACTCGTGGCGGCACGTAAACGCCCACGGTTTCAATAGTGAAAGCGTTCGCCTTAACATGACAAGTCTTTGTTCCAAAATACCTTGGCTCTTCATTTGTTCAACTTGTCATAAGCAGCTTGTCTCAAATTGAAGAAAAAAATTATGAAGTAATATTTGTGCCATATCACGTGACCATGCTCAGTTTCAAGAATTTATGGTCACTTTTGGATTTTCTGAAATTTAAGATCCAGGATTCGAAACAATATCATAACCTGCATCATGCAATAAATTTTCAAGCCATACATTTGTCCTGTTGTATTTCTTAAGAAAGCATTTGGTCAAACATTTTGCTTAGTTAGACTTCAGACAAGTTATATATGCAGAGCAAAAGGATAATCCCTCCGTACCAGTGCATTGCCTGATATATTAACTCAAGTACTAGGCACGAACAAACGGGCTCAATTCTGTGCTCATCCTGGTGTAGTAGTAGTAGTACTAGGAAATGCAGTTGACGGGTGACCTTGGCGAGCGGTGACCGAGGGAATTGAACCGTGCTCGGCACGGTAGGTAATGTTGTCTAGTTACTAAAGCATCCCTCCGTTGTTCATCGGTAGTCATTACGGACCGGGGACATGAGGGGAATTTCCTAGGGCTAGAATTCTGGCCGCCAGATATTTCGACTCGAAACGCGGAGGCTCGACTGGTTGGGGTTGCCTAATGTGCGTACCACGCACGCCACCAGAAGGACACGAGCCCGGTTTTTTTTAGGATCAACACTAGCCAAGGTCTGGCTGGTACGCCGTTGGGCCCTACCATTCGACAATACGAAAGGAACCTTTTAAATTGCCGAACGAATCTATGTGTATTACAATGCCCGTATTTTCCTTGCAAATACTAATCTCAACGTGGTAATTGATTTATGACGAGTTGTTGAATTAGAGTGAGTTTGTGATATAGTGATCTCAACGTGGATTTCACATTTCATGGTATCCCTGGTAAGTTTTTCAATGCAAATTCAAATTTAAAAGATGAACAATATGGAGGTGAGAAAACTTTGTATGTATCAAGCATATGACCACACACACACACACACAGACACCCACACACGAACACAACAACAATCCAATAAGTATAGTGCATCTATTTTTCCAAACCATGCATGTATGACACGAATTCAAAAATACTCCTTCTGTTCCTAAATATTAGTATTTTAGAGATTTCAACAAGCGACTACATACGGAGCAAAATGAGTGAATCTACACTCTAAAATATGTCTATATAGATCCGTATGTGCCAGTCCACTTGAAATCTCTAAAAAGACTAATATTTAGGAACGAAGGGAGTAAAATGTAAGACATGCATGGTCCTCAATTCAATATTTAAAACGAACATGAAACTGAAACATGAATATTAAGTCTAGTACTACAGTACATGCAAATGTTGTGTTTAATTAGGCGGAGCTATGATTGTCGGGGGTCACCCCCTCGACCTTAGATAAAATTGTGAAGCTCTGTTTAGGGTTGTTTAGATTATATTTGTCCCCACCCTCCCAACCACCGATTGGTTGTGCACCCCCCACCCCTCCTCCCCGGGAGAATATCATGTGCCTCCATACCTTAGATGCTATATGCCGATACGAGTTGCTTGGAGCTTGTAGATCTGAGATATAGCAGCTCACATGATGTCTTAATATTTTTATAAGAAACCTTGATGAGTTTGAGAATTGCACAGAATTTGTACAAAAACTACTCAGATGCCCTTGGATCCCATATCCAACGACCTCGAAACTCGTATCACCGTAGCATCTAAGATGAAGGAGGACATCATATTCTCCTGTATGTAAGAATATCATGTGCTACTACACCTTAGATGCTTTGGTGATAAAAGCTCTTCGGAGCCGTTGGATTTGTGACCCAACACCTCCTCGGTGGTTCGAATGGTTTTCTGCAGAAAAGCCCCCACAGAGTTCGGCCACTACTTACAAGCACAAAGACTGCTCAGATGCCATTGGATCTCAGATCCAACGACCTCGAAGCTCGTATCACCGTAGCATCCAAGCTGCGAGAGCACCTTATGTTTTCTCGCACGGGAGAATATGAGGTGCTCCCGCACCGTAGATTCTATGGTGATACGAGTTCACGGAGATCTAACGGCCCACAGTAGGAGGTTTGAATGTTTTTGCAATATACGGCTGAGAGAGTTTGGGAATTGCGCAGAAAGTACAAGTACTACGCATGTGCCATCTGATCACTGATCATACGACCTAGATGCTCATATCACCGTAGCGGGTAATTAAGCTACGGGGAGCACCTAATATGAGCAACGGGGAGCCGTTGGATCCAAGATGTAGCGGCACACACGAGGCCTGAATGTTTTATTTGTAAAAAAACCTTTGGAGAGTTTGGAAATTGCGCATAATTACAAAGACTACTCCCAAGCCATTGGATCTCACTTCCAATGGTGTAAAAACTTGTATCACCATAGCATCTAAGCTGCGGGGTGGATGTGATATTCTATGCCGCTGTCATTTTTGTTCGTAAACTTGCAAAATATGTGTAACTTGTGCCATTACTTGTCTAACCGCGCAAAGTGTTTTTTCAAAAAAACCATCCTACACTGAAATATCGGAACAACACACGGGGGTCCCACTTGTCATTAATCAAATTTGTACCTAAAACTAACAAATCTGAAAGACGAGATTCGAACTGGCAACTTGGACGCGTAAGTCGATAGCCTGAAACAACAACGGTTGTTGGCTTTGTCCCATAACTTGATTTTATACAGTATTACATTGAGTAGAGTAGAGGGAGTGCCTCGTCAACACGTGCATGACCGTTGACTCACTTACTGGTGGGTCCCAGGTCTGCGATCTCTCTCTTCTCTCCATCGTCTAACCTTTGCACGGGCACACACGAAGAGCGGCGCTAGCTTGCTGTGGTGTTATTACAACTAAAAAAAGCTTGGAAAATAGAAGAATCGCCTAGAACAAGAGACGTTGTGGCTGGTCGAGACGGAGCTAACCACACCTATCCTCCATGCCATGTTAGCATGATGAAGCTGTGTGGCTAGTGGGGTGTTTTCGACCGACTGGCTGGGTCGCGAGGTCAAACCATAGGCACTACGTCTGATACAGTAAATTTTTACACGCACATTTTTCCTCCGTGCCGAGACATGGCACACCCTACCGCGCGGTTTTGGGGTCCTCCCGGGTGGTGCACGCATATATTCTTCCTGACGTGGGACGCCCTACCGCGCGTTTTTGCCGAAGCAAGTAAATGAGTCATCAAATCATGAAAGACCACTTTTCCCGTCGAGTACATCAGTGAAGCACGGTGGCTAGCTAGTTGGGCTAGTTCGACCGATTAGCTAGGCCGCCGCCACATTTGTTTTTTCACCCCTTTTTTATCTACTTGTCGGCAGGTAAATTTAAATATCCACCGCGGTGTTGCTCTGGTGTTTGAGTGCGGCAGGATTTTTAATTTTTTGATTGACGGGAGCAGGCGCGGCAGCAATTAGTCACGATGACTCCGCCTGTAAAACCCACTGCTCCCTGATGTGAGAAGTCGTCGACTGGTGTTTTACCATGGTGAAAACCAAAAGATTCCCCGCTCCTCGGCTAGCTCCCTCTGCCTTCCCATAGATTGCATTGCCTTTCAGCCGTTTCGCCCCTGCATCACCAACGTCGTGCGCCTCGAGAAGCAGAGGGACTTCGGTGGTGTTTAGGCGCCCTCTGCATGGGCATGTCCATGTCTCGGCGCAACATGACCGTTGGATCAAACTCAGACGGTGCAGATCAGTCACTGTAGCACAAAGCGTGTGGGTGTGTTTGGTTGCATTCTCATCTCAATATAGTTGTTTCCTCTTCATGTATTTGTGTTAACCTACTAGTGTGGACTCATGCACCCTTCATGCACTCTGCCAAACACCCAAAAGTGGGTCGAGAAGGGAACTTTTGCTCCCATCCCGTGCACCCTTCATACACCCTGCCTAACACTATTCGTGCTTCATATGGTTCATGTTTCATGGAGTACTGTAGCACCGTACTCTCCGTGCGTTGTAGACCTAGTTCTGTTAACATTGATCTCACCGTTCATTCTCGACCGGACAGTCGAGAAAGCGGTACTATGTTACTACATTACTGTTCATGTAGTTGACATGCTCACAACATCATTTGTTGTCGTCATATCTTACTACACTAGCAACAAGATTATGTAGTACTGACGTATGAACCACTGCACATGCCTAGTAGTAGGAGCACTGTGTATGTTCAAGTGGCTGCCGTGTTTCGCACTCCTCCGTCATAAGAGTGGAAACGCTTGCTGTAATCATTTTTTTCTTCAGAAAAATAGTGGACACGCTCTACCATGCGGATCCTCCTCCAGCCATGCACTAAATTATTCACTTTCGCCGACGTGTGGGACAGCCAACATCGGGGTCCACCAGCCATGCACTAAATTACTCCATAGTAGAGTGACGGTAGACTACCCCGATCGAAGCGCCGCAGTAATGCCCAATGAGCCGTCAAATCACAAAACCCCCTCATTTCTAGCAGTAAGTTGGACGAACGAAGCAACCATCATTTTACTCTTCTCTCTCAGCTTCCTCTCTACCCAACTCGCTTCTCCCTCATCTTGTTCCTCATTTCTTCAAGAAAACCCCGACCTGCTCCTGCCATTGTTCTTCTCTCCCAAAGAAGGAAAGGTGAGCGCATCAATGGTGTTGATTCTGGCCAAGGCCCGGTCTTGCAACCCCGAGACTGATCCTATAACTCCCTCTCTTTTCTTCTTTTGGGTTTGTGATTATGGTTTCTTTTCTTTTATTTCTATTTGATAGTTTCTTGATGGACGCTGGAGCACCGGCCGAAGTGATGTTTATGGCTCTGGCCAAAACCGTCGAGGCTCATGGTACGAAGAAGCGCAAGCACCCCGCCGAGACTACCACAGACAAGCTCAAAGCCATCGCCCTGTCCAAGCCCCCCTCTCCGGGATCCCTCATTAAGCAAGTCCAGGTAATATCTCTTCTTGACGATATTTTTCTCGATCTTGATCGTGTTTTTTCATCTAACACACAGTACTAGTACTAGTAGTACAACTTTCTGGGTGATCTTGCATGTGATTTTTGTGTGCCAAATGACGGTTCTAAATTACTCTTTTGACCAAAACATGCGAGAGGTTGACACTGATTTCTTATAGATTACTTTTGACTATCCCTCCATCCCAAATTTCTTGTCTTAGATTTGTCTAGATACGGATGTATCTAATACTAAAATGTGACTTGGTACATCCGTATCTAGACAAATCTAAGACAAGAATTTTGGGACGGAGGGAGTACTTTATGAACATCAATGCTACCTTTGAAGAGGGTATATTTGCCTCAGTATCTTGTGTTATGGATATTGCAAGTAATCCCTCTGCTCTCATGCCTTTGAAGACATGTTCTAGTGTCTTTGCTCACTCATTTATGTGCGTATATGTAGTCATATATGGAGTATAATATCGAAAATCATCTTATATTTCTAAACGGAGGTAGTAATAAAATATGATTTCTGTTTGAATTAGAACCAGGTCCGCGGTGATGAAGTTCTCAAAGTCATGCCGTGTGAACTGGAAGACCTGAGGATGAGTTCTACTGCTAAACTATCCAGCTGTTGTGTCCTTGTCGCCACGTGTCCTGAACTAGTGTTTTCATGTAGCATTGTTGTCAGGCGTGTTCTCAAGGCTGTACTTGACCACAACAATTTCCTGGCTGTGCCTTTGATTACGAAGGGTGTGGTTCTTGTAAAGCTTCCCAACAAATCTGATGCGTCCTGTCTTCATGATCATGTTTATGAGTGGAAAGACCACTCTGTTAGGTTCTCCAAGGTTGACGAGATGGTGATGGTGCATGTAGACATCTCTCATGAAGTCCATGGCCTAGTCAGTTATGCGGGGTTCATCCTGTAGGTCGGTGGCAAGAAATAGTCTGCAGAGTTTAATTAGTGCAACTTTGCTTGTCTGTAGTAAGTACTATTGTTCAGCACTTGATTTGTGTTTGTGAACCCTGTATTGTTTATTAGTACTGCCGCTTTTGGTGTGTGGTCAGTCCTAAGAACGGTCTATGTTAATGTTTGTCCACTCAATTCAGTCTGTATATTTTGAAGTATCCAGATCATCTTTTTGTGAGGACGGTTTATCAACTACGGTTACACTCCAATATCTGTATGCATTGCAGGGTTTATCGCACCCACCAGGATTTCCAGTCCCATGGATGTTTGATCCATATGATTTGTCACGACCTTTGGACTGTCCTGCTTGTGGGAGTAGGCGAGGCCCCCTGCATGCCACCCGTAGTTGGACGATCAATCTTCTGTTTAGTACTTCAACATAGTGATTTCCTGGTAAGGATTCACTTGTGTCACATCAAGTAAATCTTATTGATTTACTGTCTAAATCTTATTGATTTAATGTCATGTTTTCTTTATTTTCCTGCAATTTTATGATGCAGGTTTTCCCATGTGACATTCATCACAGAATAAACTATTTAGTTTGCTCTACGATGGCTTTTTTTGTAGGTTTCACTTCTTATGTCGTGTCAGTAACGAAGGCACTGTCCATCACTTATATTACTGGAAAAAATTGGATCAGTCTGTTGTCTGAGTACAAGCTGAATCCCTATGATGAACTGCAGTTTGGTTTAACAAAAACGCCACAATTAGTCCTTCTCACGTTTAAAAGAAATGAAGAAAAAACTGGATCACGGTCACGAAGCCTAGTCAAGTTAGAAAGCTGATCATAGCAGACCAGACATGATCGCCGCTGTCTCGCACATCGATACCACCTTCAGCAACGGATCGAGCACCGGCAGTTGCTCTAGCACTGACAGCGGTAGCAGTCTGATCCAGGTGAGGATTGGGCACCGACCGCGTCAGCGGATCAGGCTGATCTATCAGAGGATCGGGCATCGACACCGGCACCTGCTCCGTCACCGGCACCAGCTCTACAAGGAGCACCATCTCTGGCAGCAGCAGCGACTTCGGCACCTGCACCAACACTTGCACTTGCATCTGCTCCGGCCCGTGCAGCGGCAACCGAACGAGCAGTTGCACCGGCAACAGACTGGGCTGCAGTTCGCACTTCATATACCAAAGTCCTAACAAAAACCGACATGTCCACCTTCTTGGTAAGCATTGGCCGCCCAAGTTTTTCATTCTTTTTTCTTTAAATGTTGTTTCGCATGATTCACTGTGTTGATCTAACTGTTTGGGTATGTCTTCTTGTTTGCAAGCAGAGAATTCCTAGAGCAACGAGGGAGTCATTCAACAATCCGAGCGACAGCGGCCAAGTTTCTCTTACCATGCGCAGCCTTGGTGTGAATGAACCTGCTCAATATACCGTAAGTACAAAGGATGGTCGCATGATGATTGATGCTAAAGGATGGTCAAGGTTCAAATCTAAATCATATCTTGCGGTAGGGGATGATCTCAAAATCAAACTTTCTCGGCAAGGAGAGCTGGTCCAAATCAACTTTGAAATTCTTCAGTAGCAGCACGCAACTGCCGAACTGATCTGTCCTCCGAGAGATTTTGATGTAATAATCTGGCATGGTGAAACAAGTGTCCTGTGTGTATAAGTAATACGACAGTATTATTTATCACATGGTATATCGTTGATAGAATTGCAACTCTCATTGCTGGTTAGGAACTGTCGTTCGATTTCATTCCAACAGCTGTCGTGCTTTATTCAATTTTGTGTATTCACCTTGCGACAACATCTAAAACCAGCGCCGTACCGATCGCTTGCAATATGAAAAGCGCTGAGGTAGAACACATGGGCCCCCAAACATGCAGGGTGGGCCTGCGGCCCAAAGTCCAGAACCGTGAGCCTGTCTGAGTAATATTCTCAGCTGAACCCCCATAATGCCCATGCGTTGCACGTAACATCAAGATGCATTTGTATGAGTATTTTATATTGTGAGAGAAAAGGATGAACGAGGGAAGGCCTTATTTGCAAATGTGGAGAGGTGTGTGGGTACCTTTTTGCAAAATTTCCATAGTTTCCTTCCTATCCGTCAGATATAAATCGTACGGCCTATATTGCAGGATGGCAGGCACACCATCATCACCAACTCGTCTATACTGTGTTAAAAACAACTCTGTTTTTTATAATTATATATGTTATATATATTCCCCTTGATTTTTCTTATGTATAAAGTTGTGATATAAAAGATTTGTATATTTCTTTACAGTGGGAGTATCTCTCTGTCAAAAATATATTTTTGTGTAACTAGTTACTCCTGTCTTTCTACTTCCTTTCGCTGATATGTGGGGCATTCGGCAACGGGGTCCATGTGCCATATGCACAAATTAGAGTGCACAACTGCATGGTAGACACACCCCGGTCGTAGCGCCGCAGTAATGCCCAATGAGCCATCAAATCACAACCCCCCCCCCTTACAGCTTTAGCAGTAAGCTGGACGGACGAAGCGCCAATATTTCACTGGGCCTGAATCCCCTTCTCCCTCGTCTGCTTGTTCAGAGAAAACCCCCTCTCGGCAATTGCATAGGGTTTTCTCATGGAGAACCAGGTACGAATTCTTCATCCATCCCCGATAAATCCAAGTCCCTTGGTCGCGGGTAATCCTAGGATGGCAGCCGCCGCCGTTGATGCATTTTTCTTCCTACTGAATCTAGTGTGTTTCATTTGCAGTGCCCAAAGTGCGAGGACCCTACAGGTTTCTGCGCCCTCGGCGAGACGCCACACTTGTTCCTTCTCATCCTAACACAGGATTTTAAAATGTGCACAGTATGTTCCTAGAATCCTCTTTTCTATCCGGGAGGGTGGGGTTTTTTTAACATGTTGTCGACTAATTTGGAAATTTGGATTGCTATATTTGGATAAAAGGTACTACCAGTACGATGGTCAACACTGACGTGAAGGAGGAAGTTATTTCTAGATTTGGATAGGGAATACATTGTGTTCTCATATTATTTTTCCTGCAGTGCATTATTTGCTCTGCCAGAACACATGTACTCAAGATGCTCGGCCTTGCCATAACTGAATACACCAGTTTAATGGTCACAGTGAAGACATGCCATGGATATAAGTTCCGAGTTGGGTTCATGAACCAAGAAGATTGCTGCTTTTTTTATGGCCGAACTTGGATAAAATTTCTCAAGTGTTACGGACTGAAAGTTGGCGCACGAATGTTGATGGAAATAGCATAACCTAGTCTCATCTTCACTGCGATCTTCCACCCCGACGTCATTCCAATTGTTCATTCATGTTAGTTTTGTATCTGGTTCTTGCTTGTTGCCTCGATTACTTCTTAATCCACCTATTCTGTCTACCTAATCACAATTTAACTTTAGAAGTAGCAACAAATCTCTCACGAAGATGCTACTTCTAACTAATATTTTCTTATAATTGGTGGCACGTGTAGGTTTTTTCAGAGAAGTACGCTGATCGTTTGTTATTTTGTAACAACTCGGCTATTACTGATGGCACTGAAGTTGACTGGAACGACATCCACAAGTTCCTACACTTTATTGATCGTCTTGAGGTCCTTGTGGGGCGTTTCAATGGTGGAAGGCCACGTGGGATATGTGTGCCACTGCTGCACTCGTTGAACAGGTCCAACTGTGTCGAGAAACTTATGGTACGAGCTGTTTTCTGTTATATATGTTGTTCATAAACTATTGCTTATACACAGTTTTACAGCTGTGATCTTCTTGAAACAGAAACTGCCCAGTTCTATTGTTCCTATACAGATGCCTGACCATGGTCGGGTCAGACTTGCGCTTGGTCACAACATGATGTTTATGTCGACCTACTCCATTCCCCTTGGAGGTGAAAAGATACTTATTCATGGGTGGTCTCAAATAATGAAGGCACGTCCATCTTGGAGAATAGGACAGAAGATTATGTTCCTGCTTTCCCATGGCTCTAAAGCGAATATCCTGTTTATTGACCACATTGCGAGATGAAGCCGCTTTCAGAAGGTTGTGGATGCGTGGGGTGGCGCATGGGCCTTGTCCTGGGGTTGGCGGCCCCACCCTTGGTTAACTGTAGGCAAAGTAGCATTGTTCGAGGCATGCTTTGTATGGTTGAACCTGTATAAGTACTCATACTGCTTTCAGCTATGGTTGTTAAGTGCCCCTGCTGGTTTCAGTTAAGGTTGTTAAGTACTCCTGCTGCTTTTATAGTCTATCGTGTTTCTTCAGTCCTGTCTTCCTCCAGCCGCCAAAACCAAACTAGCGCCGGCGGGGCCGCCTTCTTCCGCCTCCCACGGCTGGCTGCGCCTCAGCGCACGCATCACCGCCCCACCGTCTCCTAAATCGTTAACGCCGACGTCCGAGGCCTCGCCGTCGTCCTCCGCGCGCTTTGGTGCGCTCGCCGCGGCGCCACCCTCTCGCGTTGTCAACATGGCCAACAAACAACAGGAATCGGCAGAAGTATGTGGAGAGGATGACAGTATGGGCCCACCATGTCAGCGTATGGAATAATAAAATGCTTCCTCCTAGTGTTTTCCTGACATCTGGGACCCACGGCATTGTGAGCATATATAGTCAATAGACAAGAGAACAGCACAAGATCGACTGACACCTGGGACGTAGCTGCTCGAGCAGTATTTTTTTTGTTATTGTTGAGACGGAGCAGGGTTTGAACTGGGCTGTGGCCCGTCTAGCCCAGGCTTATATTTTATGTTCACCATGTGACCAGCCCAGCTACATTTTCTTTGTGAAAATGAGCCCAGTTTATTTTTTCTAAAGAATACCCAATCCAGGCCTACTTATTTTTCTACGCCCTAATGGGCTGCAACTCTTTCAAGACGCCTGCAAATCTTGAAAGTAATATGAAATGGGTTGTAAATATAAAAACAGATGACAAATTGGCAATTACTTTATAATTTTTGAATTTTTTCACATTTTCAGATTCCTATTTCACTGGGCATTAGCCTAATTTAAATATATCTTCAAAGTACTTTAAATCTGGCTCGACATTTCAGTATTAAAAATAGTTTGGAACCCGTAAAAATATGCGAAATTGGCCCTGGCCAACCAAAAAACAGACTGCAATAAATTGCATAAGAGGTCGCAATGAGCTATATATAAATTATTAAAAAAAGAGGGAATGGTCTGACTTATGGGCCTATTAAGTTGACGCGTATGCAAGATTTTTTTAGTTATTATATACTTCAACAAACGATTCTAGCAGACGTAACCGATGGATGTCAATCCAACGGCCGTCGTGTTTCTTCAATCTCTGATCTTCTTGCTCCAGCCGCCAAATCCAGCGCCGGCGGGACCGCCTGCTCCCGCCTCTCGTGCAGGCCTCACCGCCCCCTAGTACTCCCACCCCTGGCCAGGGCATCCCTCTACTCACCCACACCCCCTGTTATTCTGTGGCGACGGCAGTCTCACACCGCAGCCGAACCAGTGAACCCTCATACACCTCTCCGCGTGGGCATCCACTGCCGCGTCTTCCCCGACTCCGCATCGTCCCCTTCCTAGGCCTCGCCGTCGTCCACCGCCCTGGTGCTTTTGGCGCGGCGTGGTCAACGTGGTCAAGGAACGACTTCCATCGGAAGAGTACTATCGTGGAGAGGCTGACAGCTGGGTCCACGGCACCCGCAAGGAAGTGCGTCCTTATTACGCGGAAAATAATTATTCCTCCACCAGACAGCAGGGACCCACCGGACGGGACACCGTATTTCGTGAAAAAATGTTGCTACCTCTTGAGCACTGCGTTGATTTTCCCTTTAAGAGGAAAGGGTGATGCAGTAAAGCAGCGTAAGTATTTCCCTCAGTTTTTGAGAACCAAGGTATCAATCCAGTAGGAGGCCACGCACGAGTCCCTCGCACCTACACAAACAAATAAAATCCTCACAACCAACGCAATAAAGGGGTTGTCAATCCCTTCACGGTCACTTACGAAAGTGAGATCTGATAGGTATGATAAGATAATATTTTTGGTATTTTTATGATAAAGATGCAACGTAAAGAAAGCAAAATAAAAACGGCGCCAGAAATAGCTTGTTGTCGGGAGATTAAATATGATGGAAAATAGACCCGGGGGCCATAGGTTTCACTAGTGGCTTCTCTCGAGAGCATAAGTATTACGGTGGGTAAAATAATTACTGTTGAGCAATTGACAGAATTGAGCATAGCTATGAGAATATCTAGGTATGATCATGTATATAGGCATCACGTCCGCGACAAGTAGACCAACTCCTGCCTGCATCTACTACTATTACTCCACACATCTACCGCTATCCAGCATGCATCTAGAGTATTAAGTTCAAAAGAACAGAGTAATGCTTTAAGTAAGATGACATGATGTAGAGGGATAAACTCATGCAATATGATATAAACCCCATCTTGTTATCCTCGATGGCAACAATACAATACGTGCCTTGTTGCCCCTACTGTCACTGGGAAAGGACACCGCAAGATTGAACCCAAAGCTAAGCACTTCTCCCATTGCAAGAAAGATCAATCTAGTAGGCCAAACCAAACTGATAACTCGAAGAGACTTGCAAAGATAACCAATCATACATAAAAGAATTCAGAGAAGATTCAAATATTGTTCATAGATAAACTTGATCATAAACCCACAATTCATCGGTCTCAACAAACACACCGTAAAAGAAAATTACATCAAATAGATCTCCACGAGAATCGTGGAGAACTTTGTATTGAGATCCAAAGAGAGAGGAGAAGCCATATAGCTAATAACTATGGACCCAAAGGTGAGGTAAAATACTCACACATCATGTGAGAGGCTATGGTGTTGATGTAGAAGCCCTCCATGATCAATGCCCCCTCCGGCGGAGCACCGGAAAAGGCCCCAAGATGGGATCTCACGGGTACAGAAGGTTGCGGCGGTGGAATTAGGTTTTTGGCTCTGTATCTGGTAGTTTGGGGGTACGTAGGTATATATAGGAGGAAGAAGTACGTCGGTGGAGCAACGTGGGCCCCACGAGGGTGGAGGGCGCGCCCGGGGGGTAGGCGCGCCCCCTACCTCATGCCCTCCTTGTTGCTTTCTTGACGTAGGGTCCAAGTCCTCTGGATCACGTTCGTTCCAAAAATCACGTTCACGAAGGTTTCATTCCATTTGGACTCCGTTTGATATTCTTTTTCTGCGAAACTCTGAAATAGGCAAAAAAACAGCAATTCTGGGTTGGGCCTCCGGTTAATAGGTTAGTCCCAAAAATAATATAAAAGTGTATAATAAAGCCCATTAATGTCCAAAACAAAATATAATATAGCATGGAACAATAAAAAATTATAGATACGTTGGAGACGTATCAAGCATCCCCAAGCTTAATTCCTGCTCGTCCTCGAGTAGGTAAATGATAAAAACAGAATTTTTGATGTGGAATGCTACTTGGCATAATGTCAATATAATTCTCTTAATCGTGGTATGAATATTCATATCCGAAAGATTCAAGACAAAAGTTTAATATTGACATAAAAATAATAATACTTCGTGCATACTAACTAAGCAATTATGTCTTCTCAAAATAACATGGCCAAAGAAAGTTATCCGTACAAAATCATATAGTCTGGCTATGCTCTATCTTCACCACACAAAGTATTTAAATCATGCACAACCCCGATGACAAGCCAAGCAATTGTTTCATACTTTTGATGTTCTCAAACTTTTTCAATCTTCACGCAATACATGAGCGTGAGCCATGGACATAGCACTATATGTGGAATAGAACGGTGGTTGTGGAGAAGACAAAAAAGAGAAGATAGTCTCACATCAACTAGGCGTATCAACGGGCTATGGAGATGCCCATTAATAGATATCAATGTGAGTGCGTAGGGATTGCCATGCAAAGGATGCACTAGAGCTATAAGTATATGAAATCTCAACAAAAGAAACTAAGTGGGTGTGCATCCAACTTGCTTGCTCACGAAGACCTAGGGCATTTTGAGGAAGCCCATCATTGGAATATACGAGCCAAGTTCTATAATGAAAATTTTCCCACTAGTATATGAAAGTGATATCATAGGAGACTCTCTATCATGAAGATCATGGTGCTACTTTGAAGCACAAGTGTGGTAAAAGGATAGTAACATTGTCCCTTCTCTCCTTTTCTCTTTTTTTTTATTTGGGACTTTTCTCTTTTTTTATGGCCTCTTTTTTTTAGTCTGGAGTCTCATCCCGACTTGTGGGGGAATCATAGTCTCCATCCTCCTTTCCTCACTTGGGACAATGCTCTAAAAAATGATGATCATCACATTTTTATTTACTTACAACTCAACAATTACAACTCAATCCTTAGAACAAAATATGACTCTGTGTGAATGCCTCCGGCGGTATACCGGGATAATGAATCAAGAGTGACATGTATGAAAGAATTATGAACGGTGGCTTTGCCACAAATACAATGTCAACTACATGATCGTGCAAAGCAATATGAAAATGATGGAGCGTGTCATAATAAACTGAACGGTGGTAAGTTGCATGGCAATATATCTCGGAATGGCTATGGAAATGCCATGGTAGGTAGGTATGGTGGCTGTTTTGAGGAAGGTATATGGTGGGTGTATGATACTGGCGAAAAGTGCGCGGTATTAGAGAGGCTAGCCATGGTGGAAGGAAGAAAGTGCGTATAATCCATGGACTCAACATTAGTCATAAAGAACTCATATACTTATTGCAAAAATCTACAAGTTATCGAAGCAAATTATTACGCGCATGCTCCTAGGGGGATAGATTGGTAGGAAAAGACCATCGCTCGTCCCCGACCGCCACTCATAAGGAAGATAATCACTAAATAAATCATGCTCCGACTTCATCACATAACGGTTCACCATACGTGCATGCTAAGGGAATCACAAAATTTAACACAAGTATTTCTCAAATTCAAAACTACTCAACTAGCATGACTCTAATATCACCATCTCCATATCTCAAAACAATTATCAAGTATCAAACTTCTCATAGTATTCAACACACTCATAAGATTTTTTTTTACTAATCTTGAATGCCTATCATAATTAAAGCAAATTACCACGCTGTTTTGTGGGACTCTCAAAATAATCTAAGTGAAGCATGACAGAACAATAGTTTCTATAAAACAAAACCACCACCGTGCTCTAAAAGATATAAGTGAAGCACTAGAGCAAAAACTATATAACTCAAAAGATATAAGTGAAGCACATAGAGTATTCTAACAATTTCCGAATCATGTGTGTCTCTCTCAAAAGGTGTGTACAGCAAGGATGATTGTGGCAAACTAACAAATAAATACTCAAATAATACAAGACGCTCCAAGCAAAACACATATCATGTGGTGAATAAAAATATAGCTCCAAGTAAAGTTACCGATGGAAGTAGACGAAAGAGGGGATGCCTTCCGGGGCATCCCCAAGCTTTGGCTTTTAGGTGTCCTTAGATTATATTGGGGTTCCATGGGCATCCCAAGCTTAGGCTCTTGCCACTCCTTGTTCCATAATCCATCAAATCTTTCACCCAAAACTTGAGAACTTCACAACACAAAACTCAGCAGAAAATCTCGTGAGCTCTGTTAGCGAAAGAAAACAAAACACCACTCCAAGATACTGTAATGAACTCATTCTTTATTTATATTGGTGTTAAACCTACTGTATTCCAACTTCTCTATGGTTTATAAACTATTTTACTAGCCATAGATTCATCAAAATAAGCAAACAACACACGAAAAACAGAATCTGTCAAAAACAGAACAGTCTGTAGTAATATGTAACCAACGCAAACTTATAGAACTCCAAAAATTCAGCAAAAATAGGAAGACCTAGACAATTTTTTTATTGATCATCATAAATTGGAATCAATATTTTATCACGTTCTGGTGATTTTTAACAATTATTTTCGTGAACAGAAAGTTTCTGGAATTTTCAGCAAGATCAAATAACTATCATCCAAGAAGATCCTATAGGTTAAACTTGGCACAAACACTAATTAAAACATAAAACACATCTAACCAGAGGCTAGATGAAATATTTATTCCTAAACAGAAGCAAAAAACAAAAAAACTAAAAATAAAATTGGGTTGCCTCCCAACAAGCGCTATCATTTAACGCCCCTAGCTAGGCATAATAGCAAGGATAGATCTAGGTATTGCCATCTTTGGTAGGCATTCCATAAGTGGCTCTCATAATAGATTCATAAGGTAATTTTATTTTCTTTCTAGGGAAGTGTTCCATGCCTTTTCTTAACGGAAATTGGAATCTAATATTCCCTTCCTTCATATCAATAATTGCACCAATCGTTCTAAGGAAAGGTCTACCAAGAATAATAGGACATGAAGGATTACAATCTATATCAAGAACAATAAAATCTACGGGCACAAAATTCCTATTTGCAACAATAAGAACATCATTAAATCTTCCCATAGGTTTCTTAATGGTGGAATCCGCAAGGTGCAAGTTTAAAGAGCAATCATCAAAATCACGGAAACCTAGCAAATCATACAAAGTTTTTGGGATCGTGGAAACACTAGCACCCAAATCACACAAAGCATAGCATTCATGATCTTTAATTTTAATTTTAATAGTAGGTTCCCACTCATCATAAAGTTTTCTAGGGATAGAAACTTCCAACTCAAGTTTTTCTTCATAAGATTGCATCAAAGCATCAACGATATGTTTAGTAAAGGCTTTATTTTGACTATAAGCATGTGGAGAATTTAGCACGGATGGCAACAAGGAAATACAATCTATCAAAGAGCAATTATCATAATTAAATTCCTTGAAATCCAAAATAGTGGGTTCATTAATATCTAGAGTTTTGAGCTCTTCAATCCCACTTTTACCAATTTTTGCATCAAGATCTAAAAACTCCGAATTTTTGGAACGCCTTCTAGGTAAAGGTGGATCATATTCAGTCCCATCATTATCAAGATTCATATTGCAAAACAAAGATTTAATAGGGGACACATCAATAACTTTTAGATCTTCATCTTTATTTTCATAGAAACTAGAAGAACACGCTTTCATAAAACAATATTTCTTAGCACGCATCCTAGCGGTTCTTTCTTTGCACTCATCAATGGAAATTCTCATGGCTTTGAGAGACTCATTGATATCATGCTTAGGTGGAATAGATATAAGTTTCAAAGAATCAACATCAAGAGAAATTCTATCAACATTCCTAGCTAATTCATCAACTTTAAGGAATTTTTCTTCAAGCAAAGCATTGAAATTCTTTTGCGAATTCATAAACTCCTTAACACTAGTCTCAAATTCAGAAGGCATCTTATTAAAATTTCCATAAGAATTGTTGTAGGAATTACCATAATTATTAGAGGAATTACTAGGATACGGCCTAGGATTAAAGTTTCCTCTATACACGTTGTTACCAAAATTATTCCTACGAACAAAATTCACATCCATAGATTCATTATTATTCTCAATCAAAGTAGACAAAGGCATATCATTAGGATCAGAAGAAACACTTTTATTAGCAAATAATTTCATAAGTTCATCCATCTTTCCACTCAAAACATTAATTTCTTCTATCGCATGCACTTTTTTATTAGTGGATCTTTCGGTGTGCCATTGAGAATAATTAACCATAATATTATCTAGGAGTTTAGTAGCTTCTCCTAAAGTGATTTCCATAAAAGTGCCTCCCGCGGCCGATTCTAAAATATTTCTAGAAGCAAAATTCAATCCGGCATAAAAATTTTGTATAATCATCCACAAATTCAAACCATGAGTAGGGCAATTACGTATCATTAATTTCATCCTCTCCCAAGCTTGTGCAACATGTTCATGATCAAGTTGCTTAAAATTCATAATATCGTTTCTAAGAGAGATGACCTTAGCGGGAGGAAAATACTTAGAGATAAAAGCATCTTTGCACTTATTCCAAGAATCAATACTATTTTTAGGCAAAGACGAAAACCAAGCTTTAGCACGATCTCTAAGCGAAAAAGGAAATAGCTTCAAATTAACAATATCATTGTCCACATATTTCTTCTTTTGCGTATCACACAAATCAACGAAGCTGTTTAGATGGGTAGCGGCATCTTCAGTAGGAAGGCCGACGAATTGATCTTTCATGACAAGATTCAACAAAGCGGCATTAATTTCACAAGATTCAGTATCGGTAAGAGGAGCAATCGGAGTGCTAAGAAAATCATTGTTGTTGGTATTGGTAAAGTCACACAATTTAGTATTATCTTGAGCCATCATGACAAGCAAGCAATCCAACACACAAGCAAACAAGAAGCAAGCGAAAAAGAGGCGAACGGAAAAGAGAGAGGGTGAATAAAATGGCAAAGGTGAAGTGGGGGAGAGGAAAACGAGAGGCAAATGGCAAATAATGTAATGCGGGAGATAAGGGTTTGTGATGGGTACTTGGTATGTTGACTTTTGCGTAGGCTCCCCGACAACGGTGCCAAAAATCATTCTTGCTACCTCTTGAACACTGCGTTGGTTTTCCCTTGAAGAGGAAAGGGTGATGCAGTAAAGCAGCGTAAGTATTTCCCTCAGTTTTTTAGAACCAAGGTTTCAATCCAGTAGGAGGCCACGCATGAGTCCCTCGCACCTACACAAACAAATAAAATCCTCGCAACCAACGCAATAAAGGGGTTGTCAATCCCTTCACGGTCACTTACGAAAGTGAGATCTGATAGGTATGATAAGATAATATTTTTGGTATTTTTATGATAAAGATGCAACATAAAGAAAGCAAAATAAAAACGGCGCCAGAAATAGCTTGTTGTCGAGAGATTAAATATGATGGAAAATAGACCCGGGGGCCATAGGTTTCACTAGTGGCTTCTCTCGAGAGCATAAGTATTACGGTGGGTAAACAAATTACTGTTCAGCAATTGACAGAATTGAGCATAGTTATGAGAATATCTAGGTATGATCATGTATATAGGCATCACGTCCGCGACAAGTAGACCGACTCCTGCCTGCATCTACTACTATTACTCCACACGTCGACCGCTATCCAGCATGCATCTAGAGTATTAAGTTCAAAAGAACAGAGTAACGCTTTAAGTAAGATGACATGATGTAGAGGGATAAACTCATGCAATATGATATAAACCCCATCTTGTTATCCTCGATGGCAACAATACAATACATGCCTTGCTGCCCCTACTGTCACTGGGAAAGGACACCGCAAGATTGAACCCAAAGCTAAGCACTTCTCCCATTGCAAGAAAGATCAATCTAGTAGGCCAAACCAAACTGATAACTCGAAGAGACTTGCAAAGATAACCAATCATACATAAAAGAATTCAGAGAAGATTCAAATATTGTTCATAGATAAACTTGATGTCACATCCCTAGTCTGGTATGCACTTAGGCTAGCTAGATATGCTGCATCATGTCTAAATTTCATTTAAAGTTGAATTGGGGATGACCAAACCCTAGCACCAAATGAATTCAAGTAGGTTCAAAATAAAAATATTTTCAATGAACCCAAAATGCCCTTAGAAATGTTCATGATTTTTGATAAAGGTGAAAACCTCTGCCAGAAATGATGAGCATATTTATTGGCCATTTATGGATTTTTGAGCTAAATCATACTGTATTTGAATTGGAGCATTTAATGCCTATAAATATTTTAAATGCTTAATACTTCTGAAAACAATTGGGGGCTGTTGGGAATAATCCAGTATATGCCCACAATTTATTTCAAGATTTTATAAAGCGGTTTAGTATTTTACTAAATCCAAAAAAACAAAGACAGAAAATAGAAAAACATGAATAAAAGAGAGAGGAGAGAAAGACTTACCTGTAGCTTACCTGGCACCTAGTTGGCCCAGCACTGTTGGAGGCCCAGCCCACCTGGCGACTTGCCAGTCGTCCTCAACCTCTGCCAGTAGGCAGAGGCGAAGGCGGGCACGGCGCGCGCTGAGGCCGCCACCTCCTCCCTGCCTACCTCACGCCCCTGTGGCCTTCTCCCGACGCCCAGGAGACGTGGACGAAGCCCCGCACCGATCCCCTCCTCTCTGGTTCCTCCCTCCCCCCCCCCAGCGCTCGCGCCGCAGCCACCCGAGCGAGCCCGTCGCCGCCGATCGCCACCACCGCGGCCACCGCCTTCCCC
This sequence comes from Triticum aestivum, assembly GCF_018294505.1. Classification (NCBI taxonomy): domain Eukaryota; kingdom Viridiplantae; phylum Streptophyta; class Magnoliopsida; order Poales; family Poaceae; genus Triticum; species Triticum aestivum. The sequence continues at coordinate 328,193,436 of NC_057805.1, forward strand.
TCGCCTCACCAACGCGCCCAGAAGCTCCACCGTGACGTCCCCGTCCTCTCCGCTGAGCCACGCATCGCCGGCAGCCCTGCAACGGCCTCACCAACCTCGTCTTCAACCTCAGGCACCTGAGCTCTTCGTCGTCGATTCGCGCCGTCAAGGACGACCCCGAGCCCACTGACCCACTGCGTCGCCTCCCTGTGAGCTCCTGCTCCCGACCCCTCTCTCCCCGCCGTCGAATCCCTCCTCTAGCCCCCTGGCCACCGCGGCCGAAGCTCGGCTCCGCCGGCCATGACGCCGCCGTGGCCACTGTCACATAGAGCTGCAACTGAGCACATAGCCGTGCTCAGCGCAACGCCAGGAGCCCAAAACCCCCTCCAGCTGCTCCTGCCGTGCTTCGCAATACCGAAACCGCCGAGACCCGAACTCCGGCCGCCGCATTCGTGCTCGCCGCCGTCGACTCAGACCACCCCAGCTCCTCCCGCTTGGCCTACTAGACGCGCGCGAGCCCTAGCTACGCGTAGGACCAAACCGCAGTCGATTTGGTCGACCGTGGGCAAATTCCGATCCCCTCCGCCGTCCCGGGCTTCACGGCGACAAGCCGTGGACCAAGTCCGGCGGGTTGACCCTGTTTGACTCCCCCTGACCCACTGACGTGTGGGGCCAGCCTCTGTTAAAAGTTAGTTTAGTTTAAGTCTAAACTTAATTAGGCACTGAGAGACTGACACGCGGGACCCACTGGTCAGGTTTGACCTGGACCGCCCAGTTGACCTGCTGACGTCACTGTGACGTAATGCTGACGCTATAAATCATTTTCTGGATTTAAAATAATTCAGGAAATTCCAGAAAATCCTATAAACTTCTAAAAAATCATAGAAAATCAACCGTAACTCCAAATGAAATAATTTATATATGAAAAATGATCAGAAAAATCCAATCTATCCATCTGTACCATTTCCATGCATGTTAGAACAACTTATAGCTACTGTTTAGGACAAATCATGTAAATGGCAATTGAATTTCCACATATGGAGTTTGAATTTGAATCTTGGATTCAAACCAACTTCATTTAACCTGTTGCTAGTTGCATTAGCTCAAAACACATTCATATTGCCATGTCATAGCATGCATCATATTGTGCATTGCATTGATCGTGTTTCTTCTCTGTTTGCCGGTATTGTCCCCTCCTAGTAGACGTTGCTTCGACGATGCGATTGATGACACCGATGAAGAGTTATGCTATCTTCGGAAGTGTCAGGCAAGCAAAACCCCCTTGTTCATTCCGTTACAATCCCACTCTCTCGCTCCTGCTCTCTTTTACTGCATTAGGACAACAACGATCTATCTGTTACTTGCTGCGGTAGCTGAACCCCTTTCCTCTGCATGACCTGCCATTGTCACAGTAAATAGATGAAACCCACTAGCATGAGTAGGAGTTGTTTGAGCCCTGATGTGCCTACTCATTCATGCTTGTTTTTCATGCCTGCTATTGCTTAGAGTTGTGTCAGGTCTGATTCATCGGGAATGAATTGGAAAGTGGTGAACATGTCCTACTGTGTGAGAGCTAAGTGTGTGAACACGATTTGGTAAAGGTAGCGGTGAGAGGCCATGTAGGAGTACATGGTGGGTTGTCTCATTGAAGCCGTCCTCAGGAACTGAGTTCTGTGTTTGTGATCCATGAACAGTTACTACCACACATTGGGTTCCGGTAACTCGACCCCTCTCGGCTTATTAACCGCCTCGATCTCTGTCCAGGAGTTGCAACTAGTCTCTGGTGTTTGTAGGTAGTGTTAGTAGTCTACCAAGTGGCACCCGGTACAGGTGGGCTTGGGACAGACTAGGCACACGTGGCCCGGTGTACCGAGTGGCACCCGGATGGTGGGCTCGGGAACCCTGCACACATCGTTTGGGGCCGTGAGCGACACCCCGGCCGGATCTCCTTGCGGATGGAACCCGAATAGGCGATAAACCTGGACTAGAGACTTGTGTGGTTAGTCAGGTCGTGGCCGACTCCCTCACCAGGCTTCCGCTTGAAGGTTGCCGAGGTACACGACGTGTACATGGTGGTAAGTGGCGAGAGCGTGTGTGACGAAGTACACCCCTGCAGGGTTAATATGATCTATTCGAATAGCCGTGTCCGCGGTAAAGGACTTCTGGGTTGCCTATAACAGTTCATAGACAAGTGAAAGTGGATACTCTAAAATGCGCAAGATAAGCGTGAGTGCTATGGATGGCGTTCTCGTAGGGAGACGGGAGCGGATCCATAGTGGTGTATTGATATGGTGAATATGTGGACTCGTGTGCGCCACCTCAAAAGAGTTACTTGCAGTCGTAGTTCAGGATAGCCACCGAGTCAAAGCTGGCTTGCTGCAGTTAAACTCCACCACCCCCTTTGTTGATACCGATGCATATGTAGCTAGTTCTGATGTAAGTCTTGCTGGGTACATTTGTACTCACGTTTGCCTATTCTATGTTTTGCAGAGAGACGTCAGTCTCGCTAGTAGTTCCATGTGGACTTCGACGTTTAGCTTGTTACCTCAGCTACGATCTTGTGCCCTCGGCAGGATCTGGTAGATAATCAGGCTTCTCAGCCTTTTTCATTTGTAGATGTCTGTACTCAGACATGTTAAGCTTCCGCATGTGTTTTGACTTGTATGCTCTGAATGTTGGGTCATGAGACCCATGTTTGTAATATCTGGCTCTTCGGAGCCTAATGAATAATTACTCTGAGTCGTAGAGTCTTGTTGTGATTCCTTGTTGTATTTGCACATATCGAGCATATTGTGTGTATGATTGAAATGCTTGGTATGTGTGGGATCCGACAATCTAGTTGTCTATCCCTAGCAGCCTCTCTTATGGGGAAATGTGGTCTAGTGCCTCCTTGAGCCATAGTAGTCCGCTACAGCCCGGTTCACCGGAGTCCTGCTAGCCCAGCACTACTGCTCTGGACACTTGACTGGCCGACATGTGTTTCATATCGTTCCTGTGTCTGTCCCTTCGGGGAAATGTCACGCGGTGACATCCGGAGTCCTGCCTAGCCTGCTACAGCCCGGGTTCCCGGAGTCCTGTTGGCCTAGTGCTACAGCCCGGATTCGCACGCTGCTGACCGACACGTTCGATGTTGATTCATGTATGCCTGTCCCCATACGTTAGTGCCGCTTTGGGTTCACGACTAGCCATGTCGGCCCGGGTTCTCTGTCATATGGATGCTAGCGACATTGTCATATACGTGAGCCAAAAGGCGCAAACGGTCCCGGGCCATGGTAAGGCGACACCCGTGGGAGTACCGTGCGTGAGGCCGCAAAGTGATATGAGGTGTTACAGGCTAGATCGGTGTGACTTGGAATCGGGGTCCCGACACTTGATCATAAACCCACAATTCATCGGTCTCAACAAACACACCGTAAAAGAAAATTACATCGAATAGATCTCCACGAGAATCGTGGAGAACTTTGTATTGAGATCCAAAGAGAGAGAAGAAGCCATCTAGCTAATAACTATGGACCCAAAGGTCTGAGGTAAACTACTCACACATCATCTGAGAGGCTATGGTGTTGATGTAGAAGCCCTCCGTGATCAATGCCCCCTCCGGCGGAGCGCCGAAAAAGGCCCCAAGATGGGATCTCACGGGTACAGAAGGTTGCGGCGGTGGAATTAGGTTTTTGGCTCTGTATCTAGTTTGGGGGTACATAGGTATATATAGGAGGAAGAAGTACGTCGGTGGAGCAACGTGGGCCCCACGAGGGTGGAGGGCACGCCCGGGGGGGTAGGCGCCCCCCCTACCTCGTGCCCTCCTGGTTGCTTTCTTGACGTAGGGTCCAAGTCCTCTGGATCACGTTCGTTCCAAAAATCACGTTCCCGATGGTTTCATTCCGTTTGGACTCCGTTTGATATTCTTTTTCTGCGAAACTCTGAAATAGGCAAAAAACAGCAATTCTGGGCTGGGCCTCCGGTTAATAGGTTAGTCCCAAAAATAATATAAAAGTGTATAATAAAGCCCATTAATGTCCAAAATAGAATATAATATAGCATGGAACAATCAAAAATTATAGATACGTTGGAGACGTATCAAACGTTCCCCCCGCTGTCAGCTCGGACCCACCGGAAGTGCCTCCTTATTACGCACAAAAAAATGAATACTCCCCCTGCTAGTTGGGACCCACCTTGGTGGGAGGCTGACTTGTGGGCCTACTAAGTTGACGGGGACGGAGTGCTTTGTCAACTTAGTCAATATGAACGATTCTAGCTCCAGTGACCGTACGATGTCTATCCAACGGCCGTAGTGCTTCTTCAACCTCTGGTCTTCTTGCTCCAGCCGCCCAAAGCAGCGTCGGTCGTGCCGCATGCTCCTGCCTCCCGTGGACGGCTGTGATGTCGCAAAGGCCTCACCTCCCCCTACTACTCCCACCGCTGGCCAGGCCATCCCTCTACTCACCCACACCCTCTGTTATTCTGCGGTGACGGCAGCCTCACACCGCAGCCGAACCAGTGAACCCTCATACTCCTCTCCGCGTGGGCATCCACTGCCGCGTCTTCCCTGGCTCCGCGTCGTCCCCTTCCTAGGCCTCGCCGTCGTCCACCGCCTTGGTGCTATCGGCACGGCGTGGTCAATGTGGTCAACGACCGACTTCCATCAAGGAAGTGCCTCCTTATTACGTGGAGAGGCTGACAGCTGGGTCCACGGCAGCCGCAAGGAAGTGCCTCCTTATTACGTGGAAAATAATTATTCCTGCACCTGACAGCGGGGACCCACCGGACGGGCCACCGTATTTCACGAAAAAAACATTTCCCCCCTGACTGTTGGGACCTACCAGCTACATCTTCGCACGCAAGGAAGTGCGTCCGGGCAAAAAAAAATGATTCGCCCCCCTGACTGCTGGGACTCACCAGCTACATCTTCGCACGCAAGGAAGTGCCTGACAGTCGGGACCCACCTGGTCGAAGCGTACGTAGCGTTGTCATGTTGGTCGCGAACGTGTACGTACATACTGGTCGATGTAGAGGCACGCACGTGTCGTAGTAGAGGCGCGCACGTAGCATGTACACGTACGTACAGCGGCCAGGGTGCAAGAAAGTAAATACGGCCACGTACGTACATACGGGCGGGGTCTCGAACGCCTACTCACGCGTACGTACGGCCAGGGCTCGTGTACATGGCTGGGTCCGAACGGAGAAACTGCGTCGTCGTCGTGTTCATGGGGAGGCAACAGAATGCGTCGTGTTCATCGGGAGGCAACAGAACGCGTGGGAGCCAACCGGCTTGGACGGAACAGCCGATGGAAACGATGCATGGCGTACCACAGAACGGAGGAAACGGCCTTGTGTTCGACCGGCCACGTTCGAAACGGGATCCTGTTCATCGGGAGGGGTCTGGCGTACCGCAAAACGGAGGAAACGGACCTCCTACGGTCGAAACGGGGGTCCTGTTGATCGGGAGGGGTGTGACGTACCGCAAAACGGAGGAAACGGACTTGTGTTGGAGCGCTACGGTCGAAACGGGGGTCCTGTTCATCGGGAGGGGTGTGGCGTACCGCAAAACGGGACCCACGGGATACTGTTCATCTCCACCGTCGACCCCCTCCAGCCTCCACGGGCTACTGTTCATCCACCGTCGACCTCCTCCAGTCTCCACCTGCGATTGTTCATCCATGGGCACCTGTTCATCCAGCCTCCACCGCGCGCTACTCCACCGGCTACTGTTCAACCAGCCCTCTCCACGGGCTCCTGTTCAACCACCCCTCCACGGGCTACTGTTCATCCAGCCCTCCATCATCTACTATTCATCCAGCCCTCCATGGGGTGGTCCTGTTCATCCAGCCCTCCACGGGGTCCTGTTCATCCAGCCTCAACCGACTCGATCGATTGGGGTCCTGTTCATCCAGAGGCAACACCACGGGGTCCTGTTCATCCACCCCCACCGGGAACTGTTCATCCAAACCCCCCAGCAATGCTCACTGTTCATCCAGAGGCAGCATCGATCGGCTTCAGTTAGCAGGAGTAGCGAAGGAATCGCTCGATCGGGTTCAGTTAATAGCCATCGATCGATCGCTCGGGTTCAGTAACACATAGCCTGCAGTGCAATCGCTCGGGTTCAGTTAGAGCCCAACGCCTCGCTCGGGTTCAGTTAGAGCCCAACGCCTCGCACCCACGCGTGTGCGTGTACGAGAGAAACGTGCATCGCTCGGCCTCGACCGCCCACCGTAACCGGGAACACCCCGATATTTTCCTCGCCCTCGCTTCTACCATGGTTTTTTCCGTCATGGACGGCCCAAAGAATGTCATGCAGCTGCATCTTCGGCCCGCCCAGGACGAAAATCCCATTTTCTGTCATGCTTTTTTGTCATAGAAGTAGGACCCTACCACATCTATGATGATACCGGGTTTTTTCACAATTATCGTCATAGAAGTGTCATAAGTATGACAGGAAAAAAATTCGTTCGGCCCAAAATGTCACGGATGAGTCTTTTTTTTGTAGTGTTACTAAATTAAATGATATAGCCACTCTATTTTCTCATGATGAGAAAATTCGCTACTATTATATCCTCAAGTTATTCCGTTCTCATTAAGGGGTGATGCTAAGACATGGTACAATACTCTTGCTCCTGGTTGTGTGCATAGCCCCCAGGATATGATTTACTACTTCTCTGAAAAATAATTTCCTGCTCATAAGAAACAAGCTGCCTTACAAGAAATATTTAACTTTGTGCAAATTGAAGAAGAGGGTCTCCCACAAGCTTGGGGGGAGACTTCTCCAATTGCTTAATGCTTTGCCTGATCATCCTCTTAAGAAATGAAATACTTGATATCTTCTATAATGGACTAACCGATGCTTCTAGGGACTTCCTAGATAGTGGTGCCGGTTGTGTTTTCAGGGAACGAACTGTTGAACAAGCTGAGAAATTATTGAATAACATATTGAAGAATTATTGTGATTGGACACTTCCTGAAGCACCGCCTAGACCCACTCCAAAGAAGAGGGGTATTCTATTTCTCAGTCCTTAAGATATGCAAGAGGCAAAGAAATGTATGAACGGAAAAGGTATTAAAGCTGATGATGTTAAGAATTTACCACCTATCAAAGAAATACATGGTCTTGACGCACCACCACCACGGGTGGTAGAGGTAAATTATTTATTAAAGTTTTATGAAGGTGACATCCCCTACAATAAACATACTAGTCAATGCTTATATGAATTTGACAACTACGTTATGAAACAAGATCACTTCAATGCAAATGTCATGAAACAACTTAAACAAAATTCTGATATAATTGCCCGCTTGAGTGACTTGTTGTATAGAATCACTAATGATGTTAGGGCTGTAGGAAAACATGCCTCTATGGTTCAAACTCAGTTAGAACAAGTAGCTACATCTAAAAAGAATTGATTAGTGAAATGAATAATAAGATGAATGGTTTTGCTATTAGAGTAGCAACTAAAGGAGGCAAAATGACTCAGGAACCACTCTATCCAGAGTGGCACCCTAAAAGAATTGAACAAGACTCTCAAAGAATTAACACTGATGCACCTAGTCATTCTAAAAAGAAGAAGAAAAAGAAAAATGATAGGACTTTGCATACCTCTAGTGAACCTGAAATTGAAAAACCTCCTAAAGATAACAATGATGTATCTATCTCAGATGCTAAAACCCAATCTGGTAATGAACATTCACCTAGTGATAATGAAAGTGATAATGATGATGTTCATGAAGGTCATCAACCAGACAATGATAAAGAACCAGATAATGATGTTGAGATAGAGCCTGCTATTGATCTTGATAACCCACAACCTAAAAATAAATGATATGATAGGAGAGTCTTTGCTGCTAGAAAACATGGCAAAGAAAGAGAGCCATGGGTTCAGAAACCCATCCCTTTCCACCCAAACCATCAAAGAAAAAAGATGTGAGGAATTTGAACGCTTTGTTGAAATGCTTAGGCCAGTCTTTTTGCGTATCCGCTTGACTGATATTTTAAAGATGGCCCCTTATGATAAATACATGAAAGGCATTATCACTAATAAAAGAAAATACCTGAAGCTGAAATCTCCACCATGCTTGCTAATTATTCCTTTAAGGATGGAGTACCTAAAAAACTAGGAGATCCTGGAATACCAACTATACCATGCTCTATTAAAAGAAATTATGTCAAAACTGCTTTGTGTGACTTAGGAGCTGGTGTTAGTGTTATGCCTTTCTCTTTATATAAAATACTTGATTTGAATAAATTCACATATACTGAGATATCTTTGCAAATGGCTGACAAATCAACTGCCATACCTATCGGTATTTGTGAGGATATGCCCGTTGTTGTTGCAAATGTTACTATCTTAAATAGACTTTATTATACTTGAGATGCTCGAGGACGACAATATGTCGATTATCCTTGGTAGGCCCTTTCAGAATACTGCAAGGGCTGTTATTGATTCCAATAAAAGCAAAGTCACTTTTCATATCAATGGTAATGAGCATATGGTGCACTTTCCAAGGAAACAATTTCAAGTGAATGGTATTAATGTCATTGAAAAGTCTCCGACAATTTTTATTGGAAGTTTTCAACTCCCTTTACCTACCGCCAAAAAGAAATATGAAATACTTATTGTTGGGGATATGCATATCCCCCTTGAGGTAACTTAGTGTTTTACGAAAGTACTTCGGGTTCTTGCTAATTGAAAGTGGTTGTTAATAAGACTTGATCAACCTTATTAATGGACTATTTTCGAGAGGCATGTGGTCGATGAATTTAGTAGGCACAACCTACTGTCCCTACTTTTGTTTTCTGTTTTTCTTAGTTAAATAAAATAAAAGGCCATGTTTAGTCTGTTTTCTGAATTTTCCGTGCAATAAAAAAGTGGTCAAAAATAAAAGTGCTCAGAATGCCCTAAAATTTTAAGACACTTTTTTCTGAATATTTAAGAATTTCTGGTACAAAATAACATCACGAGGGGGTGCCCATGGTGCCCACAAGACACCAGGGCGCGCCAGCCACCCCACGCGCACCCTGGTGGGTGGTGGGCCCCACGTGGCTCCCCTCACTTATCCCTTTAGCCCATGTCATCTCCTACCCCGAGAAAAAATTCACAATTGCTCTCTCTCTCTCTCTCTCTCTCTTGTGGTCTTGCTCTAAAACCCACGGATTTCGATCTCTTTGCTCGAAGCTCGTTTTGCGAAACTGTTTTGGGGGATTGCTACTTGGTATGTGACTCCTCCATTGCACCAATTAGTTTTTGATCTAGAGGTTTATATTTTGAGTAATTAGCTACTCTTGGTGCTGCTGTAAATGGGCTTGCATGTTGAATTCTTAGAGTTCTAAGTATTTTGAATGCTTGATTTGGCCTCTAGGCACCCATATGAGTAGTTGCTATCAATCTTGTGAAGTTTTGTTAACAAAATTTTTTGACCCAAAAATTTCAGAAAATTGTTCGCGAATAAAATGCACCTCTTTAAGAGTTCTTCGAGGAGGAGGTCCTCGGAGACATCATCGAGTGGTAGCTCGATACGACAGTCCTATGTTGAGCCAAGTGCAAGCTCGACGCGGGATGCCGACACCAAATCATGCCTATAGTCATGTAACAAGTTCATGGTTGGTGCAGGTATCAAGGAAGAATTTGAGCAGTTTGTTCACAACACCGAGATCGCTCCTTTCATAGCAGATAAGTGCTTCCAACATCTCAACCTCACAGAGATGTTCACTAAGAAATTTAAATATTTTCCTCATGAGTCTAGAGTTTCATTTAGCCTTTATAATAACTAGTAGACCGAAGTTTGTTTTTTCTTATTTTGACTTGAGCCCGAACCATGTCAGGATTTCCTCTGTTATGTGATTTTGAACATATACGTGTCAGACGCAAAATATATGTACATAATATTGTTGCACATAACTTTTAGATTCTTTTAATCTTGGCTGTCAAAATCAAGATCGACGGAGCATATATTTTTAACCTATGTGGATGAACCTGGTGGCTTATTTTACTTTTGTTTTAAGTATATAATAGATGCTTTCACCATGCCTCTAGACGCATTTTGTGTTGCTTGTAAAATTCCATATTGGGGTTCGCTAGACGAACCACCAAAATCTGAGTATGAGTCATTTTTTACTAGTCTCTGTTACGGTGAGGATAGAGGAGTGACACAAGCTAGAATAAAAAGCTTACATTTTCCATATTCATTACTTTGCACTCTTTAGTGGCAAATGCATCGTGGGCAAATAGGATAGCAACACACTATGTGCCCCTGACTTGAGCCTCATACACACTACTCTGACAGGAATTAAATGTTATAATCTTGGAGCGATCGTTGCACGGAGGTTGCAAAGCAACGCTGATAGTGGTAACTTTTATGGTGGGATTTATGCCTCTCATTTAGCTAAGGACCTGGATGTGTCACCTTGGCCTAGTCATCCAATTCTATCCACTCAGTACTTAGACTTTGAGGCCATGAAGCGCTATAAGTTCTTTAAAGGCACAACCACTAATTATACTTACAACTTGATGTTCAATAGAAATCCCATTGTACCTATTATTTTGCCTGCACCTGCTCTCTTTGATTATCACAGAAAAGGAAGATATTATGTTCTCGAGAGCGAGGCCCATGATTACAACGCGGCAGTCGAGGCTGCTCGGCGGGCTGAGGAGGCCGCACCAAGAGCCTCCGTGAGTTATCACTCTGACTATTATCCAGGCTACGGATGGTGATTACCAAGCTAGGCCAAAAGCCTAAGCTTGGGGGAGTACGTATTTCCACCGACATTACATTCATGTTCGCACATTTCATTCCAGTTGTCGGTGACCACACTTTTTCATTGTATTATCCATGCTAGATTTATTTTCTCGCTTTCTTCTTGTGTGTTTGAAAAACTTTGAGAAAAATCCAAAAATATTTCTCACTTCTTTTCGGTTTTCTTTTTTAGTTTAATTTAGTTGTAGTATTAAAAGAAAACCCAAAAAGATTTCCCGTTTCTTTTTGCTTGTTGGGAGCTTTCCCGTGTAAATAGTTTTTCTCGTTCTTGTTTTTCTTTCTTTAAATTGCTTTCTTAAAAAAACTAAAAACTCCAAAAATATTTCAGTGTGTTTCTCTGAAGTTCTTATCCTTTTTTGTTGAGTTGTACCAAGGAGAAGATCATGATGAAAATGTTGAGTGGCTCTCTTATGCATTATTGTTGATCTAACAAAGAGCCCAAATTACCTTGTTTTCTCCTTTTGAATAAAATGTTTGCAGATTCCAGCTTAGTGCACGACACTCTTGCACTATTATTATTTTCGTATCATTCGGTCGTGCAAGTGAAAGGCAATAATGACGATATTTGATGAAGTGACTATGGCAGAGAAAAGCGGGTATGAACTCAACTTGTTTTTGTTTTTGTAAATTTGTTTAACTCAGTATCCATGATTCAGCACATTATGATCAAACATGTTTGCAATGACAATTAGAGATTATTGTTGCTCATGCCATGCTTAAGTAGCTAGGAGTGGATAATGATTTATCTTAGGTGTCAACATGCATTAAAATGATCGTGATGTAGTATGATGAATGTTTCAAGTGGCGTGACTTGGCACATGTTCACGCATGTAGTTGAATCAAAACCAACATAGCCTCCATGATATTTATGTTCATGGTGTTCATATCCTACTTATGCTAGTACTCAATGTTGATTATTATTAATGCATGTTGATGACCGTTTTCGCTCTCTAGCTGGCCGCTTCTCAACCTATTTGTTAGCCTTCGCCTGTACTAAGCGAGAATACTGCTTATGCATCAAAATCCTTAAACCAAAGTTATTCAGATGAGTCCACTATATCTACCTATATGCGACCCTGCCGTTCCAAGTAAATTTGCATGTGCCACCTCTAAAATTTCAAATGAACATCTGTTTTGTGTGCCTGGACCGCTCATGGAGCGACATGGGGTGGTCAGTACCTTCTATGCTAAGCGGGTTATTCTCATGATGAGTGTTTATTCACTCGTCCTTGCACGAGAGGGGCCGGTAATAGGGATTCCCAGTCCCGAAATACGAAATTGCAAATAATTAAGCAAAACTCCCCCGGGACTATTGTTGGTATGGACGGCACCCGTGGATTTGGTTATCCATGGCTTGTGTTTGTTGGTGGAGGGGGAGTAAACTTTTACTTTTACCGCTTGGGAACCTCCGCTAATTTTTTTAGCATGGAAGATATTGAAAACTCTTGGTCGTAACGTTGACAGGAAGGGTGCACCTCCCAAAATTATATTTATCTCTGATTTAAGCTTTGAGCTCCGGCACCTCTGCAAATCCCTACTTCCCTCTGCGAAGGGACTATCTATTTAATTTTATGTTGTGTCATCACCTTCTCAAACAAGCATCAGACCTGAGAGCACTATTGTCATCCTTATGCATTGTGTATAGTTAATGTTGAATGCATCATGACTGGACCTTTTCTACCATGAATTACAATGTCTAGTCGCTGCTTGAACTTTGGAGGTGCTCTGCATTTATGTTTTGCGGTCTCAGAAAGGGCTAGCGAGATACCATTATTGTCATATTATATCATGATTGTTTTGACAAAGTGTTGGCATTTGATATATCTTATTATTGCTCGCTAGTTGATTATGCCATTGATATGAGTTAATATAATTTCTAAGAGTTATTGTTGGCATGGTTAGTCATGATCTTTGCTGAAAACCTGGGTGCTATTTAAGCATATATATGTAAACAAGAACAAAAGAGTTTGTAAAAGTTTTTCTTTATCACTTTCAGTTTTTCAACTGAATTGCTTGAGGACAAGCAATGGGTTAAGCTTGGGGGAGTTGATACGTCTCCATCGTATCTACTTTTCCTAACGGTTTTGCTCTTGTTTTGGACTCTAATTTGCATGATTTGAATGAAACTAACCCGGACTGACGTTGTTTTCAGAAAAACTACCATGGTGTTGTTTTTGTGCAGAAATAAAAGTAATTGGAATTGGACGAAACTTTTTGGAGAATTATCTTGGAAAATATAATAATTTCTGGAACCAAGACCCACTGGAGGGGGGGCAGGCTGCCCACAAGACACCAGGGCGCGCCCTGGTGGGTGGTGGGGCCCTCGGGGCTTCGCTGACCCTAATCCCAACTCTATAAATTCCTATTTTAGGAGAAAAATAATTAGAGAGAAAGTTTCATCGCGTTTTACGATTCGAAGCCGCTGCCACCTCTTGTTCTTCATCGGGAGGCCAGATCTGGAGCCCATTCTGGGCTCTGGAGAGGGGGGTCTTTGGTCTTCGTCATCACCAACCATCCTCCATCACGAATTCCATGACGCTCCCCACCGGGAGTGAGTAATTTCTTCGTAGGCTCGCTGGTTGATACGTCTCCAGCGTATCTATAATTTTTTATTGTTCCATGCTATTATATTATCTGTTTTGATGTTTTATATGAATTAATATGCTATTTTATATTATTTTTGGGACTAACCTATTAAGCTAGAGCCCAGTGCTAGTTTTTGTTTTTCCTTGTTTTTGAGCTTCGCAGAGAAGTAATACTAAACGGAGTCCAAACGGAATAAAACCTTCGCAACGATTTTTCTTGGACCAGAAGACACCCAGGAGACTTGGAGATCAAGTCGGAGGAGCCACGAGGCGTCCACAAGGGTGGAGGGCGCGCCCCCCTATCTTGTGGGCCCTCCTGACTCCCCTGACCTAATTCTTCGTCCTATATATTCACATATATCCCCAAACCACCAGAAGCATCCACGAAAACACTTTTCCACCGCCGCAACCTTTTGTATCCGTGAGATCCCATCTAAGGGCCTTTTCGGCATCCTACCGGAGGGGGATTCGATCACGGAGGGCTTCGACATCAACTCTATTGCCCTTCCGATGAAGCGTGAGTAGTTTACCTCAGACCTACGGGTACATAGCTAGTAGCTAGATGGCTTCTTCTCTCTCTCTTTGATTCTCAATACCATGTTCTCCTCGATGTTCTTGGAGATCTATCCGATGTAATCTTATTTTGCGGTGTGTTTGTCGAGATCCGATGAATTGTGGATTTATGATCAGATTATCTATGAATATTATTTGAATCTTCTCTGAATTCTTATATGCATGATTTGGTATCTTTGTAATTCTCTTCGAACTATCGGTTTAGTTTGGCCAACTTGATTGGTTTTTCTTGCAACGGGAGAAGTGCTTAGCTTTGGGTTCAATCTTGCGGTGTCCTTTCCCAGTGACATTAGGGGCAGCAAGGCACGTATTGTATTGTTGTCATCGAGGAGAAAAATATGGGTTTTACATCATATTGCTTGAGTTTATTCCTCTACATCATGTCATCTTACTTAATGCGTTACTCTGTTCTTCATGAACTTAATACTCTAGATGCAGGCAGGATTCGGTCGATGTGTGGAGTAATAGTAGTAGATGCAGAATCGTTTCGGTCTACTTGACACGGATGTGATGCCTATATTTCATAATCATTGCCTTACATATCGTCATAACTTTGCGCTTTTCTATCAATTGCTCGACAGTAGTTTGTTCACCCACCATATTATTTGCTATCTTGAGAGAAGCCACTAGTGAAACCTATGGCCCCGGGCTCTATTTTCCATCATATAAGTTTCCGACCTACTATTTTCCATCATGTAAGTTTCCGATCTACTATTTTGCAATCTTTTACTTTCAGATCTATAAACCAAAAAAACCAAAAATATTTACTTTATCTTTTGTTTTGTTTCATCTATCTCTATCAGATCTCACTTTTGCAAGTAACCGTGAAGGGGTTGACAACCCCTTTATCGCGTTGGGTGCAAGTTGTTAGATTGTCTGTGCATGTATTGGTGATTTGTGCATTGTCTCCTACTGGATTGATACCTTGGTTCTCTAACTGAGGGAAATACTTATCTCTACTTTGCTGCATCACCCTTTCCTCTTCAAGGGAAAAACCAACGCAAGCTCAAGAAGTAGCAGGAAGAATTTCTGGCACCGTTGCCGGGGAGATCTACGCCAAGTCAAGACATACCAAGTACTCGTCATAAACTCTCATCTCTTGCATTACATTGTTTGCCATTCGCCTCTCGTTTTTCTCTCCCCCACTTCTAAAACGATTTTCGAAAAGATTTGCCTTTTTCTTCGCCCTTCTTCCGTTCGTCTCTTCGTGTGTTTCCCTCATCTTTACCTTTTCTCTATGACTACCGATTTTACTCTTCCTTTGTCTCATGACTTTGAAGTTCCTCACTTCAAACATAAACAAGGAGAAAATTTAAAGGATGCTTGGTATAGGATGATAGAATCCTATCGCAATTGCACTATAGAGGGGGATTTCAAAATTTTACTCCGTAATTTTTATGTTGGGTTGACCATCTCCCATAGACAACTTTTGGATTTCGCTACTAAAGGGAATTTTATTGAAATTGATCCCAACATTGCATATGAGATAATAGAAGGAGTAGTAGGAATATCACCCCCTCAAAAGGGATTACCTCACACTCAAGAGGGAACTCAAGTTTCCGAGAAACTATGTGCACTAACATTTTTTTTGCAAAAATCTCTTGAACCCCTAAAAAGTGTTAGTGGGAACCTCCACCGCATGAATATGTTGATCACTCTTTGCAATAAGCGGTTGGATGCTCTAGATTTAAAGATTTCTGAATATGAGGAGAAACACAAAGAACCTCCTGGATTTGAGCATAACTCCATTAAAAGGATAAAGACCAAAGACGATTATACCTAGATCTATTCATGTTTTTATGCCTAGCTAAGGGTGTTAAACAATAACGCTTGTTGGGACGCAACCCAATTTTATTTTTGTTTTTGCTTTTTGTTCCTGTTTTGCTTTGAATAATTCATCTAGCCTCTGGTTAGATGTGGTTTTGTGTTTTAATTAGTGTTTGTGCCAAGTAAGACCTTTGGGATGGCTTACGGTGATAGTTGTTTTGATCTTGCTGAAAAACAGAAACTTTTTCACCCAGGAAAATAATATTAATAATTTGCACAAGCTTGATTTTGATCTGATTCTTTTTGTACAAGATTGGTACACAAGTTTCCCAGGTTTTCCTAATTGTTCAGAATTTTTGGAGTTACATAAGTATTCGAGAGTTACAGATTGCTACAAACTGTTCTGTTTTTGACAGATTCTGTTTTCTATGTGTTGTTTGCTTATTTTGATGAATCTATGGGTAGTATCGGGGGGTATGAACCATGGAAAAGTTGGAATACAGTAGATATTACACCAATATAAATAAAGAATGAGTTCACAACAGTACCAAAAGTGGTGATTTATTTCTTATACTAACGGAGCTTATGAGATTTTATGTTGAGTTTTGTGTTGTGAAGTTTTCAAGTTTTGGGTAAGGATTTCATGGACTATGGAATAAGGAGTGGCAAGAGCCTAATCTTGGGGATGCTCAAGGCACCCCAATGTAATAGTCAAGGACAACCAAGAGCCTAGTCTTGGGGATGCCTCAGAAGGCATCCCCTCTTTTGTCTTCGTCTATCGGTAACTTTACTTGAGGCTATATTTTTATTCACAACATGATATGTGTTTTGCTTGGAGCGTCTTGTATGATTTGAGTCTTTGCTTTTTAGTTTGCCACAATCATCCTTGCTGTACACACCTTTTGAGAGGGACACACATGAATCGTGATTTATTAGAGTACTCTATGTGCTTCACTTATATCTTTTGAGCTAGGCAATATTGCTCTAGTACTTCACTTATAACTTTTTAGAGCACGGCGGTGGTTTTATTTTATATAAATTTTTGAATCTCATGCTTCACTTATATTATTTTGTGAGTCTTTTTAAATAGCATGGTAATGTGCTTTGGTTATAAATTTACTCCTAATATGATAAGCATCCAAAAGGGATATAATAAAAACTTTCATATAAAGTGCATTGAATACTATGAGAAGTTTGATTCCTTATGATGGTTTTGAGATATAAAGATGGTGATATTAGAGTCATGCTAGTGAGTAATTGTGAATTGGAGAAATACTTGTGTTGAGGTTTGTGATTCCCGTAGTATGCACATATGGTGAACCGTTATGTAACGAAGTTGGAGCATGAGATATTTTTTTATTGTCTTCCTTATGAGTGGCGGTCGGGGACGAGCGATGGTCTTTTCCTCCAATCTATCCCCCTAGGAGCATGCGCGTAGTACTTTGTTTTGATGACTAATAGATTTTTGCAATAAGTATGTGAGTTCTTTATAACTAATGTTGAGTCCATGGATTATACGCACTCTCACCCTTCCACCATTGCTAGCCTCTCTAGTACAGTGCAACTTTCGCCGGTACCATACACCCACCATATACCTTCCTCAAAACAGCCACCATACCTACCTATTATGGCATTTCCATAGCCATTCCGAGATATATTGTCATGCAACTTTCCACCGTTCCGTTTATTATGACACGCTTCATCATTGTCATATTGCTTTGCATGATCATGTAGTTGACATCGTATTTGTGGCAAAGCCACCTTTCATAATTCTTTCATACATGTCACTCTTGAGTCGTTGCACATCCCGGTACACCGCCGGAGGCATTCATATAGAGTCATATTTCGTTCTAAGTATTGAGTTGTAATTCTTGAGTTATAAGTAAATAAAAGTGTGATGATCATCATTATTAGAGCATTGTCCCATGTGAGGAAAAAAAAGAGGCCAAAGAAGCCAAACAAAAAAAGAGAGAAGGGACAATGTTACTATCCTTTTTTTCACACTTGTGCTTCAAAGTAGCACCATGATCTTCATGATAGAGAGTCTCCTATGTTGTTACTTTCATATGCTAGTGGGAATTTTTCATTATAGAACTTGGCTTGTATATTCCAACGATGGGCTTCCTCAAATTGCCCTAGCCCTTCATGAGCAAGCAAGTTGGATGCACACACACTTAGTTTTTCTTTTTGAGCTTTCATAAACTTATAGCTCTAGTGCATCTGTTGCATGGCAATCCCTACTCACTCACATTGATATCTATTGATGGGCATCTCCATAGCCCGTTGATACGCCTAGTTGATGGAGACTATCTCCCTCTTTTTGTCTTCTCCACAACCACCACATTCTATTCCACCTATAGTGCTATGTCCATGGCTCGCGCTCATGTATTGCGTGAAAGTTGAAAATGTTTGAGAACATCCAAAGTATGAAACAATTGCTTGGCTTGTCATCGGGGTTGTGCATGATTTGAATATTTTGTGTGATGAAGATGGAGCATGGCCAGACTATATGATTTTGTAAGGATAAGCTTTCTTTGGCCATGTTATTTTGAGAAGATATAATTGCCTTGTTAGTATGCTTGAAGTATTATTGTTTTTATGTCAATATTAAACTTTTGTTTTGAATCTTATGGATCTGAACATTCATGCCACAATAAAGAAAATTACATGGATAAATATGTTAGGTAGCATTCCACATCAAAAATTATGTTTTTATCATTTACCTACTCGAGGAGGAGCATGAATTAAGCTTGGGGATGCTTGATACGTCTCCAATGTATCTATAATTTTTTATTGTTCCATGCTATTATATTATCTGTTTTGGATGTTTTATATGCATTAATATGCTATTTTATATTATTTTTGGGACTAACGTATTAACCTAGAGCCCAGTGCCAGTTTCTGTTTTTTTACTTGTTTGTGAGCTTTGTAGGGAAGGAATACCAAACGGAGTCCAAACGGAATAAAACCTCCCCATGATTTTTCTTGGACCAGAAGACACCCAGGAGACTTGGAGATCAATTCGGAGGAGCCATGAGGCGGCCACAAGGGTGGAGGGCGCGCCCAGGGGGATAGGGTGTGCCCCCTGTCTTGTGGGCCCCCCGTGACTCCCCTGACCTAATCTTTGTCCTATATATTCACATATATCCCCAAACCACCAGAAGCATCCACGAAAACACTTTTCCACCACCGCAATCTTCTGTACCCATGAGATCCCATCTAGGGGCCTTTTTCGGCATCCTGCCGGAGGGGGATTCGATCACAGAGGGCTTCTACATCAACTCTATTGCCCTTCCGATGAAGTGTGACTAGTTTACCTCAGAACTACGGGTCCATAGCTAGTAGCTAGATGGCTTCTTCTCTCTCTTTCATTCTCAATACCATGTTCTCCTCGATGTTCTTGGAGATCTATCCGATGTAATCTTCTTTTGCGGTGTGTTTGTAGAGATCTGATGAATTGTGGATTTATGATCAGATTATCTATGAATATTATTCTCTGAATTCTTATATGCATGATTTGGTATCTTTGTAATTCTCTTCGAACTATCGGTTTAGTTTGGCCAACTTGATTGTTTTTTCTTGCAATGGGAGAAGTGCTTAGCTTTGGGTTCAATCTTGCGGTGTCCTTTCCCAGTGACAGTAGGGGCAGCAAGGCATGTATTGTAGTATTGCCATCGAGGATAAAAAGATGGGGTTTACATCATATTGCTTGAGTTTATTCCTCTACATTATGTCATCTTACTTAATGTGTTACTCTGTTCTTCATGAACTTAATACTCTAGATACAGGCAGGAGTCGGTCGATGTGTGGAGTAATAGTAGTAGATGCAGAATCATTTCGGTCTACTTGATACGGACGTGATGCCTATATTTCATAATCATTGCCTTAGCTATCGTCATAAATTTGCGCTTTTCTATCAATTGCTCGACAGTAATTTGTTCACCCACCGTATTATTTGTTATCTTGAGAGAAGCCACTAGTGAAACCTATGGCCCCCAGGTCTATTTTCCATCATATAAGTTTCTGATCTACTAATTTCCATCATATAAGTTTTCGATCTACTATTTTGCAATCTTTTACTTTCAGATCTATAAACCAAAAAACCCAAAAGTATTTACTTTATCTTTTGTTTAGTTTCATCTATCTCTATCATATCTCACTTTTGCAAGTAACTGTGAAGGGATTGACAACCCCTTTATCGCGTTGGGTGCAAGTTGCTTGATTGTTTGTGCAGGTATTGGTGATTTGTGCGTTGTCTCCTACTGGATTGATACCTTGGTTCTCTAACTGAGGGAAATACTTATCTCTACTTTGCTGCATCGCCCTTTCCTCTTCAAGGGAAAAACTAACGCAAGCTCAAGAAGTAGCACTGGTCGATGAGGAGTTGGATGAGATTCATCATGTAATCGAGTTAGTGTTGTTAGGGATTGATCCCTAGTATCCACTTTATTATGAGATTGATGTTGCTATGACTTTGCTATGCTTAATGCTTGTCGGTAGGGCCCGAGAGCCGTGATTTCAGATCTGAACCGTTTATGTTTTCATCATTATATCTAAGTTCTAGATCCGATCTTGCAAGTCATATGCACCAATTACGTGTTATGATCCGTAAACCCCAGGGTGACAGTAATTGGGATACTTTCCGGTGATGATCGTAGTTTGAGGAGTTCATTTATTCACTATGTGATATGCTTTGTTCCGGTTCTCTATTAAATGGAGGCCTTGACCTAGTGTTACTGGTCTCATGTGCGAGGATATGTAAGGTTGGTCTGAGCCGCCTCATCCCACAATACTGTCGAATACAAATAAGACAAGGGAGGTAAGCAATCTGAACATCAACGCCCACAACTACTTTGTGTTCTACTCGTGCATATACATCTACGCATAGACCTAGCTCATGATGCCACTGATGGTTAACGAAGCATGAAAATAAAAAAAATTCCTACAAAACACCCAAGATCCAATCTAGGAGATGCATAGTTACGAGAGGGGAGTGTGTCTACTTACCCTTGTAGATCAAAAGCGGAAGCGTATATAATGCAGTTGATTTAGTCGTACTCTTTGCGATCCAAACCGATCTAGGGTCGAACAGAAGCACCTCATAGTTTAGCACACATACGTCTCAGTGACGTCCTTTCCTTCTTGATCTAGCAAGCAAGCGAGAGATGGTAGATGAGATTGGAACCGGCCCAACGGCGAGGTGGTGGCAGCGGAATTCTGGCAAGGCTTCGCCAAGCACGTACCGGAGGGACGTGGGAGGAATTGGGAGCAGGAACGGGCAAGGGTGAAGGTGTGGCTGCCCCCATGCACCTCCCCCATCTATATATAGGCTAGGGCCAGGGGAGGGCGTCCAAAACCCATCTAGGGCCGGCCACAAGGTTGAAATCCCATTAAACTTGGAGATAACATCTTATCTCTAGATTCAACCCTTTAAATTTAGATATAAGACCTTATCTCTAGATTTAAACAATATGTGCCTTGGGGAATGGGGCGGCCAGCCTATGTGGGTTGTATCCCCAATCCTTGATCCATGTGGGCCGTTCCTAGGTTGTTGGGCCCCACGGTGGAACCCCCACAACCTTCTAGAACCTTCCCGGTACAATACCGAAAAAACCAAACTTTTTCCGGAACCCAAAATATGACTTCCCATAGATAAATATTTACCTCTAGACCATTCTGGAGCTCCTCATGATGTCCCGGATCCCATCCGGGACTCTAAAAAAACCTTTGGACTTTCCACTATTATGATCTCAATACTACCCTAGCAACATCAAACGTTAAGCGTGTGACCCTGCGGGTTCGAGAACTATGCAGACATGACCGAGACTCCTAACCAAGGGCAGAACCTGGATGCTCATATTGATTCCTACATATTGTACGAAGATCTTCATCGGTTGAACCACGATGTCAAGGATTCAGTCAATCCCCTATTCAGTTCCCTTTGTCACGCGATATGTTACTTGCCCGAGATTCATTCGTCGGTATCTCCATACCTAGTACAATATCGTTACGGGCAAGTATCTTTACTCATTTCGTAATGCAAGATCCCGTGACTAAACCCATTAGTCATATGAAGCTTCTTACGATGTTGTATTATCGAGAGGGCCCACAGATATCTCTCCGTCACACGGAGTGACAAATCCCAGTCTCGATCCATGCAGCTCAACAGACACCTTCGGAGATACCTGTAGAGCACCTTTATGATCACCCAGTTATGAAGTGACGTTTGATAGCACACAAGGCATTCCTCTAGTATTCGGGAGTAGCATGATCTCATGGTCGAAGGAACAGATACTTGACATGAAGAAAGCTATAGCAAATAACTAAATGATTTGATGCTAAGCTTACGGTTGGGTCTGTCCATCACATCATTCTCCTAGTGATGTGATCATGTTATCAATATGGTCTGTAAACCATAACCATCTTTGATCAACGAGCTAGTCTAGTAGAGGCTTACTAGGGACACTGTGTAGTTTATGTATTCACACATGTATTTAAGTTTCCGGTCAATACAATTCTAGCATCAATAATGAACATTTATCATGAACGGGAAATATGATAATAACTAATTTATTATTGCTTCTAGGGCATATTTCCAATAGTCAACAACAACAAAAACAAAGGATATACTCTGTTTTCTATCCCTACCGCCACAGGCTCCGGTGGTAGGCGTAGCCGGCCTACAGCCATGGACCTCGGCGGTAGGGTAGGCGCCGTGTAGTGTAACCTATGACACGGGGAAACAATTTTTTTAATGGTAGGGGTAGCCAGCCTACCGCCACAGGCCCTGACAGTAGGGTTAGCAAGCCTGCCGCCATGGACCCTGGCGGTAGGGTGGGCGACGCGCATTGCACCCGTGCTGATATGGGAAACAGGGATTTTTGGGTAGGGTAGGCTACCCTACCGCCAAGCACCCTGGCGGTAGGGTACTGGTTATCCTCCTATGCATTTTTCTATCCTCTTGTTTGATTTTGTAAAACAATCAACACATGTTAAATGACATATCATTCATTACATCAATAAATGACATATGCTCAAATAACATAAAACACCTCATAATTCAAATGACTTAAAGCATTAGTACAATTACATGAGTTCAAATGACATGAGCATTAGTCCAATTACATGAGTTCAAATGACATGAGTTGAAACTAGAGAAGCACAAGCATAAATTTTCTACCCCGGAAAGTAGCCCTTAATAAGAGTAATATGTTCGGCTTGTGCATCATGCTCTGGATTAGGCTTCGGTTGATACTCCGTGAACCCACCCAATGGAGCATCGAACCCTTTTCCTTGCAGAACCAGGCCCATCGAGCACGTCGGTTTGGATTCTTGGACACTCCTTGTTTGATTGCCCATCCAGTGACCTGCCCGGGCCTTCCCAAGTCTAGCTCGCGGAATTCATCAATGCTTATGGAGAACCCTATCTCCATTGCCAAACTGTATCTACAATCATCTTCCTTCTCCTGCAGCTCACGAAGTATCTTCTCTTTTTCTGTCACGAGCTTCTTAGGGTACTTACAAAATTGATACTTGTTGAAATCCCTCATGGATGCATTTGCCTCATCACAACTCTTAATCCATTTTTAAAGCTCCCTCATCATACTATGGTGTCATTCTCCTTCACACTTCTCATATTCTATCTGCACCCGGGACTTGTTTTATATGCTACATTACATAGAACAAAACAAAACTTAAATCAAATGATATAAGACAAACACAAAACATAGCTTACTTAAAATGACAAATAACAAAACACAACTTAAATCAAATGACATAGAACAGACGCACAACATAGCTTATTTAAAATGACCTAAGACACGAAGTTCTTGCAGGTTCAAATGACATAGGTTACATAACATAAGGACGAGTTCAAATGAAAGAGGTTACATAACATAAGGAGGAGTTCAAATGACATAGGTTACATAACAAAGCAAATGATAAGGGATACATGCCATATAGTTCAAATGACACTACAACATCATGTAGTTCAACCCCCTTTATTCATCCATCAACACAATATATTTGTCGTACGGTCCCGGGTTGCAACAAATGACATCATTTCTTTCAAGGACCCAAGCCCAACGAGAAGCCTGGCTACGTATCGGCGATGATGGGTGCCTAACTACCCAGTCAATGATCTGACCAGGGGTTTTTCAAGTCCATGTGACACACTTCATCCCTTGTTCCACACAATGCAATTTGCCTTGCAAGAGCACGTCTATGAAATTTCTCGCTCTTCTTGAGCTTGCTTATCTTTTTCTCTTTAGCTTAGTACACCTTCTCATTGTCGTCACGCTTGGACACATAGTACTTTGAAAAGTCTCTTCAAGCCGCATTCGACGCATCGACGGCTTCGACCACAGCTTCATTTTTTCCTCGACGACTTCGCATTCACGCTTCGCCACTACCTCAGCGGAAGTCTCAAAGAAGATGATCGGTCCCATCCTACAAGTCGAGGGGTAACTATAACGATCGTCGAAGGAAAAACCTTAACCCTAACCCTAACCATTTCCTAACAAAACCACTAACCCTGGCACTAGATCAAGCTACCCCCAACAATGATAAGCACATAATACATAGTGTAAACACAAACATAACCCTAAATGCATCATATAAAATGATTTCACCACAACACAATGATGAACTAGGGTTTGAAACAATGTGAGAAATCCAACAAAGACACATGATGCCAACCAACCAAAATGAGGAGAAGTGAGAGAGGTGCCTTGGGTGATGAAAGTGCTCCGAATCCACTGGTCAAATCTCAAGAAAATGAGAGAGATCTAGTAGGACCTTGAGTGGGGAAGAGAGGAGGAAGAGGGCTTGAGCTCGGGGGAGTGAAGAATAATGGGGGTGAATGGTTGGGTGGAGGGCACAGCGCCCACCACACAATCTTATCCACTGCAGCACCCTACCACAAGGGATCTGGGCGGTAGCCTTACACACCCTACCGCCAGGGTCCCCGGCGATAGGCCCCTTTGCCACGTAAGCACATGAAGACGACCGTCGGGGCCTGCCGTTACACCTATTGCCGGGGTCCCCAGCGGTACGGTGTGTTAGGCTACCGCCCAGGTTGGTGGCGGTAGCAAAAGGGTCAGACCTGGAGATACTTTTAGGGGCCAGATCCAGCTAAACATTGTCAAAAGGGTTAAAACACCAAATTTGGACACCGCCCGCGTGCCCCATGCCTCCGCCATCTCGCTGAAGAGGTAAGACAGCTCTGAGGGGCCCCGTGGCTTCCCTCCTCTTCTCTCTCCCTCCGCTCTTGTCTTCTTCCTGAGCTGCCGCCATTAACTGCCACGCAAGATTGTCTTTTTTGTTAAGTGAAACAAAGAGGGGTGAGAGAGAGAGAGAGAGTATATTTTTATTTTTTTCATTGGGAAGAATGAACCCTCATGTAATTGACATATGTAGCGAGGGGTAAAAATGTCCAGAGAACGTTATGGAGATGGGCAAACCCCTTTGACTGGATAGAAACGACATAGAAGGATATTTCCATAAGCGTTTTAGACGAAAGAGAGCCAAATTTGATCCCGTGATTTTTAGGGGTGAAGATGAGATTGGGCACAAACTAGGAAAAAATTGAAATTGTCCCCAAGTTTTATTACATCACGTTAAGTAAATAGGTGTTTGCCCACCTATTTGACGCATCAAATAGAGGGGATGCCACACGGGAAAGATGTTATGACTGGTGCTTCGTTCTCGGTTGGTATGCCCTTCCCATTACAAGCTCTCGAATTCCTGATCTTGGTGATTTTTTTTCGTTGCTTTATATTTGGTTGATGCACTTTTGAGTTGTTTTTTCATGTAAAACATTCTCATATTTTTAAAATGTAGACACCTTTTTTGTTACACGAACAATTTTTAAAAGTGTATGAATTAAAAAATTTAAAATTATATGTGGATATTTATATAAAAATGCATAGGCACTTTAGAAATCGTTAGCGCATAAGCATTGGGTATTTGTGTGTTACAAAAATATTCAGTACACATTTAAAAATTGTTCACCATATATTAAGAATGGTCCACATGTATTGAAAAATGTTTTTACTGTATTCAAATGTTCAATGTGTATTTCAAAATATTTACCATGTACTAAAAATGTTCGAATTGTATTAAAAATTGTTTATCATGTGCAAAAAAATGTATGCTGTTTTTTAAGTTTATAACACAAACAGTGTATATTTACTAATTCAAAAAATAAAATAAACTGAACAATGAAAAGGAAAAAAATGGAAAAATAAAGAAGAAATACAAAGATGACGATGATGAAGAAGAAAGATAGATAGAAAAAATTAAAACTGAAAAGAAAGAAAAGTAGAAAGAAAAACCAAACAAAATACCAACAAGAATATCGTAGGATGAACCTTATACCTGAGAAAGCAGTACGAAAAATAGCACTGCAGAAAAAATGGGGCATCGAACGCAACAGAAAAAATCGATAAAAAGCACAATGAAACCAATCAAAAGAAAATTAGTTTAAAACCAATAAAGGAGTCAGCTCAGTAAGTGTGCCCTCGGCTATCCTATTCGGAAAACCCTATTTCATGCATGCTGCGTCAAACAGTCGGAGCGGGCGATATGGGCTAGCCCAACTGTAGCGTACATACAGCTTTCAGGTTTTAGGAACTTTCTAGAGGATTCCCAGCCGGTTTTTACTGGTTTTGGAAACCTTATAGAAGCTCCTTAACTGGTTTTTATTTTTCCTTTCTATTTTACTTTTTTTTTCTTTTTCGTCCTTTTCCTTTTTTCTGTTTTTTTCCTATTTTATTTCTTTTCTTTTCAATTTTCTTTGATTCCTTTCACGTTTATTTCTTTTAAAACAATTCTGGAAATGTTCGTATTTCTTAAATTGTGTCCCTTTTCCAGATTTATTTCCTGTTTTCAATTTTTTTTCTTAAATTCCAAAAAAGATTTAGTACTTTAAAATTTGTTCACTTCTTTTCACAAACTGTTCCAAAATTCAAAAAATATTAATATTTCTGAAAATGTTCGCATATTTTAATTTTGTTCACATATTCAAAAAATGTGCATGGATTTCAGAAAATGTTTCTTTTTCAAAAAAATGATCATTTTCACAAATTAAACAAATGTTCATGTTTCCAAAATTTGTTCGCTAATTCAAAAAATGTTCGGAAGATTACATAAAATGTTCGCGTCTTACACTTTTTTCATTTTTTAGAAAAATGTTTGCATTTTTCGAAAAAGTTCCTGTTTTCAAAAAAAAATCACAAACTCAAAACAATTCACGTTTTCATAATTTTTGGTAATTCAAAGAAAATGTTTGGGGGAATTTCATAAAATATTTGCGCTTTGAATAAGTATTCATAATTTCGGAAAATGTTTGAGTTTTGCAATTTTTGTTCCTGTTTTTTAGAAAATGTTCGCATTTTGAAAAAAATGTTCGTAGTTTCAAAAAATGTTCTCGTTTTCTATTTGTTCCTTCTTTTACAAAAAATGTTCGAGATTCCGAAAAAAAAGTTTGAGTCTTTCGAAGTTTATGACCAAATTTTGAAAATGTTCGTTCTTGTAAATATATTTACTTTTGTGGAAAAGAAAATTACGTTCAGAATTTCAAAAAAAGTTTGTTTTCTTTCGCTGGGTATGGTTCATATAAACTGAGCTGGCATTTAGGACAAAGATGTCTGTGAAGACAGTGGCCAGCCATGTTGGTTTGATCCCACACATGGACATTTTTTGGGATTTTTCAGCGGGCTGTTCTTTATATTTTATACCTGTCGTCCTCTTCTATAGCACTAAATCAGCTCGCCCTACTGGCTTGCTACGCGGTGGTGTTTGCCGCTTGTCTCATGTTCGATTCCCACACGGCTGCGTTTTTTGTTGATTTTTTACAGCGCGAAATGGGCGGCCCAGGTTAATTTGCTCTGTGCGAATCATCGACTGTTTGCCGCAATAAGCGGCATATATGACGTCCCATTCTACTCGACAGCGTTTCTGGGTGAAATCACTAATTAAGAAGTACTTATTTCAAAGATCACTCCCACCTCCTCAGGTTGTATCTGTTGAGAAACATTTCATGGGAAACAAAAAATTTCCTACGCTCACTAAGATCAATCTGGGAGACGACCATCTAAGAGAGGAGAGATTGGATCTACATGCCCTTGTAGATCGCTAAGAGGAAGCGTTAAGAAACATAGTTGATGTGGTCGAACGTTTTCGCTATCCAATCACGATCCGTCCCGCGAACTCCCGATCCAATTGCCGAACGGACAACACCTCCGCTTTCAACACACGTACGACTTGATGAGCCTTCACCTCCTCGATCCAGCGAGCGATGGTGAAGTAGAAGCTCGAGTCATCCGGCAGCACGACGGCGTGATGACGATGGTGATGGAGAAGTCTTAGCAGGGCTTCGCCAAGCCTCACGGAGAAGAAGGACTACGAGGGAGAGGGAGGGCAGCGCAGTGGCATAGATGAGGTGCGGCTGCCCTCCCTTTACCCCTCTATATATAAAGGGAAGGGAGAAGGAGGGGGCGCCCTAGGGTTTCCCCGGGAGGGGGGCGGCCACCACAGATGGAGCGCCCCTAGGGTGACTTGCCCCCCAAGCCAGGTGGAGGCAGCCCTAGGGGACGCCCCACCTCCTCTGGTGATTGTGGGATGGGGTGAGGGGGGCGCACAATTCCTTATTGTGTGTGGTTCAGGTCATGGGTTGAAATGTAATGGGTCCTTTCCGTTCCTGGGCATGATTCCTCTATTTGGTAGCAGCGAAGATTGGAACCGACCCATTCCCCCGAACGGAATATTCGCCTGAGATCCGGAACGCGCCCGTACCTCCAATTTGGAGGAATCACGCGGAACGCCTCGCATCTCGCTCCTCTCCCACGACTTCCTCGTCTTCGACCCCAATCCTAGCGCCGCCACTCCCTCTCGATGTGCGTCCATCTTCTCTCCCTCCCTGGCGCCGCCCTCGCCACTCTCTCTCCGGCGACGCCTCTCCCTCCCTCCCTCCCTCTCTCTCTCTCTCTCTCTCTCTCTCTCTCTCTCTCTCTCTCTCTCTCTCTCTCTGACCAACGATGCATCTCCCTTGCCTATCAGAGCTCTGCTGGTCCCTCCGGCCTCCTTTGCCCATGCTCCACGCCGGGCCGCAGCGGACCTCCATGAGCTGAAGCTGGAACCCAACGGGCGGCTGCATCTCGCAAGCCATGTCCCTCGGTGGCGAATTCATGGTGCTGGCCAGCGACTGCAACCTCGAGCTGCAATGCTCGTTCCTCTACTAGTGCCACAGCTAGGCAGGCAGCGGCGACAACAATGACTTGATTCATTCGTAGCTATCACCACTAACTTGATTTGGGAATGCCTTATATTTTCCTAATCACATCATCTTGGTAGCTTTCCTAATCACAACAAGCTCAATTTTGAGTAATTGACTTGTATTTTGAGTTTTTGACACATCTTTTGACATGTAGATGGATGACTTGTATTTTGACAATTTTTTACAAGTAAATAGGTGACTTGTATTTTGACATATTTTTTACATGTAGATACTTGTATTTTTATTATATGTGTCTTGTCTGTATTTGATGCCAAAATCAATATACTTGAGTGGTGAGATGAACAAACCCATTATGTTCCATCTCAGAAACCAAACATCAAAATGGAACCATTCCATTCCTCTGAATTTCTCATACCAAACATAAGGATGGAACCGACCCATTCCAATGGAACAGAACCATGACATTACATTCCACTTCGTTCTTGAACCAACCGCACCCTTGGTGGGCTGGTGTGCTTCCTCCCCTTGGCCCATGAGGCCCCCCAACACATGCCGGGGCCCTCAAAACCCCTTTCGGTTCTCCTGGTCATAACCCGGTACCCCCGGAACACTTCCGGACTCCGATTCCCTTCGTCCTATATATCAATCTTCACCTCCGGACTACTCTGGAGTTCCTCGTAACGTCCGGGATCTCATCCGGTACTCCGAACAACCTTCGGTTACCACCATAACAACTCACCTATACTTATATCGTCACCAAACGTTAAGTGTGTAGACCCTGCGGGTTTGAGAACTATGCAGACATGGCAGAGACACATCTATGGCCAATAACCAATAGCAGGACCTGGATGTCCATATTGGTTCCTACATATTCTACGAAGATCTTTATCGGTCAAACCTCGATGTCAAGGATTCAGATAATCCTGTATGCAGTTCCCTTTGTCTATCGGTATGTTACTTGTCCGAGATTCGATCGTCGGTATCACCATACCTAGTTCATTCTCGTTACCGACAAGTCTCTTTACTCGTTTCGTAATACAAGATCCCGCGGCTAACTCCTTAGTCACATTGCTTGCAAACTTCTTGTGATGTTGTATTACCGAGAGGGCCCAGAGATACCTCTCCATCAAACGGAGTGACAAATCCTAGTCTTGATCCATGCCAACTCAACACACGCCCTCTTAGAGATACCTGTAGAGCACCTTTATAGTCACCCAGTTACGTTGTGATGTTTGGTACACACAATGTATTCCTTCGGTGTCAGTGAGTTGACCTCTTGAGCACTGCGTTGGTTTTCCCTTGAAGAGGAAAGGGTGATGCAGTAAAGTAGCGTAAGTATTTCCCTCAGTTTTTGAGAACCAAGGTATCAATCCAGTAGGAGACCACGCTCGATTCCCATGCACCTACACAAACAAATAAGAACCTCGCAACCAACGCGATAAAGGGGTTGTCAATTCCTTCACGGTCACTTACGAGAGTGAGATCTGATAAATATGATAAGATAATATTTTTGGTATTTTTATGATAAAGAGAAATAAAGATGCAAAGTAAAATAAACGGCAATAGATATAGCTAAGTGTTGGACGATTAATATGATGGAAAATAGACCCGGGGGCCACAGGTTTCACTAGTGGCTTCTCTCAAGATAGCATAAGTATTACGGTGGGTAAACGAATTACTGTCGAGCAATTGATAGAATTGAGCATAGTTATGAGAATATCTAGGTATGATCATGTATATAGGCATCACGTCCGTGACAAGTAGACTGAAACGATTCTGCATCTACTACTATTACTCCACACATCGACCGCTATCCAACATGCATCTAGAGTATTAAGTTCATAAGAACAGAGTAATGCTTTAAGCAAGATGACATGATGTAGAGGGATAAACTCATGCAATATGATATAAACCCCATCTTTTTATCTTCGATGGCAACAATACAATACGTGCCTTGCTGCCCCTGCTGTCACTGGGAAAGGACACCGCAAGATTGAACCCAAAGCTAAGCACTTCTCCCATTGCAAGAAAGATCAATCTAGTAGGCCAAACCAAACTGATAATTCGAAGAGACTTGCAAAGATAACCAATCATACATAAAAGAATTCAGAGGAGATTCAAATATTGTTCATAGATAAACTTGATCATAAACCCACAATTCATCCGATCTTGACAAACACACCGCAAAAGAAGATTACATCGAATATATCTCCAAGAAGATCGAGGATAACTTTGTATTGAGATCCAAAGAGAGAGAAGAAGCCATCTAGCTAATAACTATGGACCCGAAGGTCTGAGGTAAACTACTCACACATCATCGGAGAGGCTATGGCGTTGATGTAGAAGCCCTCCGTGATCAATGCCCCCTCCGGCGGAGCGCCGGAAAAGGCCCCAAGATGGGATCTCATGGGTACAGAAGGTTGCGGCGGTGGAAATAGGGTTTTGGCTCCGTATATGATGTTTCCAGGGTATATGGGTATATATAGGAGGAAGAAGTACGTCGGTGGAGCAACGAGGGGCCCACGAGGGTGGAGGGCGCGCCCAGGGGGGTAGGCGCGTCCCCCTACCTCGTGGCTTCCTCGTCTGTTGCTTGACGTCCACTCCAAGTCCTCTGGATCACGTTTGTTCCGAAAATCACGTTCCCGGAGGTTTCATTCCGTTTGGACTCCGTTTGATATTCTTTTTCTGCGAAACACTGAAATAGGCAAAAAAAAACAGCAATTTGGGCTGGGCCTCCGGTTAATAGGTTAGTCCCAAAAATAATATAAAAGTGCATGAATAAGCCCATTAAATATCCAAAACAGAATATATAATAGCATGGAACAATCAAAAATTATAGATACGTTGGAGACGTATCAAGCATCCCCAAGCTTAATTCTTGCTCGTCCTTGAGTAGGTAAATGATAAAAACAGAATTTTTGATGCGGAATGCTACTTAGCATAATTTTCAATGTAACCCTCTTAATTGTGGTATGAATATTTAGATCCGAAAGATTCAAGATAAAAGTTTAATATTGACATAAAAGTAATAATACTTCAAGCATACTAACTAAGCAATTATGTCTTCTCAAAATAACATGGCCAAATTAAAGAAAGTTCATCCCTACAAAATCATATAGTTGGGTCATGCTCCATTTTCGTCACACAAGAATGCTCTCATCATGCACAACCCCGATGACAAGCCAAGCAATTGTTTCATACTTTAGTAATCTCAAACTTTTTTCAACTTTCACGTAATACATGAGCGTGAGCCATGGATATAGCACTATGGGTGGAATAGAATATAATGATGGGGGTTATGTGGAGAAGACAAAAAAGGATAAAGTCTCACATCAACGCGGCTAATCAACGGGCTATGGAGATGCCCATCAATTGATGTTAATGTGTGGAGTAGGGATTGCCATGCAACGGATGCACTAGAGCTATAAATGTATAAAAGCTCAACAAAAGAAACTAAGTGGGTGTGCATCCAACTTGCTTGCTCACGAAGACCTACGGCATTTGAGGAAGCCCATTGTTGGAATATACAAGCCAAGTTCTATAACGAAAAATTCCCACTAGTATATGAAAGTGACAAAACAAGAGACTATCTATCATAAGGATCATGGTGCTATTTTGAAGCACAAGTATGGAAAAAGATAGTAGCATTGCCCCTTTTTATTTTCTTTTCTTTTTTTAGGCCTTTCTTTTTTTTGGCCTTTCTCTTTTTTTATTGGGACAATGCTCTATGAATGGTGATCATCACACTTCTATTTATTTACAACTCAATGATTACAACTCGATACTAGAACAAAGTATGACTCTATATGAATGCCTCCGGCGGTGTACCGGGATGGGCAATGAATCAAGAGTGACATGTATGAATAATATGCATGGTGGCTTTGCCACAAATACGATGTCAACTACATGATCATGCAAGGCAATATGACAATGATGAAACGTGTCATGATAAACGGAACGGTGGAAAGTTGCATGGCAATATATCTCGGAATGGCTATGGAAATGCCATAATAGGTAGGTATGGTGGCTGTTTTGAGGAAGATATAAGGAGGTTTATGTGTGACAGAGCGTATCGTATCACGGGGTTTGGATGCACCGGCGAAGTTTGCACCAACTCTCAAGGTGAGAAAGGGCAATGCACGGTACCGAAGAGGCTAGCAATGATGGAAGGGTAAGAGTGCGTATAATCCATGGACTCAACATTAGTCATAAAGAACTCACATACTTATTGCAAAAATCTACAAGTCATCAAAAATCAAGCACTACGCGCATGCTCCTAGGGGGGTAGATTGGTAGGAAAAGACCATCGCTCGTCCCCGACCGCCACTCATAAGGAGGACAATCAAAGAACACCTCATGTTTCAAATTTGTTACACAACGTTTACCATACGTGCATGCTACGGGATTTGCAAACTTCAACACAAGTATTTCTCAAATTCACAACTACTCAACTAGCACAACTTTAATATCACTACCTCCATATCTCAAAACAATCATCAAGCATCAAACTTCTCTTAGTATTCAACACACTCATAAGAAAGTTTTTACTAATCTTGAATACCTAGCATAATAGGACTAATTTCACAATTAAAGCAAATTACCATGCTGTTTTGGAGGACTCTCAAAATAATATAAGTGAAGCATGAGAGAAAAATAATTTCTATAAAACAAATCCACCACCGTGCTCTAAAAGATATAAGTGAAGCACTAGAGCAAAAAATATATAGCTCAAAAGATATAAGTGAAGCACATAGAGTATTCTAACAAATTCCGAATCATGTGTGTCTCTCTCAAAAGGTGTGTACAGCAAGGATGATTGTGGTAAAATAAAAAGCAAAGACTCAAATCATACAAGATGCTCCAAGCAAAACACATATCATGTGATGAATAAAAATATAGCTCCAAGTAAAGTTACCGATGGACGAAGACGAAAGAGGGGATGCCTTCCGGGGCATCCCCAAGATTTGGCTTTTTGGTGTCCTTAGATTACCTTGGGGTGCCATGGGCATCCCCAAGCTTAGGCTCTTGACACTCCTTGTTCCATAATCCATCAAATCTTTACCCAAAACTTGAAAACTTCACAACACAAAACTCAACAGAAAATCTCATGAGCTCCGTTAGCGAAAGAAAACAAAACACCACTTCAAGGTACTGTATTGAACTCATTCTTTATTTATATTGGTGTTAAACCTACTGTATTCCAACTTCTCTATGGTTTATAAACTATTTTACTAGCCATAGATTCATCAAAATAAGCAAACAACACACGAAAAACAGAATTTGTCAAAAACAGAACAGTCTGTAGTAATCTGTAGCTAACGCAAACTTCTGGAACTCAGAAAAATCTACCAAAATAGGACGACCTAGATAATTTGTTCATTGATCTACTGCAATTGGAATCAGTATTTTATCACGTTCTGGTGATTTTTAACAATTGTTTTCGTGAACAGAAAGTTTCTGGAATTTTCAGCAAGATCAAATAACTATCATCCAAGAAAATCCTATAGGTTTAACTTGGCACAAACACTAATTAAAACATAAAAACAAATCTAACCAGAGGCTAGATCAAATATTTATTCCTAAACAGAATCAAAAAGCAAAAAACTAAAATAAAATTGGGTTGCCTCCCAACAAGCGCTATCGTTTAACGCCCCTAGCTAGGCATAAAAACAAGGATAGATCTAAGGATTGCCATCTTTGGTAGGAAATTCTTCAATAAGACACCTATAACCCCTAGGAGTTTATTTAATTTTATTAATTATCAAACTCCTAGGCACAAAATCAAGAAAATCATTTGTAGCAAACGGTTCCTTAATGATAGCAAAAAGATTGGGATGAACACTTACTGATTTTAAATCCGCAGTTTCTTTACTAGAGGATTCACCCTTATTTTTAGGAACATAAACAAGCTTGGCAATTTTGGTAGGAGGATTTGGAGTATTTTTAACGGAAGAAAAAGCGGACCCCAAGTTGGTGATAATTCCCTCAAGTTTATCGATTCTAGTAGAATCTTGATCTATTCTTTCATTAACTATGGGTTCTTTTTCCTTAAAACTTTTCAGAGTAACTCCCACCTTAGATCCATATTGGGTAATTTGGTTGTGGATCTTTTGATCCAAATTCTCAATCAACTCTACAGTAGCAACTTTATTTTCAATAATTTCAAGCCTTTGCATCATATGTTCCAAAGTTAACATAGTTCCATTAACCAAAAGAGGTGGTGAGCCAAACAAATCTATCATAGCATTATAAGAATCAAAAGTATGGCTACCCAAGAAATTCCCTCCGGTAATGGTATCAAGAATATATCTGTACCAAGGAGTAGCGCCTACATAGAAATTGCGGAGAAGAACGGAAGTAGATTGCTTCCTGGTAGATCTATTTTGAGCATTGCAAATTCTATACCAAGCGTCTTTTAGATTTTCTCCCTCCCTTTCATAAAATTAAGAACTTCATTCTCGGGAGACAACGGAGAAGATAAGGGACTAGCCATAACGACAAGGCAAGCAAGAAAGCAGCGAACGGAAAAGAGAGGGCGAATAAAACGGCAAGGGTGAAGTGGGGGAGAGGCAAATGGCAAATAATGTAATGTGAGGGATAAGAGTTTGTGATGGGTACTTGGTATGTCTTGACTTGTGCGTAGACTCCCCGGCAACGGCGCCAGAAATCCTTCTTGCTACCTCTTGAGCACTGCGTTGGTTTTCCCTTGAAGAGGAAAGGGTGATGCAGTAAAGTGCGTAAGTATTTCCCTCAGTTTTTGAGAACCAAGGTATCAATCCAGTAGGCGACCACACTCGAGTCCCACGCACCTACACAAACAAATAAGAACCTCGCAACCAACGCGATAAAGGGGTTGTCAATCCCTTCACGGTCACTTACGAGAGTGAGATCTGATAAATATGATAAGATAATATTTTTGGTATTTTTATGATAAAGAGAAATAAAGACGCAAAGTAAAATAAACGGCAATAGAAATAGCTAAGTGTTGGAAGATTAATATGATGGAAAATAGACCCGGGGGCCATAGGTTTCACTAGTGGCTTCTCTCAAGATAGCATAAGTATTACGGTGGGTAAACGAATTACTGTCGAGCAATTGATGGAATTGAGCATAGTTATGAGAATATCTAGGTATGATCATGTATATAGGCATCACATCCGTGACAAGTAGACCGAAACGATTCTGCATCTACTACTATTACTCCACACATCGACCGCTATCCAGCATGCATCTAGAGTATTAAATTCATAAGAACAGAGTAATGCTTTAAGCAAGATGACATGATGTAGAGGGATAAACTCATGCAATATGGTATAAACCCCATCTTTTTATCCTCGATGGCAACAATACAATACGTGCCTTGCTGCCCCTGCTGTCACTGGGAAAGGACACCGCAAGATTGAACCCAAAGCTAAGCACTTCTCCCATTGCAAGAAAGATCAATCTAGTAGGCCAAGCCAAACTGATAATTCGAAGAGACTTGCAAAGATAACCAATCATACATAAAAGAATTTAGGGGAGATTCAAATATTGTTCATAGATAAACTTGATCATAAACCCACAATTCATCCGATCTCGACAAACACACCGCAAAAGAAGATTACATCGAATAGATCTCCAAGAAGATCGAGGAGAACTTTGTATTGAGATCCAAAGAGAGAGAAGAAGCCATCTAGCTAATAACTATGGACCCGAAGGTCTGAGGTAAACTACTCACACATCATCGGAGAGGCTATGGTGTTGATGTAGAAGCCCTCCGTGATCAATGCCCCCTCCGGCAGAGCGCCGGAAAAGGCCCCAAGATGGGATCTCACGGGTACAGAAGGTTGCGGCGGTGGAAATAGGGTTTTGGCTCCGTATATGATGTTTCCAGGGTATATGGGTATATATAGGAGGAAGAAGTACGTCGGTGGAACAACGAGGGGCCCATGAGGGTGGAGGGAGCGCCCCCCTACCTCGTGGCTTCCTCGTCTGTTGCTTGACGTCCACTCCAAGTCCTCTGGATGACGTTTGTTCCGAAAATCATGTTCCCGAAGGTTTCATTCCGTTTGGACTCTGATAACCCACAAGTATAGGGGATCAATTGTAGCCTCTTTCGATAAGTAAGAGTGTCGAACCCAACGAGGAGCTAAAGGTAGAACAAATATTCCCTCAAGTTCTATCAACCACCGATACAACTCTACGCACGCTTGACGTTCGCTTTACCTAGAACAAGTATGAAACAAGAAGTACTTTGTAAGTGTTTTTGGATAGGTTTGCAAGAAAATAAAGAGCGAGTAAATAAAAGCTAGGGGTTGTTTAAATGAAGACACAACTAAATTAGTTTTAGTAGAGAGCTTTTTGTTACGAGAAAGTTATTGTCCCTAGGCAATCGATAACTAGACCGGTAATCATTATTGCAATTTTATTTGAGGGAGAGGCATAAGCTAACATACTTTCTCTACTTGGATCATATGCACTTATGATTGGAACTCTAGCAAGCATCCGCAACTACTAAAGATCATTAAGGTAAAACCCAACCATAGCATGAAAGCATCAAGTCCTCTTTATCCCATACGCAAACAACCTACTTACTCGGGTCTGTGCTTGTGTCACTCACGCCACCCACTATAAGCAAATCATGAACATATTGCAAACCCTACAGCGGGAATCCCTCACACTTGCGCGACACGAAGAGCACCATAGGACAGCACCAATAATAAAACATGCAACTCAAACCAATCTTGATCATCAAATAACCCATAGGACAAAACGGATCTACTCAAACATCATAGGATAGCCATACATCATTGGGAAATAATATATAGCGTTGAGCACCATGTTTAAGTAGAGATTACAGCGGGTAAGAGAGAGGTTACACCGCTACATAGAGGGGGGAAGAGTTGGTGATGATGGCGGTGAAGTTGTTGGTGAAGATTGCGGTGATGATGATGGCCACGGCAGCGTTCCGGCGCCACCGGAAGAGAAGGGGAGAGGGGGCCCCTTCATCTTCTTCTTCCTTGACCTCCTCCCTAGATGGGAGAAGGGTTTCCCCTCTGGTCCTTGGCCTCCATGGCGTGGGAGGGGCGAGAGCCCCTCCGAGATAGGATCTGTCTCTCTGTCTCTCTCTGTTTCTGCGCTCTCGGATTCTGCCCTGGCACCGTTTCTTTTATATCTGGAGATCCGTAACTCCGATTGGATTGAAACCTTCGCCCAGATCTTTTTCCAAAAATTAGCTTTCTTGCGGACGAAGTAGAGCATCAACCGCCTTACGAGGGGCCCACGAGGGTGGGGGGTGCGCCCACCTGGAGTGGGTGTGGGCCCCACCCTCGTGGCCACCTCGGGCACCGTCTCGCGTTGATTTTACTTCCCAAAAATCACAAATATTCCAAAATAATTCTCCATCCATTTTTATCCCGTTTGGACTCCGTTTGATATGGGATTTCTGCGAAACATAAAACATGCAACAAACAAGAACTGGCACTGGGCACTGGATCAATATGTTAGTCCCAAAAATAGTATAAAAAGTTGCCAAAAGTATATGAAAGTTGAATAATATTGGCATGGAACAATCAAAAATTATAGATACGACGGAGACGTATCAGCATCCCCAAGCTTAATTCCTGATCGTGCTCGAGTAGGTAAATGATAAAAAGATAATTTTTCATGTGGAATGCTACCTAGCATAATCTTGATCATGTATCTAATCATGGCATGAATATTAAGATACGAGTGATTCAAAGCAATAGTCTATCATTTGACATAAAAACAATAATACTTCAAGCCTACTAATAAAGCAATCATGTCTTTTCAAAATAACATGGCCAAAGAAAGTTATCCTTACAAAATCATATAATCTGGCTATGCTCCATCTTCACCACACAAAATATTCACATCATGCACAACCCCGATGACAAGCCAAGCAATTGTTTCATACTTTTGACGTTCTCAAACCTTTTCAACTTTCACGCAATACATGAGCGTGAGCCATGGACATAGCACTATAGGTGGAATAGAATATGATGGTGGAGGTTGTGTGGAGAAGACAAAAAGGAAGAAAGTCTCACATCGACGCGGCTAATCAACGGGCTATGGAGATGCCCATCAATTGATGTCAATGTGAGGAGTAGGGATTGCCATGCAACGGATGCACTAGAGCTATAAGTGTATGAAAGCTCAAACTGAAACTAAGTGGGTGTGCACCCAACTTGCTTGCTCATGAAGACCTCAGGCATTTTAGGAAGCCCATCATCGGAATATACAAGCCAAGTTCTATAATGAAAATTCCCACTAGTATATGAAAGTGATAACTCAAGAGACTCTCTATATGAAGAACATGGTGCTACTTTGAAGCACAAGTGTGGTAAAAGGATAGTAACATTGCCCCTTCTCTCGTTTTCTCTCATTTTTTGTTTTATTTTTTTATTTTTTGGTGGGCTTCTTTGGCCTCTTTTTTTTATTTGGGCTTCTTTGGCCTCTTTTTTTTGTAAAGTCCGGAGTCTCATCCCGACTTGTGGGGGAATCATAGTCTCCATCATCCTTTCCTCACTGGGGCAATGCTCTAATAATGATGATCATCACACTTTTATTTACTTACAACTCAATATTACAACTCGATATCTAGAACAAAGATATGACTCTATATGAATGCCTCCGGCGGTGTACCGGGATGTGCAATGATCTAGCGTAGCAATGACATCAAAAAACGGACAAGCCATGAAAACATCATGCTAGCTATCTTACGATCATGCAAAGCAATATGACAATAAATGCTCAAGTCATGTATATGATGATGATGGAAGTTGCATGGCAATATATCTCGGAATGGCTATGGAAATGCCATGATAGGTAGGTATGGTGGCTGTTTTGAGGAAGATATAAGGAGGCTTATGTGTGATAGAGCGTATCGTATCACGGGGTTTGGATGCACCGGCGAAGTTTGCACCAACTCTCGAGGTGAGAAAGGGCAATGCACGGTACCGAAGAGGCTAGCAATGATGGAAGGGTGAGAGTGCGTATAATCCATGGACTCAACATTAGTCATAAAGAACTCACATACTTATTGCAAAAATCTATTAGTCATCGAAACAAAGTACTACGCGCATGCTCCTAGGGGGATAGATTGGTAGGAAAAGACCATCGCTCGTCCCCGACCGCCACTCATAAGGAAGACAATCAATAAATACCTCATGCTCCGACTTCGTTACATAACGGTTCACCATACGTGCATGCTACGGGAATCACAAACCTCAACACAAGTATTTCTACAATCCACAACTACCCACTAGCATGACTCTAATATCACCATCTTTATATCGCAAAACTATTGCAAGGAATCAAACATATCATATTCAGTGATCTACAAGTTTTATGTAGGATTTTATGACTAACCATGTGAATGACCAGTTCCTGTCATCTCTCTAAATAGATATAAGTGAAGCAAGAGAGTTTAATTCTTTCTACAAAAGATATGCCCACGCTCTAACAAATATAAGTGAAGCAAAAGAGCATTCTACAAATGGCGGTTGTCTATGTGAAGAGAAACAGGCAATCCAAACTTCAAATGATATAAGTGAAGCACATGAAGCATTCTATAAAGCCATACTCAAAAGATATAAGTGAAGTGCAAAGAGCATTCTATAAATCAACCAAGGACTATCTCATACCAGCATGGTGCATAAAAGAAAAATGAAAACTAAATGCAAAAGACGCTCCAAGATTTGCACATATCGCATGAACGAAACGAATCCGAAAACATACCGATACTTGTTGAAGAAAGAGGGGATGCCTTCCGGGGCATCCCCAAGCTTAGACGCTTGAGTCTCCTTGAATATTTACTTGGGGTGCCTTGGGCATCCCCAAGCTTGAGCTCTTGCCTCTCTTCCTTCTTCTCACATCGAGACCTTCTCGATCATCGAACACTTCATCCACACAAAACTTCAACAGAAAACTCGGTAAGATCTGATAGTATAATAAAGCAAATCACTACTCTAAGTACTGTTGCAAACCAATTCATATTTTGTTTTTGCATTGTGTCTACTGTAATATAACTTTTCATGGCTTAATCCACTGATATAAATCGATAGTTTCATCAAAACAAGCAAACTATGCATCAAAAACAGAATCTGTCTAAAACAGAACAGTCTGTAATAATCTGAACATTCACCATACTTCTGATACTTGAACAATTCTGCCAAAATTAGGAAAAATAAAAAAATTGTATAGAAAGACAGTGAAAAAAGAATCAGAACCGTTTGACGTTCCAGTAAAAAATTAAAAATCGCGCACTACAGCCAAAGTTTCTATCCTGCACCGTACAAACCAACAAGCACTGTAAACATCCTAAAGGCAAACCTTGGCACATTATTTTTATAATACAATGGAATTGTACAAGGGGATAATTATTTTTATTGAAAAGTTTCTGTAATCAAGATTCACAAAGTTTCCGTGAGCATGAACAAAGTTCAAGGCTAGCTCCCACTTCAACAATGCTCGTCTTTCTCACTTTCGCTTTTCTTTTTGAAAAAGTTTTGGGTTCCCCTCTTTATTTTTGTTGTTTTTAAACTATATAAAAGCACGCAACAGAAATAAATGACTCTCTAAAACTTCCGGGTTGTCTCCCTGGCAGCGCTTTCTTTAAAGCCATTAAGCTAGGCATATAGTGCTCAAGTAATGAATCCACCCGGATCCCAAGGTATATCAAAGCCAATTTTAATTAGCAATGATTTGTAATTTAGTAGTGAGCACAAAGTAACATATATCATGCAACAACGAAGTCTACCTCTTTTCCTATGCATCGGCATGTCATAAAAGAACAATTCATGCACACATAGTAAAGGCCAATGCATAGTATAAACAGTTTCTTGCAATTTTATCATGTTGGAAACATAGAGAGGTGGAGATATAGTTCCTCTCTCATAATAATTGCAAGTAGGAGCAGCAAGCACATGCATATTATATCTATCAAAATCATCATGTGTAGAAGTAAGACGCAACCCATCAATATAATCCTTAATAAGTGCAAACTTCTCCGATATAGTATAATCGGGAGAATTCAAAAAGATAATAGGACTATCATGCGTGGGTGCAATAGCAACAATTTCATTCATAACATAAGGAACTATAGCAAGTTCATCTCCATAAGCATAATTCATATTGGCATCTTGGCCACAAGCATAGCAAGCATCATCAAAAAGGGATATTTCAAAAGAATCAACGGGATCATAGTAGTCATCATAGCAATCATCCTTCAATAAGCACGAAGGGACATTAAACAATGTATGAGTTGAAGAGTTACTCTCATTAGAAGGTGGGCACGGGTAGCTAATCCGCTCTTCCTCCTTTTGTTCTTCGCTCTCCTCATCATCTTTTTCATCCAATGAGCTCACAGTTTCAGTAATTTCTTCTTCCATAGACTCCTGCAAAATATTAGTCTCTTCTTGGACAGCGGAGACTTTCTCAATAAGTGCATTAATATCGTAATTGTATTCATAATTCTCATAACAATATTTAAGGATAGCTAAATTTTCAGGTCTATAAACCGAATCATCAAAATCTTCAAACTCTTTAAACATAGATTCAATTTCATAAGCACCCATAAAAGCAACAAATTCTTCTATTTGTTCCACATCATAGTAATCATAGATACCATTAGCATAAGAAGCTAAGGTTTTATTATCATTAAATTTGCATGAAAAGGGAAGGTGTGGAGCCTTCATCCTAGAGCAACAAGTATAATCATATCTCAAGCATAGTTGCCTAGCATACCACTTCAACATATAAATTTGATCCCATAATAGTTTCCCTTTTTGTGTCAAGCGATAATCCCTAAAGTATTCACGTTGATCCAACGTTACTCCCATTACAAAGTTGAATGGGGTTTTCTCAGGATTATCAAAGTAGTACATAATATCTATCACATAATGAGCATCGAGGGTTTTAGGAGGTTCCCCATCTCCATGAGCAGCAAGTACACCTAATTTTTTTGGTATTTCGTGTTCCATATCCATAACTAAAGATAGAGAACAACTAAGAACAGCAAATAAAAATTACTTAGTGATAAAGCAAACAAGCACACACGAGAATATTCACCCCACGCTATTGCTCCCCGGCAACGGCGCCAGAAAAAAGTCTTGATAACCCACAAGTATAGGGGATCAATTGTAGCCTATTTCGATGAGTAAGAGTGTCGAACCCAACGAGGAGCTAAAGGTAGAACAAATATTCCCTCAAGTTCTATCGACCACCGATACAACTCTACGCACGCTTGACATTCGCTTTACCTAGAACAAGTATGAAATTAGAAGTACTTTGTAGGTGTTTTTGGATAGGTTTGCAAGAAAATAAAGAGCGACTAAATAAAAGCTAGGGGCTGTTTAAATGAAGACACAACTAAATTAGTTTTAGTAGAGAGCTTTTTGTTACGAGAAAGTTATTTGTCCCTAGGCAATCGTTAACTAGACCGGTAATCATTATTGTAATTTTATTTGAGGGAGAGGCATAAGCTAACATACTTTCTCTACTTGGATCATATGCACTTATGATTGGAACTCTAGCAAGCATCCGCAACTACTAAAGATCATTAAGGTAAAACCCAACCATAGCATTAAAGCATCAAGTCCTCTTTATCCCATACGCAAACAACCTACTTACTCGGGTATGTGCTTCTGTCACTCACGCCACCCACCATAAGCAAATCATGAACATATTGCAAACCCTACAGTGGGAATCCCTCACGCTTGCGCGACACGGAGAGCACCATAGGACAGCACCAATAACAAAACATGCAACTCAAACCAATCTTGATCATCAAATAACCCATAGGACAAAATAGATCTACTCAAACATCATAGGATAGCCATACATCATTGGGAAATAATATATAGCATTGAGCACCATGTTTAAGTAGAGATTACAGCGGGTAAGAGAGTGGTTACACGCTGCATAGAGGGGGGAAGAGTTGGTGATGATGGAGGTGAAGTTGTTGGTGAAGATTGCGGTGATGATGATGGCCACGACAGCGTTCCGGCGCCACCGGAAGAGAAGGGGAGAGGGGGGCCCTTCGTCTTCTTCTTCCTTGACCTCCTCCCTAGATGGGAGAAGGGTTTCCCCTCTGGTCCTTGGCCTCCATGGCGTGGGAGGGGCGAGAGCCCCTCCGAGATTGGATCTGTCTCTCTGTCTCTCTCTGTTTCTGCGCTCTCGGATTCTGCCCTGGCACCGTTTCTTTTATATCTGGAGATCCATAACTCCGATTGGATTGAAACCTTCGCCCAGATCTTTTTCCAAAAATTAGCTTTCTTGCGGCCAAAGTAGAGCATCAACCGCCTTACGAGGGGCCCACG
The DNA here is from genome assembly GCF_018294505.1 of Triticum aestivum. NCBI lineage: Eukaryota > Viridiplantae > Streptophyta > Magnoliopsida > Poales > Poaceae > Triticum > Triticum aestivum. Next base: position 328,237,640 of record NC_057805.1, read on the forward strand.
AGGGTGGGGGCACGCCCACCTAGAGTGGGCGTGGGCCCCACCCTCGTGGCCACCTCGGGCACCGTCTCGTGTTGATTTTACTTCCCCAAAATCACAAATATTCCAAAATAATTCTCCGTCCATTTTTATCCCGTTTGGACTCCGTTTGATATGGGGTTTCTGCGAAACATAAAACATGCAACAAACAGGAACTGGCACTGGGCACTGGATCAATATGTTAGTCCCAAAAATAGTATAAAAAGTTATCAAAAGTATATGAAAGTTGAATAATATTGGCATGAAACAATCAAAAATTATAGATACGACGTAGACGTATCAGACTCCGTTTGATATTCTTTTTCTGCGGAACACTGAAATAGGCAAAAAAAACAGCAATTTGGGCTGGGCCTCCGGTTAATAGGTTAGTCCCAAAAATAATATAAAAGTGCATGAATAAGCCCATTAAACATCCAAAACAGAATATATAATAGTATGGAACAATCAAAAATTATAGATACGTTGGAGACGTATCAAGTTGCATGATCTCATGGTCATAGGAACATATACTTGACATGCAGAAAACGATAGCAATAAACTTGATATGATCATATGCTACGTTCATAGTTTGGGTCTTGTCCATCACATCATTCTGCTAATGATGTGGTCCCGTTATCAAATGACAACTCATGTATATGACTAGGAAACCGTAGCCATCTTTGATCAATGAACTAGTGCGGTAGAGGCTCACTAGGGACATGTTGTTGTCTATGTATCCACACATGTATTTGAGTTTCCAATCAATAGAATTATAGCATGGATAATAAATGATTATCATGAACAAGGAAATATAATAATAACCACTTTATTATTGCCTCTAGGGCATATTTCCAACAGTCTCCCACTTGCACTAGAGTCAATAGTCTAGCATTACATGGTAATGAGTCTAACACCCATAGAGTTCTGGTGTTGATCATGTTTAGCCCGTGGAAGAGGTTTAGTCAATGGATCTGCAACATTCAGATCTGTATGTACTTTGCGAATGTTTATGTCCTCCTCCTTGACTGCATCGCGGATGGAGTTGAAGCGTCACTTTATGTGTCTGGTCCTCTTGTGAAACCTTGCTTCCTTGGCTAGAGCAATGGCACCAGTGTTATCACGGAACAGAGTCATTTGGTTCAGTACACTGGGCACAACTCCAAGATCCATCATGAACTGCTTCATCCAGACACCTTCCTTCGCTGCCTCCGAGGCAGCTATGTACTCCACTTCGCATGTAGAATCAGCTACCACGCATTGCTTGGAATTGCACCAGCTTACCGCTCCCCCATTCAGAATGTATACGTATCCGATTAGAGACTTAGAGTCATCCAGATCAGTGTCAAAACTTGCATCGACGTAACCCTTTACGACGAGCTCTTGATCACCTCCATAAACGAGAAATATTTTCTTAGTCCTTTTCAGGTACTTAAGGATATTCTTCACTGTTGTCCAGTGATCCACTCTTGGATTAATTTGAAACCTTCCAGCCATACTTATGGCAAGCCTGACATCCGGTCTTGTGCATCGCATCGCATACATGATAGAGCCTATGGCAGAAGCATAGGGGATGACACTCATCTTTTCTCTATCCTTTGTAGTCTGACTCAACTTCACACCTTGCAAAACAGGCAAGAACCCCTTCTTGGACTGATCCATTTTAAACTTCTTCAAAATCTTATCAAGGTATGTGCTTTGTGAAAGTCCTATTAAGTGTCTCGATCTATCTCTATAGATCTTGATGCCTAATATGAAAGCATCTTCTCCTAGGTCATTCATTGAGAAATTCTTGTTCAAATATTCCTTCACGTTTTCCAAAAGTTCTATATTGTTTCCAATCAACAATATGTCATCCACATATAATATTAGAAATGCTATAGAGCTCCCACTCACTTTCTTGTAAATACAAGATTCTCTGAAAACTTGTATAAACCCAAACGCTTTGATCACCTCATCAAAGCGAAGATTTCAACTCCAAGATGCTTGCACCAGTCCATAAATGGATCACTGGAGTTTGCACACTTTGTGAGCATTCTCTGGATCGACAAAACCTTCTGGTTGCATCATATACAACTCTTCCTTAAGGAAATCATTAAGGGACACTGTTTTGACATCCATCTACTAGATTTCATAATAAAAAAATGCAGCTATTGGCTACATGATTCTGACGGACTTAAGCATCGCTACGTGTGAGAAAGTCTCATCATAGTCAACTCCTTGAACTTGTGAAAACCCCTTTGCCACAAGTCGAGCTTTATAGACCACGACATTATCGTCCGCGTCTGTCTTCTTCTTGAAGATCCATTTATTCTGAATGGCCCTTCGCCCTTCAGGTAATACTTCCGAAGTCCATACTTTGTTTTCATACATGGATCCCATCTCGGATTTCATGGCCTCTAACCATTTGTCCAAATCCGGGCCCACCATCGCTTCTCCATAGCTCGTAGGTTCACCGTTGTCCAACAACATGACCTCTAAGACAGTGTTACCGTACCACTCGGGAGCTGTACGTACCCTTGTCGACCTATGGGGTTCGATAGTAACTTGATCCGAAGCTTCATGATCATCATCATCAGCTTCCTCTTCAACTGACGTAGGCGCCACAGAAACATCTTTCTGTGCTGCGCTACTCTCTGGTCGAAGTAAAGGTTCAACAACCTCATCAAGTTCTATCTTCCTCCCACTCAATTCTTTCGAGAGAAACTCTTTCTCGAGAAAGGAACCCTTCTTAGCGACAAACACTTTGCCTTCGGATCTAAGATAGAAGGTATACCCAACCGTCTCTTTTGGGTATCCCATGAAGATGCATTTGACCGCTTTGGGTTCGAGCTTTTCCGGCTGAAGCCTTTTGACATAAGCATCACAGCCCCAAACCTTAAGAAACGACAACTTAGGTTTCTTTCCAAACCACAGTCCATACGGTGTCGTCTCCATAGACTTAGATGGTGCCCTATTTAAAGTGAATGCAGTTGTCTCTAACGCATAACCCCAAAATGATAGTGGCAGATCTGCAAGAGACATCATAGAATACACCATATCCAATAAGGTACGATTACGACGTTCAGACACACCATTACGCCGTGGTGTTCCAGGTTGTGTCAACTGTGAAACAATTCCACATTGTCTTAGGTGATTGCCAAACTTATAACTCAGATATTCTCCCCCTCGATCAGATCATAGGAATTTAATCTTCTTGTTACGATGATTCTCAACTTCACTCTGAAATAGCTTGAACTTTTCAAACATTTCAGACTTATGCTTCATTAAGTAAATATACCCATATCTACTCAAGTCACCGGTGAAGGTGAGAAAGTAACGATATCCACCGCACGCGTCAACACTCATCGGACCGCACACATTAGTATGTATGATTTCCAACAAGTCACTTGCCCGTTCCATTGTTTCGGAAAATGGGGTTTTGTTCATCTTGCACATGAGGCATGGTTCGCATGTGTCAAGTGATTCAAAATCAAGCAACTCCAAAAGTCCATCAGCATGGAGTTTCCTCATGCACTTTACACCAATATGACCTAAGCGGCAGTGCCACAAGAAAGTGGTGCTATCATTATCAACTCTACATCTTTTGGCATCAATGTTATGAACATGTGTATCATCACTATCGAGATTCAATAAGAATAAACCCCTCACAATGGGTGCATGACCATAAAAGATATTACCATATAAATAGAATAACCATTATTCTCGGATTTAAATGAGTAACCATCTCGCATTAAACAAGATCCAGATATAATGTTCATGCTCAATGCAGACACTAAATAACAATTATTCAGGTTCATCACTAATCCTGATGGTAATCGAAGAGCGAGCATGCCGACAGCGATTACATCAACCTTGGAACCATTTCCCACGCGCATCGTCACTTCGTCCTTCGCCAGCCTCCATCTATTTTGTAGTTCCTGTTTTGAGTTGCAAATGTGAGCAATCGAACTGGTATCAAATACCCATGCACTACAACGAGAGTTGGTAAGGTACACATCAATAACATGTATATCGTATATACCATTATTGACGCTGGCCCCCTTCTTGTCGGCCAAATACGTGGGGCAGTTCCGCTTCTAGTGGCCATTTCCCTTGCAATACAAGCACTCAGTCTCCGGCTTGGGTCCAGCCTTGGGTTTCTTCATAGGAGGAGCAACTACTTTGCCACTTTTCTTGAAGTTTCCCTTCTTTCCCTTGCCTTTCTTGAAACTAGTGGTTTTATTCACCATCAACACTTGATGCTCCTTCTGGATGTCTGACTCAGCAACTTTCAGCATCGCGAACAGCTCGGAGATTGACGTGTTCATCCCTTGCATGTTATAGTTCAACACAAAGCTCTTGTAGCTGGGTGGTAGCGATTGAAGAACTCTGTCAGTGACAGCCTCTGGCGGGAGCTCAACTCCCAACTCAGCCAGACGGTTGTAGTACCCAGACATTCTGAGTATGTGCTCACTGACAAACCCGTTCTCCTCCATCTTGCAGGCATAGAATTCATCGGAGGTCTCATACCTCTCGACCTGGGCATTCTTCTCAAAGATAAACTTCAACTCCTGGAACATCTCATATGCTCCATGATGTTCAAAACGCCTTTGAAGTCCCAGCTCTAAGCCATACAACATGGCGCACTAAACATCAACACACGACTGCCAGGCGTTCAGAGCATCCGCAGTTGCTGGAGGGGGTGGCGCACCAAGCGATGCATCAAGGACATAAGCCTTTTGGGTAGCCGTGAGGATAATCCTCAGATTATGGGCCCAGTACAAAGTTACTTCCATCATCTTTCAGCTTAGCTTTCTCTAGGAACGCATTGAAATTCAGGGGAGCTACTGGCAAGCCATTGATCTACAACATAAATTTGCAAAGATAACTTAGACTATTGTTCAAGATAATGAGTTCAATTAATCATATTACCTAAGAACTCCCTCTCAAATCAACATCCCACCGGTTGTCCGAGTGTAACACGATCCAAATTCACCAACCCAAGTCCGATCATCACATGAGATGAGGTGGTTTCAATGGTGAACATCTCCATGTTGATCATATCTACTATATGACTCATGTTCGACCTTTCGGTCTCTTGTGTTCGGAGGCCATGTCTGTACATGCTAGGCTCGTCAAGTTTAACTCAAGTGTTCCGCATGTGCAAAACTGGCTTGCACCCATTGTATGCGAACGTAGAGTCTATTACACCTGATCATCACGTGGTGCTTCGAAACAATGAACTTTCGCAACAGTGCACACTTGGGGAGAACACAATTTTATCTTGAAATTTTAGTGAGGGATCACCTCATAATGCTACCGTCGTCGTAAGCAAAATAAGATGCATAAAAGGATTAACATCACATGCAACTCATAAGTGACATGATATGGGCATCATCTTGTGCTTTTGATCATCATCTCCAAAGCATCAGCATGATCTCCATCGTCACCGGCATGACACCACGATCTCCATCATCATGTCGCCATCTGGGTTGTCATGCCAACCATGCTACTACTACTATTGCTACCGTTTAGTGATAAAGTAAAGCATTACATATCGCTTAATGATTGACACGCATGTCATACAATAATTAAAGACAACCCTATGGCTCCTGCCGGTTGCCATATTCATCGACATGAAAGTCGTGATAAACTATACAAAACATGATCATCTCATACATCAAACGTATCTCATCATGTCTTTGGCCACATCATATCACGGCATACCCTGCAAAAACAAGTTAGACGTCCTCTAATTGTTGTTGCATGTTTTACGTGGCTGCTATGGGTATCTAGCAAGAATGATTCTTACCTACGCAAAGCCAAAACGGTGATATGCAAGTTGGTATTTAACCTTCTACAAGGACCGCATTTGTCGAATCCGATTCAACTAAGGTGGGAGAGATAGACATCCGCTAGCCATATTTATGCAACAAGTTGCATGTCAGTCGATGGAACCGGTCTCATGTACGTGGACATGTAAAGTTGGTCTGGGCCGCTTCATCCCACAATACCGCTGAATCAAGAAAAGACCAAGGAAGGAAGCAATCTGAATATCAACGCCCACAAACTCCTTTGTGTTCTACTCGTGATAGTCATCTACGCATAGACCTAACTCTAATACCATAGTTGGGGAACGTTGCATGGGAAACAAAAAATTTCCTACGCTCACCAAGATCAATCTAGGAGATGACCATCTACGAGAGGAGAGATTGGATCTACATACCCTTGTAGATCGCTAAGCGGAAGCTTTAAGAAACACGGTTGATGTAGTCGAACGTCTTCGCGATCCAATCACGAGCCGTCCCGCGAACTCCCGATCCAAGTGCCGAACGGACGAAACCTCCGCGTTCAACACACGTACAGCTTGATGACGCCTTCACCTCCTCAATTCAGCGAGCGATGGTGAAGTAGTAGCTCGAGTCCTCCGGCAACACGACGACGTGATGGCGGTGTTGGTGGGGAAATCCCAGCGGGGCTTCGTCAAGCCTCACAGAGAAGAAGGACTACGAGGGAGAGGGAGGGCAGCGTCGTGGCATAGATGGGGTGCGGCTGCCCTCCCTTTACCCCTCCACACATGTATTTGAGTTTTCAATCAATACAATTATAGCTTGGATAATAAACGATTATCATGAACAAGGAAATATAATAATAACCACTTTATTATAGCCTCTAGGGCATATTTCCAACAACGTCAAGTTGCACACTGCACGAGTGTTACTTGTCGCAATCCGAGAGTTTTTCATATTTTTTCATACATACGTTTATACAGAATGTTTATCTCTTAAAGCGTGCGTCCAAATCTCGAATCGTTTTCATCATTGGATTACTCACGTCGAGATCTTCAAAATTAGATACCATGTTGACGAACTTTTTTTCACGAAAAAATTGGCTGAAAAAACAGACCAAAAAACCGACCCAGAAGCATGTTTTTTTTCCTTTCCGAAAGAGGCACGGGTGTGCGTCCCGCAAAAGCACAACCATGCCTCTCGTAGAAGGAAAACACATGTTTTTTTCGTTTCCAGGAGGCACAGCCGTGCTTCTCGCGGAAACACAACCGTGCCTCTCGCAGAAGGAGAAAAAAACAACTGAAAACACATTTTTTTCGTTTTCGAGAGGCACGGCTATGCCTCTCGCGAAAGCAAAACCGTGCCTCTCGTGGAAGGAAAAAATATGTTTTTTTCTGTTTCGAAGAGGCACGGTCGTGCTTCTCGCGAAAGCAAAACTGTGCCTCTCGCGGAAGCAAACAAATAGAAAATGTTTTTTTCGTTTCCGAGAGGCATGGTTGTGTCTCTCGCGAAAGCAAAACCGTGACTCTCGCAGTAGGAAAAAAGAATACGTTTTTCGCATAATTTTTTTTAAAAAATGTTTTTCATCCAAAAGCTAAGGAAGACCGGTGAAAACCCAAAAAACCAAAAACGCATGCGGGAAAATAAAAGAATAAATAAAATTCGGCGGAAGCTTCCAAAGCGCGACCCGTGGCGGCAGTTGAGAGCGCGACACGTGGCGTGCTCTCAGCCAACCCCAAGTTTGTTGTGAGGCTCACAAAGGAGCGTAGTCAACTATTTGCTCTCAAGTGGTCTAGCTTATTGCAGGACGAAGGCAGCGTCGCCTCATGTGCGTCACTAAATGGGCCGTCCTGGAAGGAGTTCTCCACCGCTCCCTCGCTAGTGCGTTCCTTTTTTCAGTCAGCGACTACAACGCATGTACTGTTCTGTAGTTTTTTTCCCTTTTTCTTACTTTACATTGTATTTCTAAATAATGTTTAAACTATACATAATAAATAAATATTTTACTTAGTGTTGAAAATATCCAACGCATGTGAAAAAAAGGTGTGGTGAAAAAACGTGTTCATGCAATTTTAAAAAATGTTCACACCATTCAAAAAAAGGTTTCCGACATGCAGAAATATTTCACACAAATTTAAATATTGTACATGATATTTTCAAAAAACAATTCACACATAGTCAAATGGAAAATTGTTCATGCAAACTTAAAAAATGCCCATACCATTAAGAAAATAGTCATGAAATTTAGAAAATGTTCACAATTGTTTTTTCAAAGTAACGAGATATAATTTGTTTATATCATTTAAAAGAAATCATAACACTTAATAAGTGTTCACATTTTAAAAGATGTTAAAATATTTAATTATTCGAAACATGTATTAAATAAGTGTCCAACATGTATCTCGCAAATGGTTAATGTCTATTAAAAATATCTATAATATGCATTCGAAAAAATAAATGTGTATTTAAATTTTTTCATAAATTTCTAAAAATAATTACGAAAAACTAAGGTTCTTAAAGTATTTTTAGAAAAATATTATATGACATATAAAAACAAGCCATGCACTAAAACAGGGCGGATCAAAAAAATCATGAGTTTGAAAAATAAAAAATGAAAATCATGAGTAAACAGAAGAATGGTATGGAATAGAAAACAAAAATGAAAAATAGAAAGTAGAAAATGACAACGTACATACAGAGAAGGAAAAAACATGAGAAAACAAAATAGAGAAAAGAAAACCTAATAGTAAGCAAAAAAATGAACAGGAAAAAAAAGAAACCAAAAAAGAAAAGGAAAATAGAAACCGGCAAAAACCTTCAGAGAAGAAAAATATCCACCCAAAACAATCCCAGACAATTAAAACACATGAAGCCCTGATCCAAGCCAACACCGTAGCCTTTAAGGCTTTTGAGAGCTGATGATCAGGCCCACAAGAAGCGAGGAGGTTTGGCTATGTGGATCGTCAGCCATGCGACAATGGAGATTTGGCTTATCCTTCGGTAGGCGTCATGGTGGCGTTGGAGGTTGGAGACGATCGTTGGATTGGCTGTGTGGAGGAAACCCTAAGGACTTAATTTTATTTTTCTTTATCTTAGGGGCTTTCTGGAAATTATCACGGGCATCTGTTCTATTACGGTTTCTTTAGAACATGAAAATTGGTTTGTCGTGTACTCTGTTTTCGGGTCAATGTTAGTATTATGTTTCTCTCAAAATAAAAAATAACAGTGAAAACCCGAAATACAAGATTTCCAAAAGCAGCTAAATGGGCGTGGGGGCTAAATCTTTGCTGCCCACAACTTTCAACTCTGTAGATAAAAGAGAATTCGCCCCACGCTTATTTGAACTAAACCGTAAATGGCGCTTTAAGCGCTGGTTACAGTTCATTCTGCAAACCGTCTCACATCCGCTGTTTGTCCATGGGTTCAGCAAATTTAGTTTTTTTGGTTCTTGCCCAGTACGCACAAGTCCTGTGTGCTAGTTCGATTGGTGCATGCAGCTTTTTTCCACCAATTTTGGGAACCTTATAGAAGTTTTCGTCGGTTTTTGGGGCAGTTTTCCGGGACGAGTTTTGTCTGGTTTGTTAGTTTCTCTTTTCGTTTTATTTTTCTCTTTTATTGTTTCATTTTTGGTGAATTTGTTTCGAATTTGTTAACTTTTTTAAAAATTCATGAAGCTTTTTTAATACTCATGAATCTTTTAGCCGTGAACTTTTTCTGATTCGAGATTTTTTTTAAAAAGTTGTGAACTTATTATAAGTTTTATGTTTTTTTCCAAATTTCTGAAATTTTTCTTAAATCCACTAACGCTTTTCAAATTCATGATTTTTATAGCTTTGAACATTTTTTCCAAATACATGAACTTTTAGCTCGTGAATTTTTTTTAAAATTTGCATACTTTTTAAGATTTTGATAACTTCGTCCAAATTTTCATGATTTTTTTTCAAATTCATGAACCTTTTATAATTCATGAATAATTTTCAAATTCGTGTACTTTCTCATTTTTGTGAACTTTTGTCAACTTCTACAAACCTTTTCAAATTCGTAAGACTTTTCAAACTTGTGAAATTTCCTAAAATTCATCAACTTTCTCATTTTTGAAAAAGTATTTGTGTTTTACAAAATATATTTGAAAAATAAAAATATAGTGTTTTCAAAAAAGGTCGTGCTCAAGTTTTTGAAAATTGGTTAGCGTTTACGAAATGGGTTTGCAGATTTGAAAATGTGTTCGTGTTTTCTAGAAATGTTCACCTTTTAAAAAAAGATTGCGCTTTCAAAAACTGCTTAGAAATTTAGAACTTACTCCAAAGCTGAGAAATTGTGCGCTATTGTGTTTACGCTTTGTTGTAGTCCTGGTGCGTATGAAAGAAAAGAGGAAACAACATAGGTGGCTTAATGGGCTGGCCTGTTCGCTTGCCCCTGTGCAAGTCGGGGCAGTGATGCAGATCCTATTCGGCTCTTAACGCACCATATACATGCAAGTGCGTACATAGCGCACACGACCAACCCTATTTGGCGTACCCCCTGTTCGGGATATTCCCCATGACCAAGACTCGACAAGAATCTTGACCCGACGAGAAGCACAGAAGTTCCATGGGTCAGTACTTTTCCCGGGTCATAGAGGAAACAAGAGGGCCCGAAGGCCGAGAAGGACGTTTGCCAAAGGCCGGCTCATGAACAAGCTACCAGTGAGCTGGCTTAAAAAGACGGCCCAAGAAGTGGCTGATTTCCTAACTTGGGAGGAAAGATGGATAGAGTTAGAGTAGGATATGGGTCAACAATACGACCTGGAATCTCATGTAAACCTCGGGACTTGTCTTGTTATATAAAGGGGAGCCCCCAGATCGAAAAGACCAAGTTGCAATCTCTCGAAAGCTAGGTTAGAGAATCTGCATCCTTGTAATCGAGATCATCGTCAATATCAATCAAGCAGGAAGTAGGTCTTTACCTCCACCATGAGGGGCCGAACATGGGTAAACTCGTGTCCTTCATTCTCAACCAACCTCGTTCAAGTAACCACCTAGTTGCGATGGCCTCCAGACTTAGTACTTTCACGAGGACATATGTCGTGACAAAACCACGATAGTTGGCGCCCACCATGGGGCCAGCGCACAGTGGTGTTGAGTTCATGGAGGGAGCTCTCTTAGGGATCGAGGGTTACGCGATCGGCCAGATGACGAAGTGTCACGTGGCAAGCTTCTACATCAATGGCTCGGACAGGGGTCTCGAGGCTGACTCAATCGAGTAGGGGTACCGGGTCCCCTTCGGCAAGATCCACATCTTCATTGGCATAATCGGCGAATCTGGTCCTGGGCCAGACATCATCTCCGACATTGTCGAGCTGGCTCATCACACTAGACCTGGTTGGACCCAAGCCGACCGGGCTCACGTTTTCATCGGCTTCACCCATGGAGTCAACCTTTTTTCGGGTAATTCCGCGTCTGGCAGTGACACCCTTGTGTACTCTGACATCGAGTCCTCGGTTGGAGACACCGATACGATTCTCCCACTCTTGGACGATAGGCTGGGGGGCTACTCCGATGACGAGATCGATCCGGAGGTTTCTCAGCCGTCACGCCACGCGGCTGTCTATATGGCAGGGAATCAGAACACAGCTGGGACTGTGCTGGCTCAGAATTCTACAACGGCTGGTGCCGCGGTGGTAGCTAGCACCCCGGCGGCGGCTTCCGATGTGGTCGGCTCAAGCCAATCACCGGCTCAAGCTCTGGCGGAGCTGATGACCGCTCTGGGCACCCTCTTGGTGGCTCTAGTGACCGCAGAGAACGTGGTTGAGCGTAACACAGAAGTTGCGAAGCTTCGTGAGCATATGGCAAGACCCAGGAGGATATTAACGCGAAAAACACTCGCGTGGCAGAGGTACAGGCTCGGATCACCAGAGAGACCGAGCGCCTGAGGGTAGAAGAGCTTCATCTTAATTTTTGCCAGAACGAATCTTCTACGGTGTACCATCGAAGGCATCAGAGCCGGTTTCCGGCGTCGAGCCGACCCGGCTGTTTGAGATGTCGCGTGACCCGCATGAGCCGGCAAACCAGGGGACTGGAGCCGGCTTGCCAGGGGAAGCCCCTGTCATACCCCAGTTGACCCCGAACATACCTCCAAATACGGCCTCGCCGCAGCCGCAATTACGCCAGATGCCTCAGCAATCTCAGCCGGCTCAACCAACATTGGCGACTCAGCATCAACCCCGCTGTTTCCAGGCGCCAGCTGGTCATTATTCCAACCCGGTTGATAATGTGTTGGCGGTGACTCACAATCTTACTGCGATCCCGATAACTAGGAACAACCCGATTGAGATCGAGGCTAGGAATGCCATCTAGATGCTGAAAACTACGCTTACCCAACATGCGAACTATTCTCACGGTCAGCACCGGCTTCATTCCACCACACACCAGAGTCATAGCAGGAGGCGACACGTCGAGTCCCCGAAAGTTTCTAGTAGTGTACGCCGGCAGCGGGAGCGGCAGCAGCACTCGAACCTGCCACGACCGGCAGTCACAGATGCGCAGGCGATTGTCGATGCTGCTCGTGCTATGCGAGGAGCGGGGGTAGGAAACACAGGAGTTGCACACACTCAACCCCCACCCACCGCAGCCCAGCCGACCTCATGGAGTATCGATCTAACTAGCAGGACTATTGGGACATCGTGCTTAGTGCCTGCCTTGAGCAATGAGCACATGCCGCCTGATTTCAAGGGTCCTCGCAAGGTCCCTAACTACACAGCTGATTTAGAGCCAGCTGAGTGGATTCAAAGTTATGAGTTAGCCATGGATATGTTGCTATCAAATCAGAACCAGGGAAGTTAGTCCGGGTACCAAAGCAATCCAAAGCAGTTAAACAGCGGACAGTATCACGTTTTCACGACCAGCACCTACAAGCGTGACCGGAAACTCCAGAAACGGGTCATGAACATGGTTGAGCCGACAGTTCTGGAGTACTTGAACTGGTCAGAGCAGCCTGTGATTTGGAGTCGTGAGGATTATCCTCCCCGGGTTGATAATCCGGGTTGCCTTGCTCTGGTGGTAGCACCTCAAGTTAGTGGGTATAAGCTCACTAAGGTACTCATGGATGATAGGAGTAGCAGCAACATCCTCTATTATGATACTTACAAGCGAATGAACCTATCAGAGAAGCAGCTTAAACCATCATCTATGGTGTTTCATGAGATTGTTCCCGGGAAGTCGGCATATCATATTGGGAAAATCTCCCTGGAAGTGGTCTTTGGCATTGAATTTAACTTCAGATCTAAGTTTCTCACGTTTGAGGTGGTCAAAATCGGAAGTCCTTATAGCGCTCTGTCTGGACGACCAACTTATGGCCGGTTCATGGCATGACCTTGTTATGTCTATTCGAGGCTCAAAATGCCGGGCCCTGAAGGGACTATCACAGCTGATGGTGACAAGAAAATTGCCCTGGAGTGTGAGGAAGGAGATGTAGTTTACGCTGAGTCAACTTGTGCAACTGAGGAGTTGAAATTTTACAAGAATAACATTGACCGAGCTGATATGACTTCTCTGAAAAAGTCAACTACTGAGTCTGACCCCTACTCAAATTCAAGTGGGCTGATGATACTAAGCAAGTGGATTTCACCCCTGGCGACTCATCTCATTAGTTCACCATTGGGGCTAATATGGATCCCAAATAGGAAAGCACGCTCAACGAGTTCTGACATGCCTGGTGTACCGAGAGAACTCGTTGAGCACTGCCCAAATGTGGATCCTAAGATGAAGCCTGTCTGATAATACCTCCGTTGTTTCAACGAAGAGAGACGTAAAGCCATTGGCGAAGAGGTAGCCCAGCTCCTAGCTGCTGGTTTCAACATCGAAGTTTTTCATCCCGAGTGGTTGGCTAACCCAGTGCTTGTTCTGAAGAAGAACGAAACTTGGCGGATGTGCGTTGATTACACAGACCTAAACAAGGCCTGCCCTAAGGATACATTCGCTCTTCCTTGCATTGATCAAATAATTGACTCTACTGCTGGTTGTGAGTGTTTGTGTTTCCTGGATGCTTATTTTGGATATCATCATGGCAAGATGGTGGAGAAAGATCCGGAGAAAACAACTTTTATCACACCTTTTGGAGCTTTTTGCTATACATCTATGCCATTTGGGCTGAAAAGCGCAGGTGCAACTTACTAGCGTTGTGTCCAGAATTGTTTTCACAAGAAAATTGGTTGTAACGTTCATGCTTATTTTGACGACATCATGGTCAAGTCTTGGAAGAAGGAAACATTGCTGGACAACCTCAAGGAGACGTTTGATAATCTTCAAATTTACGAGGTGAAGCTCAACTCAGCAAAAATGTGTATTTGGTGTTCCTGCAGGGAAACTGATGGGTTTTCAAGTGTCCGAGCGTGGTACTGAGGCCAACCCAGAAAAAATCAAAGCTATCACAATGTTAGCCAAGCCGGCCAACATCAACGCCGTCCAGAAATTGATAGGTCGTGTGGAAACTGTGAGCCGGTTTATAAGTCGGCTTGGTGAGAAGGCTATCCCTCTTTATCAACTTCTTAAAAAATCAGACAATTTCACTTGGGGCAATGTTGTTGATAAAGCCTTTGAGTCCCTCAAGAAGCAGTTGTCTGAGCCACCTATAATTGCTGCTCCTCGGGAGAAGGGGTCGATGCTCTTGTACATTGCAGCCAATAATAAAGTAGTAAGTGTGGCAGTCGTCACGGAACGTAAGGAAGAAGGGAAAGAATATCCAGTTCAAAGGCTGGTCTACTATGTCAGTGAAGTCCTGACCGAGTCCAAACAGCAGTATCCACAATGGCAAAAACTGTTTTTTGGGTGTTTTCATGGCTGGTCGCAAGTTAAAGCACTATTTAGAGGAGCATCCCATCACAGTGGTCAGCTCAGCTCCTTTGGGAGATATTATCCAGAAAAGAGAAGCCACAGGCCGGGTTGCCAAGTGGGCCATTGAGCTCGGCCCATATCACCTGAAGTATGTGTCGAGAACGGCTATCAAGTCTCAAGCTTTGGTGGATTTCATCAACGACTAGACTGAGTTACAAGCTGCAGAAGAGAAGCCTAATAATACATACTGGACGATACACTTTGATGGCTCCAGGCAATTGGAAGGCTCGGGGGTTGGAGTAGTTTTAACTTCTCCGCGAGGTGATAGATTTTGTTAAGTTTTGAGACTCATGTTTCCTTGCACTAACAATGCAGCTGAATATAAGACTTTTGCTTCATGGGCTTCGTATGGCTAAGGAGATGAATCTCAGTTGGGTGGGCGACTCAGACTTGGTGGCTCAACAGGTTTCAGGGACTTGGTATTCCCAAGACCACCTTATGGCGGCTCACAGACATGTTGTTACTATTATTGGTGGCCACTTCACCAGTTACCAGGTTAATCATATTGATCGATGATAGAATGAAGCAACAGTTGCCTTGTCTCGATTGGCCTCTCGGCACAAAGCCTGTTCCACCCAATGTTTTCCTTGATGTTTTGCATAACCCCTTTGTAAAGTTACCAACGGAGGAAGACCTTGCTATTCCTAACCTAGAATCAGAGTTGGTGGTTGTAGTTCATGCCACCCTAGAGTGGACAGTTCCTTACTTGGCTTATCTTGTTGGGAATCATTGCATGGAAAACAAAAAAATATCTACGCACACGTAATGATCTATCCATAGAGATGCATAGCAACGAGGGGGAGAGTATGTCTACGTACCCTCGTAGACCATAAGCGGAAGCGTTTGACAACGCGGTTGATGTAGTCGAACTTCTTCACGCTCCAACCGATCAAGTATGAAACGAGCGGCACCTCCGCGTTCTGCACGCGTTTAGCTCGGGGACGTCCTCCGCCTTCTTGATCCAGCAAGATGGCGAGGTAGTACATGAGTTCTGACAGCACGACGGCATGGTGACGGTGATGGTGATGTGATCTCCGCAGGGCTTCGCCTAAGCACTACGAAAATATGACCGAGGGAGTAAACGGTGGACGGGGGCACCGCACATGGCTAAGACAATGCTGTGTCCTTGTGTGGCGCCCCCTCCCCACATGTATATAGGTGGGAGGGGAGAGGAGGCAGCCTAGGGCAGCCAGGGTGCGCCCCAAGGGGCCGGCCACCAGCCCTAGGGCTCCTGCCCTCCTGCGCCCCCTTTTCCTTGTATGAAGAAGGGGGAAGGAAAGAGGGGGGAGAGGGAAGGAAGGGGGAGTCCTACTCCACACTTTCCTTTCCCTCCCCTCTTTCCTTCTCCTCCTCATAGGGCTGGCCTCTATAGGGGCGCACCAGCCCCTTGTGGGCTGGTGTGTTCCCTCTGTTGGCCCATAAGGCCCATAGCTTTGCCGGGGGTGCCCGAAACTGCTTTCCGGTGACCCGATAAGTATCCGGTACCCTCCGAAACACTTCCGATGTCCGAATACCATCGTCCTATATATCAATATTTACCTCTCGACCATTTAGAGACTCCTCGTCATGTCTGTGATCTCATCCCGGACTCTGAGCAACATTCGGTCACCAAATCATATAACTCATATAATACTATATCGTCAACGAACGTTAAGCGTGCGAACCCTACGGGTTCGAGAACTATGTAGACATGAACGAGACACCTCTCCGGTCAATAACCAATAGCAGAACTTGGATGCCCATTTTGGCTCCTACATATTCTATGAAGATCTTTCTCGGTCGAACCGTTATAACATACGCAATTCCCTTTGTCCATTGGTATGGTACTTGCCCGAGATTCGATCGTCGGTATCTTAATACTTAGTTCAATCTCGTTACCGGCAAGTCTCTTTACTCGTTTCGTAATACATCACCACGTGACTAACTCCTTAGTCGTTTGCTTGCAAGCTAATGATGTGTATTACCGAGAGGGCCCAGAGATACCTCTCTGATTCTCGGAGCGACAAATCCTAGTCTCTATCTATGCCAACTCAACAAACACCTTCGGAGATACCTGTAGAGCATCTTTATGATCACCCAGTATCAGAGGGGGAAGGAAAGAGAGGGGGAGGGAAGGAAAGGGGGAGGCCAAATCCTCCCCTTTCCTTCTCCCTTCCCTCCTTTCCTTCTCCTCCAATTTTGGCCTATATGGGGGTGCACCAGCCCCTTGTGGGCTGGTCCATCCCTCTCTTGGCCCAATAAGGCCCATATCTTTGCCGGGGGTGCCCGGAACCCCTTCCGGTGACCTGATATGTACCCGGTACCCTCCGGAACACTTCCGGTGTCCGAATACTATCGTCCTATATATCAATCTTTACCTCTCCACCATTTCGAGACCCCTCATCATGTTTGTGATCTCATCCGGGACTCCGAACAACATTCAGACACCAAATCAGATAACTCATATAATACCAATCGTCATCGAACGTTAAGTGTGCGGACCCTACGGGTTCGAGAACTATGTAGACATGGCCGAGACACCTCTCCGGTCAATAACCAACAGCGAACCTGGATGCTCATATCGGTTCCTACATATTCTATGAAGATCTCTATCGGTCGTACCATAATGAAAACATACGTTATTCCCTTTGTCATCGGTATGTTACTTGCCCGACAACATACCCAGTTCAATCTCATTACCGGCAAGTCTCTTTACTCGTTCCGTAATGCATCATCCTGCAACTAACTCATTAGTCACATTGCTTGCAAGGCTTCTTATGACGTGCATTACCGAGAGGGCCCAGAGTTACCTCTCCGATACTCGGAGTGACAAATCCTAATCTCGATCTATACCAACCCAACAAACACCTTCGGAGATACCTGTGGAGCATCTTTATAATCACCCAGTTACGTCGTGATGTTTGATAGCACACAAGGCATTCCTCCGGTATCCGGGAGTTGCATAATCTCATAGTCGAAGGAATATGTATTTGACATGAAGAAAGCAATAGCAATAAAACTCAACGATCATTATGCTAAGCTAACGGATGGGTCTAGTCCATCACATCATTCTCCTAATGATGTGAACCCATTATCAAATGACAACACATGTCTATGGTTAGGTAACCTTAACCATCTTTGATCAACGAGCTAGTATAGTAGAGGCTTATTCGGGACACGGTATTTGTTTATGTATTCACACATGTATTTAGGTTTTCGATCAATACAATTCTAGCATGAATTATAAACCTTTATCACGAATAAGGAAATATAAAATAACAACTTTATTATTGCCTCTAGGGCATATTTCCTTCATATCATACCCGTGGCAAGCTCCCAGAAGAGGAAATCATCGATCGACAGATTATTAGGAGGTCTAAGTCCATGACTATAGTCAATGGCGACTTACACACGAGAAGTATTACATGCGTTTTCCAGTGTTGTGCTTTTCCTAAGGAAGGCCGCGAGATTCTCAATGCGATTCATTCCGGTAATTGTGGTCATCATACCGGCTCAAGGTCTCTAGTCGCGAAGGCTTTTCGACATTGTTTTTACTCGCCCGCAGCTCATGCACATGTAGAGGATATAGTTCGCAGATGCAATGGATGTCAGAAATTTGCATGTCAGCCTCATGTTTCGGCTCAAAAGCTTCAGATGATCCCATTTATTTGGTTGTTTACAGTCTGAGGGCTTGACTTGGTTGGTCCTTTTAAATCATCAAACGATAAGAAGACTCACCTTTTGGTTGCTATTGATAATTCACCAAGTGGGTCGAAGCGGAACCAATGCTCAATTGTGATGCAGCAACGACAGTTAAATTCCTGAAGAAGTTGATCTTTTGTTTTCGTTATGTGCATAACATCATCACAGACAATGGATCTAACATGTCCAAAGGAGCTATGAAACAGTTCTGCCAGAAAGAGCGCATCGGCCTTGATCTGGCTTCAATAGCACATCCGTAGTCCAATGGTCAAGCAGAATGTGCTAATTAAGAATTATTGCGTGGGATTAAGCCAAGACTTATGGTTCCTCTTGAGTGCACTCCTGGATGCTGGATTGAGGAGCTTCCCGCCATCCTTTGGAGCATACAGACTACTCCCAACAGGTCAACACGCTACACGCCGTTTTTTCTAGTCTATGGTGCGGAAGTCGTATTGCCAAGTGATATCCATCATGACTCCCCCAGAGTTGCAGCATATGTAGAGGCAGATAATGAACAAACTCGTCAAGACTCTCTGGATGCCTTGGAGGAAGAACATGATCTTGCAACAGGATGATCAGTGGTATACCAGCAAGACCTACGTCGCTATCGTAGCCGTAGAGTCCGAAGCCGTACCTTCTAGGAGGGTGACTTAGTGCTCCGTCTGATACAAGAACAGACAGATATGCATAACCTTTCACCTCCTTAGGAAGGGCCTTCATCATCAGCAAGAACCTAAACAATGGTTCATACTATCTCGTTGATATATGTGAGCAAAATAAGTCACGTACTTCTAAAGAGGAGAGCAGCAGGCCCTAAAATATTGCACATCTCCGGCCTTATTATACTTAAACGCCATTAGCTTCAGTCCTTTGTACATACTTTTATCATGTATATACATATTTAATGATCAATGAAATAGAGCCTGTCTCTAGAACCCAGAGTTTGTCATTTCATCTCAAAAATTGTGTATTGAGCCATTATTCTTTGATCATTGTTCACTTGGGGGCTTCCAACTCATCTTTTTTAGCTACTAACATCCCTCTTGACTCGGCATACGCCACTATAAATAATTGGTTAAACCTGCCTCTTAGCTTGATGCTACTACGAAAAGGTGACCCGGTTGTACTTTTGACAAGTCAATCACACTGATGCCTATCATGGACTGTGTTGACCCTGAACTTCTCAAAGTTAAAATACCGGTTTAAGTCACATGAGAGCCGGCTTTCAAAAAAATTAGGATAAACCGAAAGAGGCTACAAGGCTTGCTTCACAGAAGCAAATCTCAGACTCGAGCCTCAAAAGCCGGTCTTTTATGTCGTGCCTCGAAAGCAGGCTCTTTTACTTTCAGTTCTTTTTTATATCATGTTATATGTTATTCATTCTATATACATATGGATCTATGCATATCCTTTTGCAGTAAAGGTTTTCATAAATAAAATCTCGGGTCACAAACCTGACCGGGTCATGGGAAATTTGAACTTGTGCTTTGTCTAAAGAACCGCGACACTTATCATTTTCTGTACATATATTTTGCCGGGTTGCACCGCAACCACGACCAAAGACTCACTCAAAACCATAAAGTCCATACCACCGGGTTGAGCAACAACTGTGATTGACATATATTTCAAAAGATTGCCATTGGCTCAATGGTGAAGTATTCAATGCACGATGGCATTGCAACAACATGGGAGTTTTTCTCACACCCAAAAATTACAAAGCCACATCCAGGCTATTTTCACCATGTTTTTCAACGCAACCATCACAATTGAAGAAGCTCACTGTTGTAAGCCGGTGGTGGAGACCTCCGGGTTGACGTTGACTTGATCTCCCTCTACACTAGTTGAAGCCGGGTCAGCATGTGTTGACTCTTCCGGCATTTTAGGGGCCGCCTGTTCTGCTCCTTAAGTTTGGGGGTCATCTTCCACCCACTGAATTGAAGACAGAGCTTCAAACACCATGTCTTCCTTGATCAAAGTCGAAGTGCCGACGTCGGAGGCAAAAGATTACTTACGTGGAGGAATCAGCACGACGGGTTATGGCTTGGGCAGATCTCTGCGTTTCTCGGCTTTAGAATAGCCGGCTTGAAATTTGGTTAGATCCAATGTTTCTGCAATCCTCGTTGCTGCTACTCGGCTCTCCTTCACACAGCATAGATAGTCCTTTTCAGTAAAAAAGTGAGTTGTCTACGCTGAATTCTGGGAACCCATCATCTAGAAGAGTTAGTTCCATCTCCGGGTGATAAGCCTTCGCACGTGCGAGTGAGCACGTAGCCCCTTGCCGGCAAGCCTCCTTCTTCAACTCCTGGATCCATTCTGGAAAGTGGACAATTCCCTGATCATATCCGTAATATGGTGAGGTGGCTCCTTGGTGTTGTTGATTGACATTACACACTTAGCACCACCCACATATAGCTGTTCCAGAAATTTATAAACGGCCTTCAGCTTCACAGGAGGGAGTTCCAACACATTATGATGTTTTTTTCCTGTTGACACAACAATACAAATAAGAAACCCGGTTCAGATATCAACCCGGAACTATTTGGCGACTGACAGTTGTGAAGAAAGTTATCCTTACCAAAGATGGCTATGCACATGTCAGTAATGTGACCCTTAAGTCTCTGCAGTTCTTGGGTCACCGGCTGGAGTTTCAACTCGGCCTCCTCTATGCGTTTCAATAAGGCGGCCTTTTTCTTGCTCAAAGTTAGCCTTGGTTTTTTCTATGTGTCTGTGACAGAAGAACGGACCTTTGGAAATCTGAAGACAAGCTTTCTGCCTCTTCTCGAAGCTTCATTTCTTCCTGGTCTTTCTATAAGCCGGCCACCTGTGACTCGGTTTTGTTCGGCATATCCTGTATATACAGACTAACAAAACCAGGCATGTTATTGGCAGTTCCATGTCCCCGCAGGCGCAGGACCCTGGCCTTGGGGGCTACACTATTCAAGTTTTGAATCCTATGACGAAAAAAGTCCCGAGCCGCCAGCGGCGATCGAACCGGCACTTGGGGGCTACATTATTCAAATTTATGAAGTCTCGAGCCGTCGCTAGCGTTCAACACGGTACTTGGGGGCTACATCTGTCAAATCTGGCCTCTTTTGTCAAGTCCCATGTAGCTACAAGTACTCAACATGGCACTTGGGGGATAGTGCATTCTCATTTTCGAATAAGCATACCTTTGAAGACCCGTCTCATCATATGTTGCTAAGCCTAGCCCTGGGGGCTACATATTGCTCCTATAACATTTAACAAGTTTCGTTTTACAAAGACCCGACTCATTATTACCTAATAACCCGACCCTTGGCGGACTAGGATTTTGAGGTCCAGTTTTCCACCACTCAGTATTCTCATGCATGAAGCAACAAGCTGACATATTAAGCAGAGCGAAAAAGCAAATTTATATAAAACAATATGAATGAAAAATCAAAAGGCGACTTACTGGATGTGCCGGGTTGCGTGCAAAGAAGAGGGCCAAGCCTACAAGGCCAATTTTGCCTCGGGTCTCGCATAGAAGCTTCTTGGTGAATTTTATGAGCTCATATGTTGTCAAGTCAACCTGGAAGAAGCGCAGAGGGTCTTTCAACTCATCGATATATTCATGCATAAGACAGCCCCTTAGGCTAAGGGGTTGGATTCACCAGTTCATCCAACACCTGGTCAAGTCGACTCCAGTGAGGTCGTGAGCTATTAAAGCATTTATTTTGAGTATAAGGGTTCCAATGTCTCCCTTTCTAGTTTGGAGGCGAAACCTGGAAAGATCGTCGAAGCGTCAAGCCGGTCTAGTCTATAACCCGACAAAGGATGTTGCCGTGCTGGTGAAGTATCCTTGCAATAAAACTGGGCTTGTGCCATCCTTTCGAGTGGCTCACCAGTGATACGTCGGGAAAGGTCGAGCTTTTCCTTCTTTGGATGGTTGCTCCTCCAAGTTCTATGCTCGGTCCTCCCTTGTGCTCTGTTTGATGGTTGAGATAGAAAAATGTTGGAAGAAACTAATAGACGGCTCAATCTGGAGATATACTTCACAGAACACTTGAAATTGGCTTAAATTCAAAACTGAGTTGGGTCCAAGATCTTGAGGCCTGATTCTGACCCCGTAGTGGATGGATCTCCTCAGCGGGTGCGCGCCATTCTATTTCGGCTTGGGATGGGAGCAACCCGGTGTTCACCAAGTTGTCCAGCATAAGTGGGGACATGCTGGATTTAGCCCAGTTGACAGCTTTGTTGGTCTTGGGAGCCATGAGTTCAGTTGCAAATAAAGCCCAACTACAAGGTATGAAAAACAAGTATAAGCCGACTATGATATATGGAGCAAGCATCAAAGGATGAGTAAGAGCGCTTTAGAGGTATAAGACGATAAAATAATTTTGATGTCCGTGAGATGGCAGTTGCAAATCAAATTACGAGCCAGCTATGAACGCCCGAGTAGCGATTATTAAATGAGCAAAGGTCTAAGGAATATGAAGAAACTTCTATGGATTACTACGATTTGAGAGCTGACAATGGTGTAAGTGGACAAAAAATACCAGTGTAATTCACAATTTGACAAGTGGTGAAGCCAAGTCCGGGTCAAAGCAATCGAAAACAGAAAATGTTCAAATTTGGTTACAACTATAGATCTGGAAAATATTTGAAAAAGAAAAGAAAAACCTAGGTATGGTGGAGCTGCTAGGTGAAGAAACAGTAGTGGAGTCCACTTGGTGCAACAAGAGGGATCTAAAACGTGATCAATTTAGTAGCGGAGGCAGTCAGATATCCCACAAGCAATAGGTCATGGATAGGATCGATCTACAGAAACATTTTTTGAAGAGCTTAGAAAAACTAGTGATGAACTGCAATGGTAAAGTGGCACGGATATTAAGTGTGACACTTATCTGGAAAGAAGGATTTGAGGATGTCAAAGGTCGCGAGCGCGGCCGCGGCGTTTCCGATGAGTGCCGGCAACGGCGCAGGCGTTGGTGTTGTTGCTGACTCGAACGACAGCGAGCTCGAAGCGGCGCTGCTCGTTAGGGGCGGCAAGAAGAAGAGCAAGGAACAGAGAAGGTAGAAGAATGAGCTCAGGGGTCTGCCGCATTATTTATAAAGGAAGGGGAGCCCGAAACGGTAGAGGCAAAATCCTAGGAGGCGCAATAAATTTTGGCTAAAAAGGTTCCTCGAACAAGACAAAATATATTTAAAGATCCGTATGACATCATGCGTGGAAATCGGAAGACCGGTATGATGATGTCATAACATGGGATGGTAGAAAATAAGCCAAGTACGAAGTCGCGCAAGCCAGCAAATGGATTTACCCGGCTGTAAGGCTCATGAAGGAAGGATGAAAGATGCCAGACCCAGCTTAATCTTTTACAGTTAGTTTTTGTCTTATTTTCAGGATGGAACTTAACCTGGATAAATCCAAGTTAAACTGGGGGCTAATGTTGGGGGTATTCCCCACGATCAAGACCCGGCAGGAATCTTGACCCAGGCAGAAGCATAGAAGCTCTATGGGTCAGTACTTTTCCCGGATCATAGAGGAAACATAAGGGCCTGAAGGTCCAGAAGGACGTTTTCCAAGGGCTGGCTCATGAACAAGCTGGCATTGATCCGGCTTAACAAGACGGTGCAAGAAGTGGCTGATTTCCTAACATGGGAGGCAAGATAGATAGAGTTAGAGTAGGATACGGGTTGACAGTACGACCTGGAATCTCATGTAAACCCGGGGACTTGTCCTGTTATATAAAGCGGAGCCCCCAAATCGAAAACACCAAGTTGTAATCTCTCGAAAGCTAGGTTAGCGAATCCGCATCCTTGTAATCGAGATCATCGTCAATATCAATCAAGCAGGAAGTAGGTCTTTACCTCCACCGTGAGGGGCCGAACCTAGGTAAACTCGTGTCCTTTATTCACAATCAACCCCGTTCAAGAAACCACCTAGTTGCGCCTCCAGACTTAGTCCTTTCATGAGGACATCCCTCGTGACAAAACCACGACACCTCCTCCGCCGCCGCTACATATATTTGGTCCAGCCCATAGCTCTTTTCGGTTTTGGGGAAAATTTCTCGAACCTTCCCAAGCCGGTCTTTTTTGTGAGTGACTTTCTTTCGAGTTTTTTTTTCATTTTGGTTCTTTTTTTTTCTTTTCATTTTGTTTCCCTCATGTTGTTTTTTTCTTTAACTTTTACTTTTTCATCTTTTCTGTTTCATTTTCTGAAATTGTGAACATTGTTTTGAAATCATGAACATTTTTGAAAGTTACAAACATTTTTTGAAATCGTGAACATTTTTAGGATTTACAAATATATTTTAATATCTCGAATATTTTTTGAATCATGTCAACATTTTTCTTGACAGACAAACTTTTTTGGAAATTGGGGGAATAATTCTTGAAGTCGTGAACAATTTTTTGTTTTGATGAACATGTTTTAAATGCATGATTTTTTCCGAATACACAAACATTTTTGAATCAGTGAACATTTTTGAATTAACGAACATTTTTTGAATCAATGTACTTTTTTTGTAATTCACAGATATTTTTTGAATATTGTGAACAATTTTAATAAATTCATAAACAGTTTTTGAATTTGTGACCATTTGTTCACTCAAACGTGCCTGTCAAAATCATGAACATTTTTTTTTACTTCCCGAACATTTTGTTTTGAAAAATCATGAACTTTTTTTAAATATGTGAACTTTTTTTTGAATGGCGATTTTTTAGATCCATGAACATTTCATGATTTCTTGAACATTTTTTTTCAAAATTCACAATTGTTTTAAATTTCAGAATTTTTGAAATCCTGAATTATTGAAGCAAGAAAAAAATGAAATGAAATGAAAAAAGAACGACATGGAAAAAATATTTGCCCCGTACGTTGGCCGTGCCAAATGGGTGCTGAGGAGAAATTTGGTGTGTTGTCCGATTGTCCGAGGACGCACCCGGGGCGTGTCCGCGGGTGATGGGGGACGAAATTTGCTACCTGTGGGTTTTAGATGCTCTAAGAGTTGCAAATGAGCTCGAGCACCAATGGCGCACGGTTCATAGCTGCCTGACGGCGCAACCCCGAAAATGCAACACTTTTTAGCAATACGAGTTCTTTCAGTTTAAGCAAGATTTGGTCAGCTGGTATGGCAACCAAGCACTTGAAGAAAAAAGGAATCCATGGAGACCAGGCCGACCACTTCCGGCCGGCCGTACGTACCACTGTCCAGCACTTCGTCCTGCTTCCCTTGGATGCACTGTGTGCCGGTGCGCTGTTCGAACAGTAGCAGAGGCCAAGCGACATAGAAGGAAGGCCTGGGACATGCTAGATGACTGACGATGAGTTCATGGCCTGGGACGTACTCCTAGTGACGGCAAATTTGACAATTTTGACCTGTGGATGTAATAAATTCCTGAAATGAACTGCCCACAAAACTAATTCACATGGCTGACCTTTTTGAGTGGCGCCTGACATGCTGGCGCCACACCTTACGGTGCAGCGCCTAGCTCTAGGGCGTTGCACCTCTGTCCACCGTGGCAGCCCCTGGGTCCGCACCCAGCAGTGCAGCGCCTCCGAGCTAGACGCCACACATGTAATGTGCAACGCCCTGCACTGTCTGTTACTAGTTGGCTGGCCCCCCTCCCCCACTCCCCCCGCACACACCCCAACCCCCATAGCATCCCACCTGAAATTTGCCCCCTCTCCCCCTCTCTCCCCCTCTCAAATCCTTCCCAAAATCTTCCAAATTTGAAGATTTTGTCCATGGATTTCGAACTCAAACCCTCCCTCAAGGTAATCTTCTCTAATCCCCTTGTTTTGATCCAAGTAATGTTAACAAATTGCTCATTTGTTGCTAGTTTGGGGAAACCCTAGTTTTGTATGGATCTAGAGATTTGCATGGAGATGTGAGATGTTTGTTTGCCAATTTCCTATGATTAGGCTTGTTAGTATGTTAGGGTTATTCTTATGGGTGTTCTTATGTTGGTGCTAGGGTTAGGGTTGTTGTTTCATATATATTTTAGGGTTTGCATTCCGTGTTAATCTTTGGATTAATACTCATGGAAGCAATGTTAGGTTGTGTTGTTTGAATGCTTATAGGGATGTGAAGAACATGTGTGTTTGTTCATCATGGGGACAAAGACGCCTTCTTAAAAGGCAATATTGAACCGGACCCGGATGAGCTTGACATGGTGTTTGATAGTAGTCCTAGCTATGCGGAGCTCTTGCAACAAGCGAGGAAAGATTTGAATTGGATGGACCCTAGTGATATCGTTGAGTTGGAGGGAAGGCATAATGTTGGTTTCGGAATGCACATCTGTTGGAAGACAATGCGTGTCAACTCGGAGCAATGTTGAGTTGCATACAAGGAGACGGTGGCCGAATCACTAGACAAGGCTCTTGAGTTATTTGCAACGAAGAAGGTTGACTCAAGTTTGCATTTGGACCTGAACCGGAACCCCCCCCTTTGGTTGCTAGTAGCCCCCCACCCTTGAACCCAAGAAGTGAGGCCAACATTGAGCACGTTTCCAAACAACCAAAATGAAGCTTTGCAAGAGGAGCATGATGAGTATGTGGACGATGACAATGAAGTTGATCTCCATGACAACAATGTGGGTGATCTCGACAAATATCATTTGCAAGAGACAATGGACCATTCCATCCCTTATTCCCGTGGCTATGCATCGGATTCGGATGACGAAGGTCTCGATGAACAAGTTGATGAGGAGGGGTTCACGGTGAAGGAGGCCGAAGCTTTCGAGAAGGTATTCGGTCGGGATCATCGGACTACATTGTTCAAGGATGTTAGTCTCGCGGATGAAGCTGTGGTAGATGGTGGCCAAGGTATATCTCTTGGGGTTAGGCCAAGCTCTCACCGTGATTTGGATGACGGCAAGAACGGGATTGCTAAAGGGTCTAAGTTCGAAACCTTCTTGGAATTGAAGATGTGGCTCGACAACTACTCGGTTACGCATTATCGTCCACACAAGGTGGTGAACTCGGACGTCAATGTGCGCTACATGGTTGCATGTGCATGTGAAGATGAAATATGTCCGTGGATTGTGCGTGCACGACCATGGAAAGGAGGTCCCACTTGGCACGTAGTGAGTTGTGTGCCAACTCACATGTGCCGAGGCAAAAGGGTGGATGGCAAGGTTGTGTCC
The DNA here is from genome assembly GCF_018294505.1 of Triticum aestivum. Classification (NCBI taxonomy): domain Eukaryota; kingdom Viridiplantae; phylum Streptophyta; class Magnoliopsida; order Poales; family Poaceae; genus Triticum; species Triticum aestivum. The sequence continues at coordinate 328,265,085 of NC_057805.1, forward strand.
CGAGACCACAGACAACTCACATCCGAGTTCATCCCTTACAGGCTCTCAAACTCATTATCCACACTTGCAACAATGAGCATCCAACATGTCATTGACCTTGTGAGAGCCATCTTTCATTACAAGGTGAAGTACGGCAAGGCATGGAAGGGAAGCAAGCCGCATTTAAGATGTTGTATGGTACTTGGGAGGAATCATACAACTGAATCCCTAGGTTGTTGTTAGCCATGGCCACCACAAACCCGGGCATGGCTCATGTGGTCGAGCCTCATGGGGAAAAACAACGGTTCATGAAGGAAGGAAAGTCCGAGTATTTGGCCGTGCATTTTGGGCGTTTGAGCAATGCGCGAGGGCTTTCGAACACTGTAGGCCGGTCATCGCCATTGATGGCACGTTATTGACCGGACAATACAAGGGAACCTTGTTGGTTGCAATAACAAGTGATGCCAATAACCGGGTGTTGCCATTGGCATTTGCTTTGGTTGAGGTGGAGAACAATGACAACTGGGAGTGGTTTTTGCATCTTTTGAGGACGAAGTTGTTGCCCGCTCAGAGGGAAATTTGTGTCATATCGGATCGGCATCAAGGAATTCTTAACACGGTGGAGATTGACATTCCCGGGCATGCTCCATTGCACCATCGATGGTGCATGAGGCACTTTTGTTCGAACTTCCATAGGGCATGTGGCCTTAAGGAGTTGGCCGATGATCTTCAAGATTATTGTCTCGCTTTCTCCGACAAGCGGTTCGTCACTTTGTACAACAAATTGCTCGCACACAAAAAACTTGATCCTGGGGGTCAAGACTTTCTCAATAGGCACATCGAATACCGGAACAAGTGGGCACGTGCTTTTGATGAAGATGGCTGGAGATATGGTCAAATGACAAGCAATATGGCCGAATGCTTCAATAAGGTGCTCAAAGGTGCACGTGAATTACCCGTGACGGCAATAGTTCAATACACATTTGACAAGATGAATGCGTACTTTCTAAAGTACTCGACGGAAACGGATGCACAGATAGCGGGTGAGAACAAGCGCAAGTACAAGTACAAGTTCCCACCCAAGGTTGATGAATGGTTGGAATTTCAACACGGAAGGCAGACTCACACTATACTATATGACAACGAAGAGTGGAAGTATGAAGTGAAAGAGCCAGGAGGAACCAGAAACGATGGCCGCCAACATCGAGGTCGGGCTTTCAAGGTGTCGTTAACACGTTGTGACTGCTCTTGCGAGAGGCCATTGCTGCTTCATCTCCCATGCTCACGCTTGTATACCGCTGGTCGCGTTAGGAATGTGGACGTCAATCACCCCCTCACCGTGAGGGAGTCGGAGTTCTCAATCATGATGGTCAAGAAAACATGGGCTCCCTGCTTTCACCCATACTTTGACCAATCACAATGGCCAGAGTACCATGGAGTTCAACTATGGCCGGATCCGGAGTTGAAGGTGTTAAACGGGGTAGACGTAAGACAAAGCATCTTAGGGGCGACATGGACGGATGGGGCCATGGTGGCCGCCGCGGAGAGGGCAACGACCAATTCCAAGAGCCTCGTGAGAGCTCCCGTTGTGGGGAATGAAAAGGTCATGGCCACAACAAAAGAAAATGTACGAAACCAAGGAAAACGTCCAAGAAAATTGATGCAAGCACAAGCCAACAAGGATCTACACAAGGGAGCCAACCAAGTGGTAGCCAACAAGTGCCAAGCCAACCAAGTGGTAGCCAACAAGTGAAAGGCAACAAAGTGGTAGCCAGCAAGTGCCAAGCCAACCAAGTGGTAGCCAACAAGTGCCAAGCCAACCAAGTGGTAGCCAACCAAGTGGTAGCCAAAAAGGATCTAGGCAAAAAAGAGGGAGGCAACTAGGACTTACAAGAGGCCGTGGTGGTGGTAGAGCTCGTGGTGGTGGTCTAGGCCGTGGTGGTGGTAGAGCTCGTGGTGGTGGTGTTGGCCGTGGTGATGGTCTTGGCCTTGGTGATGGTCTTGGCCTTGGTGCTGGACTTGGCCGTGGTGGTGGTCAAGGGCAAGGTCGTTATAGAGGAATGTTTGGATACCTCGATGGACCATTTCCGTATGTTGCTCACTAACTATAATGTTTCATATGTTCTTGTTGTCCTTATTCACTAATATGTTGCAATGTACATGTTCTTCCATTTGTTCTTATTGTCATTACTAACTACTATGTTTCACTCATTGTAGGTATGGCGGCTTCTCAACCCAACAAACCAACAATGAAGGAGGATGGCGAAGATGAGATGGCGGGATGGTGGGAGAAGGCTGTGAAGAAGCTGAGAGAGGAGGATGCAGCCGCACTAAAGAAGAAGAAGAAGGAAGAGGAGCTCGAAGAGAAGAGGAAGGAAAGAGAGAGAGTAGATTATGAGTGTTGCGCTAGGGAGCATGCGTTGAAGAGAAAATGTGAGGAGGCACAGAAGAAGCGTCTCAAGGATTTTCAAGAAAGAACCTTGAAACTTTGGGCATTCGAAGTAGAAAAAAAAGAGAACAAGATATTCATGGAGAGGGTGGTTAAGGAGGTTCACTGCATAAGGAAAAGGAAGGAGGAAGAGGAAGAATAAGAAAGAAAAGGGGCCTTGCTCTACACAATAGAGCTATATCATCTTCAACTTGCTTGTGGACTATGTGTCATGAAGTACTATGTATTTCTTCCTCTATTTGGTTGTATGAACTACTCCTCAAGTTGAAGTACTATGTGTTATAAACTACTATGTGTCGTGAAGTACTTTGTGCATATGTTGTCTTCACAGTTGTCTGCTTGCCATCTATCAATCCTAATGCACATCATCATACTATGTGTGCATATGCTATCTTCACACTTCTATGTTTGCCAAAAAATCGCTAAGTGTTGGTGTGGCGCCTAGCCTGGAGGTGCCACACTGTACCGTGCAACGCCTAGCTCGGATCACCAGAGAGACCGAGCGCCTGAGGGTAGAAGAGCTTCATCTTAATTTTTGCCAGAACGAATCTTCTACGGTGTACCATCGAAGGCATCAGAGCCGGTTTCCGGCGGCGATCGAGCCGACCCGGCTGTTTGAGATGTCGCGTGACCCGCATGAGCCGGCAGACCAGGGGAATGGAGCCGGCTTGCCAGGGGAAGCCCCTGTCATACCCAGTTGACCCCGAACATACCTCTAAATACGGCCTCGCCACAGCCGCAGTTATGCCAGATGCCTCAGGAATCTCAGCCGGCTCAACCGACATTGGCGGCTCAACATCAACCCCGCTGTTTCCAAGCGCCAGGTGGTCATTATTCCAACCCGGTTGATAATGTGCTGGCGGTGACTCACAATCTTACTGCGATTCCGATTACTGGGAATAACCCGATTGAGATCGAGGCTAGGAATGCCATCTAGATGCTGAAAACTACGGTTACCCAGTAGGCGAACTATTCTCACAGTCAGCATCGGCTTCATTCCACCCCACACCAGAGTCATAGCAGGAGGGGACACGCCGAGTCCTCGACAGTTTCTAGTAGTGTACGCCGGCAGCGGGAGCGGCAGCAGCACTCGAACCTGCCATGACCGGCAGTCACAGATGCGCAGGCGATTGTCGATGCTGCTCGTGCTATGCGAGAAGCGGGAGTAGGAAACACAGGAGTTGCACACACTCAACCCCCACCCACCGCAGCCCAGCCAACCTCATGGAGTATCGATCTAACTAGCAGGACTATTGGGACATCGTGCTTAGTGCCTGCCTTGAGCAATGAGCACGTGCCGCCTGATTTCAAGGGTCCTCGCAAGGTCCCTAACTACACAGCTGATTTAGAGCCAGCTGAGTGGATTCAAAGTTATGAGTTAGCCATGGATATGTTGGACGCTAGTAATGCAGATTGTGCTAAATATCTGACCATGATGTTGGAAGGGCCAGCGCGCACATGGTTGAAAAACTTGCGCCAACTCAATCAACACTTGGGAAGAACTGAAAGAGCGCTTCATCAAGAATTTCCAAGGAACCTACAAACTGCCAACTATGATTGTTGATCTCGAGCATTGTATTCAGCGTAACGACGAGTTTTCACATCACTGGTACATCTTGCTGCAGAGATTATCCATTCTTCAGATAGCCGTTCAAGCCATTCTCTTCTTGGAAAGAAATTTTCATTTCCAACCTTTCGTCCAGAAGCTTGTATGTCTCAAAGGGAAGGTTAAATACATGGGTGATCTCATGGACATTCTTACCAGATATGTTGAGCAGATAATACGAAGGATCCAACTTCAGATGACGAGAAGTCTGGCAAGGGCAAGAAAACGGTGGCAGTAAGGATCACCAGCGAAATAGTCATGTGCACAATAGCAATGATGGCAATCAGGGTAACAATGGCAACAATAAAAAGCACAGGAGCAGTGAAGGAGGATCAATCTTTGTTGCTAATACAAATACTGGTTTCAAGAACCGGAGAGGGGGTAATAATTTGGGTCGTCCTTATAACGGGAATCGACCTCGTAACTACGAGGAAGCCCTCAAATGGGCCATGTCCCAAACACAGTTTTGATGGCAAGCCAGCAAATCACTCTTGGGAAAACTGCTTCATTATGTAGGAGTTTAGAAACAAAGTTTTTCAGAACCATCATGGTAGCGGCAATGGGGGACATCTAGGAAATTCTAGGGCCGACGGGTCCGGAGCCGGCCTTTAGGGTGCCGGCTCACAAGGGACTTTCCCCAGTGCACGCTTCTAGGGGTCTGGCGCCCAGGGTTTGGTTTTCAGGGGCCTGGTATTGGCGGCGGCAATAATCAGCGATCTGGCCAGGGAAATCAGAACCAGGGAAGTTAGTCCGGGTACCAAAGCAATCCAAAGCAGTTAAACAGCGAACAGTATCACGTTTTCACGACCAGCACCTACAAGCATGACCGGAAACTCCAGAAACGGGTCATGAACATGGTTGAGCCGGCAGTTCTGGAGTACTTGAACTGGTCAGAGCAGCCTGTGATTTGGAGTCGTGAGGATTATCCTCCCCGGGTTGATAATCCAGGTTGCCTTGCTCTGGTGGTAGCACCTCAAGTTAGTGGGTATAAGCTCACTAAGGTACTCATGGATGATAGGAGTAGCATCAACATCCTCTATTATGATACTTTCAAGCGAATGAACCTGTCAGAGAAGCAGCTTAAACCATCATCTATGGTGTTTCATGGGATTGTTCCCGGGAAGTCGGCATATCATATTGGGAAAATCTCCCCAGAAGTGGTCTTTGGCACTGAATTTAACTTCAGATCTAAGTTTCTGACGTTTGAGGTGGTCAAAATCAGAAGTCCTTATTGCGCTCTGTCTGGACGACCAACTTATGCTCGGTTCATGGCACGACCTTGTTATTTCTATTTGAGGCTCAAAATGCCGGGCCCTGAAGGGACTATCACAGTTGATGGTGACAAGAAAATTTCCCTGGAGTGTGAGGAAGGAGATGTAGTTTACACTGAGTCAGCTTGTGCAAGTGAGGAGTTGAAATTTTACAAGAATAACATTGACTGAGCTGATATGACTTCTCTGAAAAAGTGAACTACTAAGTCTGACCCCTACTCAAATTCAAGTGGGCTGATGATACTAAGCAAGTGGATTTCACCCCTGGCGACTCATCTCATTAGTTCACCATTGGGGCTAATATGGATCCCAAATAGGAAAGCACGCTCAACGAGTTCTGACATGCCTGGTGTACCGAGAGAACTCGTTGAGCACTGCCTAAATGTGGATCCTAAGATGAAGCCTGTCCGATAATACCTCCGTTGTTTTAACGAAGAGAGACGTAAAGCCATTGGCGATGAGGTAGCCCAGCTCCTAGCTGCCGGTTTCATCATCAAAGTTTTTCATCCTGAGTGGTTGGCTAACCTAGTGCTTGCTCTAAAGAAGAACGAAACTTGGCGGATGTGCGTTGATTACACAGACCTGAACAAGGCCTGCCCTAAGGATACATTCGCTCTTCCTTGCATTGATCAAATCATTGACTCTACTGCTTGCTGTGAGTGTTTGTGTTTCCTGGATGCTTATTTTGGATATCATCATGTCAAGATGGTGGAGAAAGATCTGGAGAAAACAACTTTTATCACACCTTTTGGAGCTTTTTGCTATACATCTATGCCATTTGGGCTGAAAAGCGCAGGTCCAACTTACTAGCGTTGTGTCCAGAATTGTTTTCACAAGAAAATTGGTTGTAACATTCATGCTTATTTTGACGACATCGTGGTCAAGTCTTGGAAGAAGGAAACATTGCTGGACGACCTCAAGGAGACGTTTGATAATCTTCAAATTTACGAGATGAAGCTCAACTCAGCAAAAATGTGTATTTGGTGTTCCTGCAGGGAAACTGATGGGTTTTCTAGTGTCCGAGCGTGGTACTGAGGCCAACCCAGAAAAAATCAAAGCTATCACAATGTTAGCCAAGCCGACCAACATCAAGGCCGTCCAGAAATTGATAGGTCGTGTGGAAACTGTGAGCCGGTTTATAAGTCGGCTTGGTGAGAAGGCTATCCCTCTTTATCAACTTCTTAAAAAATCAGACAATTTCACTTGGGGCAATGTTGCTGATAAAGCCTTTGAGTCCCTCAAGAAGCAGTTGTCTGAGCCACCTATAATTGCTGCTCCTCAGGAGAAGGGGTCGATGCTCTTGTACATTGCAGCCAATAATAAAGTAGTAAGTGTGGCAGTCGTCGCGGAACGTAAGGAAGAAGGGAAAGAATATCCAGTTCAAAGGCTGGTCTACTATGTCAGTGAAGTCCTGATCGAGTCCAAACAGCAGTATCCACATTGGCAAAAACTGTTTTTGGGTGTTTTCATGGCTGGTCGCAAGTTAAAGCACTATTTAGAGGAGCATCCCATCACAGTGGTCAGCTCAGCTCCTTTGGGAGATATTATCCAGAAAAGAGAAGCCACAGGCCGGGTTGCCAAGTGGGCCATTGAGCTCGGCCCATATCACCTGAAGTATGTGTCGAGAACGGCTATCACGTCTCAAACTTTGCTGGATTTCATCAACGACTAGACTGAGTTACAAGCTGCAGAAGAGAAGCCTAATAATACATACTGAACGATACACTTTGATGGCTCCAGGCAATTGGAAGGCTCGGGGGTTGGAGTAGTTTTAACTTCTCCGCGAGGTGATAGATTTTGTTAAGTTTTGAGACTCATGTTTCCTTGCACTAACAATGCAGCTGAATATAAGGCTTTTGCTTCATGGGCTTCGTATGGCTAAGGAGATGAATCTCAGTCGGGTGGGCGACTCAGACTTGGTGGCTCAACAGGTTTCAGGGATTTGGGATTCCAAAGACCACCTTATGGCGGCTCACAGACATGCTGTTACTATTATTGGTGGCCACTTCACCAGTTACCAGGTTAATCATATTGATCGATGATAGAATGAAGCAACAGTTGCCTTGTCTCGCTTGGCCTCTCGGCGCAAAGCCTATTCCACCCAATGTTTTCCTTGATGTTTTGCATAACCCCTTTGTAAAGTTACCAACGGAGGAAGACCTTGCTATTCCTAACCTAGAATCAGAGCTGGAGGTTGTAGTTCATGCCACCCTAGAGTGGACAGTTCCTTACTTGGCTTATCTTGTTGGGAATCGTTGCATGGAAAACAAAAAAAATTCTACGCACACGTAATAATCTATCCATGGAGATGCATAGCAACGAGGGGGAGAGTATGTCTACGTACCCTCCTAGACCATAAGCGGAAGCGTTTGACAACGCGGTTGATGTAGTCGAACTTCTTCACGCTCCAACCGATCAAGTACCGAACGAGCGGCACCTCCGCGTTCTGCATGCGTTTAGCTCGGGGACGTCCTCCGCCTTCTTGATCCAGCAAGATGGCGAGGTAGTAGATGAGTTCTGACAGCACGACGACATGGTGACGGTGATGGTGATGTGATCTCCGCAGGGCTTCGCCTAAGCACTATGAAAATATGACCGTGGGAGTAAACGGTGGACGGGGGCACCGCACACGGCTAAGACAATGTTGTGTCCTTGTGTGGCGCCCCCTCCCCACATATATATAGGTGGGAGGGGAGAGGATGCAGCCTAGGGCAGCCAGGGTGCGCCCCAAGGGGCTGGCTGCCGTCCCTAGGGCTCCTGCCCTCCTGCGCCCCCCCCCCTTTTCCTTTTATGAAGAAGGGGGAAGGAAAGAGGAGGAGAGGGAAGGAAGGGGGAGTCCTAATCCACACTTTCCTTCCCCTCCCCTCTTTCCTTATCCTCCTCATAGGGCCGGCCTCTATAGGGGCGCACCAGCCCCTTATGGGCTGGTGTGTTCCCTCTCTTGGCCCATAAGGCCCATAGCTTTGCCCGGGGTGCCCGAAACTGCTTTCCGGTGACCCGATAAGTACCCGGTACCCTCCGAAACACTTCCAGTGTCCGAATACCGCCGTCCTATATATCAATATTTACCTCTCGACCATTTAGAGACTCCTCATCATGTCTGTGATCTCATCCGGGACTCCGAGCAACATTCGGTCACCAAATCATATAACTCATATAATACTATATCGTCAACGAACGTTAAGCGCGCGGACCCTACGAGTTCGAGAACTATGTAGACATGACCGAGACACCTCTCCGGTTAAGAACCAATAGCGGAACCTAGATGCCCATTTTGGCTCCTGCATATTCTATGAAGATCTTTGTCGGTCGAATCGTTATAACAACATACGCAATTCCCTTTGTCCATCGGTATGTTACTTGCCCGAGATTCGATCGTCGGTATCTTAATACTTAGTTCAATATCGTTACCGGCAAGTCTCTTTACTCGTTTCGTAATACATCACCTCGTGACTAACTCCTTAGTCGTTTGCTCGCAAGCTAATGATGTGTATTACCGAGAGGGCCCAGAGATACCTCTCCGATTCTCGGAGCGACAAATCCTAGTCTCTATCTATGCCAACTCAACAAACACCTTCGGAGAGACCTGTAGAGCATCTTTATGATCACCCAGTATCATAGGGGGAAGGAAAGAGAGGGGGAGGGAAGGAAAGTGGGAGGCCGAATCCTCCCCTTTCCTTCTCCCTTCCCTCCTTTCCTTCTCCTCCAATTTTGGCCTATATGGAGGTGCACCAGACCCTTGTGGGCTGGTCCGTCCCTCTCTTGGCCCAATAAGGCCCATATCTTTGCCGGGGGTGCCCGGAACCCCTTCCGGTGACCCGATATGTACCCGGTACCCTCCGGAACATTTTCGGTGTCCGTATACTATCGTCCTATATATCAATCTTTACCTCTCCACCATTTCGAGACTCCTCATCATGTTTGTGATTTCATCCGGGACTCCGAACAACATTCGGTCACCAAATCACATAACTCATATAATACAAAATCGTCATCGAACGTTAAGTGTGCGGACCCTACAGGTTCGAGAACTATGTAGACATGACCGAGACACCTCTCCGGTCAATAACCAACAGCGAACCTGGATGCTCATATTGGTTCCTACATATTCTATGAAGATCTCTATCAGTCGTACCGTAATGACAACATACGTTATTCCCTTTATCATCGGTATGTTACTTGCCCGACAACATACCTAGTTCAATCTTGTTACGGCAAGTCTCTTTACTCGTTCCGTAATGCATCATCCTGCAACTAACTCATTAGTCACATTGCTTGCAAGGCTTCTTATGATGTGCATTACCGAGAGGACCCAGAGTTACCTCTCCGATACTCAGAGTGACAAATCCTAATCTCAATCTATACCAACCCAACAAACACCTTCGGAGATACCTGTGGAGCATCTTTATAATCACCCAGTTACGTCTTGATGTTTGATATCACACAAGGCATTCCTCCGGTATCCGGGAGTTGCATAATCTCATAGTCGAAGGAATATGTATTGGACATGAAGAAAGCAATAGCAATAAAACTCAACGATCATTATGCTAAGCTAACGGATGGGTCTTGTCCATCACATAATGATGTGATCCCATTATCAAATGACAACACATGTCTATGGTTAGGTAACCTTAACCATCTTTGATCAACGAGCTAGTATAGTAGAGGCTTATTCGGGACACGGTATTTGTTTATGTATTCACACATGTATTTAGGTTTTCGATCAATACAATTCTAGCATGAATTATAAACCTTTATCACGAATAAGGAAATATAAAATAACAACTTTATTATTGCCTCTAGGGCATATTTCCTTCATATCATACCCGTGGCAAGCTCCCAGAAGAGGAAATCATCGATCGACAGATTATTAGGAGGTCTAAGTCCATGACTATAGTCAATGGCGACTTACACACGAGAAGTATTACATGCGTTTTCCAGTGTTGTGCTTTTCCTAAGGAAGGCCACGAGATTCTCAATGCGATTCATTCCGGTAATTGTGGTCATCATGCCGGCTCAAGGTCTCTAGTCGCGAAGGCTTTTCGACATTGTTTTTATTCGCTCGCAGCTCATGCACTTGTAGAGGATATTGTTCGCAGATGCAATGGATGTCGGAAATTTGCATGTCAGGCTCATGTTTCGGCTCAAGAGCTTCAGATGATCCCATTTATTTGGTTGTTTACAGTCTGGGGGCTTGACATGGTTGGTCCTTTTAAATCATCAAACGATAAGAAGACTCACCTTTTGGTTGCTATTGATAATTCACCAAGTGGGTCGAAGCGGAACCAATGCTCAATTGTGATGCAGCAACGACAGTTAAATTCCTGAAGAAGTTGATCTTTTGTTTTCATTATGTGCATAACATCATCACAGACAATGGATCTAACCTGTCCAAAGGAGCTATGAAACAGTTCTGCCAGAAAGAGCGCATCGGCCTTGATCTGGCTTCAATAGCACATCCGTAGTCCAATGGTCAAGCAGAATGTGCTAATTAAGAATTATTGCGTGGGATTAAGCCAAGACTTATGGTTCCTCTTGAGCGCACTCCTGGATGCTGAATTGAGGAGCTTCCCGCCATCCTTCGGAGCATACAGACTACTCCCAATAGGTCAACACGCTACACGCTGTGTTTTCTAGTCTATGGTGCAGAAATCGTATTGCCAAGTGATATCCATCATGACTCCCCCAGAGTTGTAGCATATGTAGAGGCAGATAATGAACAAACTCGTCAAGACTCTCTGGATGCCTTGGAGGAAGAACACGATCTTACAACAACATGATCAGTGATATACCAGCAAGACCTACGTCGCTATCGCAGCCGTAGAGTCCAAAGCCGTACCTTCTAGGAGGGTGACTTAGTGCTCCGTCTGATACAAGAACAGACAGATATGCATAACCTTTCACCTCCTTAGGAAGGGCCTTCATCATCAGCAAGAACCTAAACAATGGTTCATACTATCTCGTTGATATGTGTGAGCGAAATAAGTCACGTACTTCTGAAGAGGAGAGCAGCAGGCCCTGGAATATTGCACATCTCCGGCCTTATTATACTTAAACGCCATTAGCTTCAGTCCTTTGTACATACTTTTATCATGTATATACATATTTAATGATCAATGAAATAGAGCCTGTCTCTAGAACCCGGAGTTTGTCATTTCATCTCAAAAATTGTGTATTGAGCCATTATTCTTTGATCGTTGTTCACTTGGGGGATTCCAACTCATCTTGTTTAGCTACTAACATCCCTCTTGACCCGGCATACGCCACTATAAATAATTGGTTAAACCTGCCTCTTAGCTTGATGCTACTCCGAAAAGGTGACCTGGTTGTACTCTTGACAAGTCAATCACACTGATGGCTATCATGGACTGTGTTGACCCTGAACTTCTCAAAGTTAAAACACCGGTTTAAGTCACATGAGAGCCGGCTTTTCGAAAACTAGGATAAACCAAAAGAGGCTACAAGGCTTGCTTCACAGAAGCAAATCTCAGACTCGAGCCTCGAAAGTCAGTCTTTTATGTCGTGCCTCGAAAGCAGGCTCTTTTACTTTCAGTTCTTTTTTATATCATGTTATATGTTATTCATTCTATATACATATGGATCTATGCATATTCTTTTGCAGTAAAGGTTTTCATAAATAAAATCTCGGGTCACAAACCTGACCGGGTCATGGGAAATTGAACTTGTGCTTTGTCTAAAGAACTGTGACACTTAACAATTTCTGTACATATATTTTGCCGGGTTGCACCGCAACCACGACCAAAGACTCACTCAAAACATAAAGTGCATACCACCGGGTTGAGCAACAACTGTGATTGACATATATTTCAAAAGATTGCCATTGGCTCAACGGTGAAGTATTCAATGCACGATGGCATTGCAACAACATGGGAGTTTTTCTCACACCCAAAAATTACAAAGCCACATCCAGGCTATTTTCACCATGTTTTTCAACGCAACCATCACAATTGAAGAAGCTCACTATTGTAAGCCGATGGTGGAGCCCTCCGGGTTGACGTTGACTTGATCTCCCTCTGCACTAGTTGAAGCCGAGTCAGCATGTGTCGACTCTTCCGGCATTTCAGGGGCCGCCTGTTCTGCTCCTTAAGTCTGGGGGTCATCTGCCACCCACTGAATTGAAGACAGAGCTTCAAACACCATGTCTTCCTTGATCAAAGTCGGAGTGCCGACGTCGGATGCAAAAGATTACTTACATGGAGGAATCAGCTCGACGGGTTATGGCTTGGGCAGATCTCTGCGTTTCTCGGCTTTAGAATAGCCGGCTTGAAATTTGGTTAGATCCAATGTTTCTGCAATCGTCGTTGCTGACTCGGGTCTCCTTCACACAGCATAGATAGTCCTTTTCAGTAAAAAGTGAGTTATCTACGTTGAATTATGGGAACCCATCAGCTAGAAGAGTCGGTTCCATCTCCGGGTGATAAGCCTTCGCACGCGCCAGTGAGCACATAGCCCCTTGTCGGCAAGCCTCCTTCTTCAACTCCTGGATCCATTCTGGAACAGTGGATAATTCCCTGATCATATCCATAATGTGGCGAGGTGGCTCCTTGGTGTTGTTGATTGACATTACACACTTAGCACCACCCACATATAGCTGTTCCAGAAATTTATAAACGGCCTTCAGCTTCACAGGAGGGAGTTCCAACACATTATGATGTTTTTTGCCTGTTGACACAACAATACAAATAAGAAACCCGGTTCAGATATCAACCTGGAACTATTTGGCGACTTACAGTTGTGAAGAAAGTTATCCTTACCAAAGATGGATATGCACATGTCAGTAATGTGACCCTTAAGTCTCTGCAGTTCTTGGGTCACCGGCTGGAGTTTCAACTCGGCCTCCTCTGTGCGTTTCAATAAGGCGGCCTTTTTCTTGCTCAAAGTCAGCCTTGGTTTTTCTATGTGTCTGTGACAGAAGAACGGACCTTTGGAAATCTGAAGACAAGCTTTCTGCCTCTTCTCGAAGCTTCATTTCTTCCTGGTCTTTCTATAAGCCGGCCTCCCGTGACTCGGTTTTGTTCGGCATATCCTGCACATACAGACTAACAAAAGCAGGCACGTTATTGGCAGTTCCAAGTCCCCGCAGGCGCAGGACCCTGGCCTTGGGGGCTACACTATTCAAGTTTTGAATCCTATGACGAAAAAAGTCCCGAGCCGCCAGCGGCGATCGGCCCGGCACTTGGGGGCTACATTATTCAAATTTATGAAGTCCCGAGCCGTCGCTGGCGTTCAACACGGTACTTCGGTGCTACATCAGTCAAATCTGGCCTCTTTTGTCAAGTACCATGTAGCTACAAGTACTCAACATGGCACTTGGGGGATAGTGCATTCTCATTTTTGAATAAGCATACCTTTGAAGACCCGGCTCATCATATGTTGCTAAGCCGGGCCTTGGGGGCTACCTATTGCTCCTATTACATTTAACAAGTTTTGTTTTACAAAGAACCAGCTCATTATTACCTAATAACCCGACCCTTGGGGGCTACATGTGAGTACAACCTAAGTGATGATTTCCAAAACAGGTCAAGGGTACCAACCCAGATTTTATTCAGAGCTTTTACCCAAGCAAGTATTAAGCATATCACTACTTTCTCTACTTAAGACTTGGAGGCTACACATATATACATACATGGATGAAGGAAGCAACAAGACATACCTCATACTTTCTCTTCAACGTGTTGGCCATAGCAATTTCAGTATCTTGGCTCTCAGATAGCCGGGTCAAGAATCCATGATGCAGAGAGGTCACATCAAAATTTTCAAGTGATTGAAGACTAGCTTTTCCCTTCTCCTTACTTGGCAAATAATTCTTTGATATGATTTTAGCCAAGGTCATTGAAGTTTCAGGAGCTGGGTCGCAGTGTTCACTAGTAACAACCATGTTATCCCGGGCCTTGGTTTCCGGATCAACACCGGCTGAGTTATCCTTCGAATCTTCTTTATTTTCCTCCACAATAGGAGGTGTGGAAGCGCGGACAGGGCTTGCCGGGTTGTCCTGGTGAGACAGCTCTTCTTCACTAGCCGGGTTGACCTGAATCTCCAGGTTGCCTGTTGCAACGTCATGAGAAGGGATTTCCTCCTCAGTTCCTGTCATGGCAGCAGAGGACTCGCCAGTTTTGTTTTTGACAAAAACCTTAGCCCTTAATTTATATAAAAGCGGGTCCGCAAAGTAGGAAATGAGATGTTAAATAGCATAATTTTCTTGATTACTTACCCACGATTGATATTAAAAGGCGACACTTGGTTGGAGCAAGATTCATCAGAAGACAGTGAAGTCGTATGGTAATCCGGGTCAGAATGACTCAACGGTATCTTGATTTGACCCGCCCTCGGGCAAGATGTCACCGGGTTGGGATTCTCTTGAGTCCTAACATGGTGCGGAGAAGGCTGGTATGATAGACCATCTAACAACTCGCCAGAACTGGCCCGGGTCTTCCTTTTCAAGCCGGCCTCGTGTTGCGTTTTCTTCAAAGATAAGTGTATATCTAAGTAAGCTTTTGGGTGCGAAAATGGTACCTTACGGACTGCATTCCGGGTTCTTCTTTGCCCAAGTGTTTCCAAGTCAGAAGAAGAGAGGTTTACCTCAGTCTCCTTGGCTCGACTGGTCCCAGTATTTTCCTGTGACGTGGTGGCGTTAGCAAGTTCATTAAAGAGGCGGCCAAGAGAGTCAAGATCTTCTAGCTCAATTTCCTCTTCTTCTTCCGGTTCTTCATCCCAAGGTGGACTAGGATTTTGAGGTCCAGTTTTCCACCACTCAGAATTCTCATGCACGAAGCAACAAGCTGACATATTAAGCAGAGCGAAAAAGCAAATTTATATAAAACAATATGAATGAAAAATCAAAAGGCGACTTACTGGATGTGCCAGGTTGCGTGCAAAGAAGAGGGCCAAGCCTACAAGGCCGATTTTGCCTCGGCTCTCGCATAGAAGCTTCTTGGTGGATTTTATGAGCTCAGATGTTGTCAAGTCAACCTGGCCGAAGCGCAGAGGGTCTTTCAACTCATCGATATATTCATGCATAAGACAGCCCCTTAGGCTAAGGGGTTGGATTCACCAGTTCATCCAACACCTGGTCAAGTCGACTCCAGTGAGGCCGTGAGCTATTAAAGCATTTATTTTAAGTATAAGGGTTCCAATGTCTCCCTTTCTAGTTTGGAGGCGAAACCTGGAAAGATCGTCGAAGCGTCAAGCCGGTCTAGTCTATAACCCGACAAAGGATGATGCCGTGCTGGTGAAGTATCCTTGCAATAAAACCGGGCATGTGCCATCCTTTCGAGTGGCTCGCCAGTGATACGTTGGGAAAGGTCGAGCTTTTCCTTCTTTGGATGGTTGCTCCTCCAAGTTCTATGCTCGGTCCTCCCTTGTGCTCTGTTTGATGGTTGAGATAGAAAAAATGTTGGAAGAAACTAACAAACGGCTCAATCTGGAGATATACTTCACAGAACACTTGAAATTGGCTTAAATTCAAAACTGAGTTGGGTCCAAGATCTTGAGGCCTGATGTTGAAGTGATGAAGTACATTGCGGAAGAACTTTGAACCCGGAGGAGAAAAGCCCTTGTCTAGGTGGTCGGCGAATATGACGACCTCATTCTCACCAGGTAGTGGATGGATCTCCTCATCGGGTGCGCGCCATTCTATTTCGGCTTGGGATGGGAGCAACCCGGTGTTCACCAAGTTGTCCAGCATAAGTGGGGACATGCTGGATTTAGCCCAGTTGACAGCTTTGTTGGTCTTGGGAGCCATGAGTTCAGTTGCAAATAAAGCTCAACTACAAGGTATGAAAAACAAGTATAAGCCGGCTATGATATATGGAGCAAGCATCAAGGGATGAGTAAGAGCTCTTCAGAGGTATAAGACGATAAAATAACCTTGATGTCCGTGAGATGGCAGTTGCAAATCAAATTACGAGCGGCTATGAACGCCCGAGTAGCGATTATTAAATGAGCAAAGGTCTAAGGAATATGAAGAAACTTCTATGGATTACTACGATTTGAGAGCTGACAATGGTGTAAATGGACAAAAAATACCAGTGTAATTCACAATTTGACAAGTGGTGAAGCCAAGTCCAGGTCAAAGCAATCGAAAACAGAAAATGTTCAGATTTGGTTACAACTATAGATCTGGAAAATATTTGAAAAAGAAAAGAAAAACCTAGGTATGGTGGAGCTGCTAGGTGAAGAAACGGCAATGGAGTCCACTTGGTGCAACAAGAGGGATCTAAAACGTGATCAATTTAGTAGCGGAGGCAGTCAGATATCCCACAAGCAATAGGTCGTGGATAGGATCGATCTACATAAACATTTTTGGAAGAGCTTAGACAAACTAGTGATGAACTGCAATGGTAAAGTGGCACGGATATTAAGTGTGACACTTATCTGGAAAGAAGGATTTGAGGATGTCAAAGGTCGCGAGCGCGGCCGCGGCGTTTCCGATGAGTGCCGGCAACGGCGCAGGCGTTGGTGTTGTTGCTGACTCGAACGACAGCGAGCTCGAAGCGGCGCTGCTCGTTAGGGCGGAAGAAGAAGAGCAAGGAACAGAGAAGGTAGAAGAATGAGCTCAGGGGTCTGCCGCATTATTTATAAAGGAAGGGGAGCCCGAAACGGTAGGGGCAAAATCCTAGGAGGCGCAATAAATTTTGGCTAAAAAGGTTCCTCGAACAAGACAAAATATATTTACCCAAAGATCCGTATGACGTCATGCATGGAAATCGGAAGACCGGTATGATGATGTCATAACATGGGACGGTAGAAAATAAGCCAAGTACGAAGTCGCGCAAGCCGGCAAATGGATTTACCCGGCTGTAAGGCTCATGAAGGAAGGATGAAAGATGCCAGACCCAGCTTAATCTTTTACAGTTAGTTTTTGTCTTATTTTCAGGATGGAACTTAACCTGGATAAATCCAAGTTAAACTGGGGGCTAATGTTGGGGGTATTCCCCACGATCAAGACCCGGCAGGAATCTTGACCCGGGCAGAAGCATAGAAGCTCTATGGGTCTGTACTTTTCCCGGATCATAGAGGAAACAAGAGGGCGTGAAGGTCCAGAAGGACGTTTGCCAAAGGCTGGCTCATGAACAAGCTGGCATTGATCCGGCTTAACAAGATGGTGCAAGAAGTGGCTGATTTCCTAACATGGGAGGCAAGATAGATAGAGTTGACAGGGACTTGTCCTGTTATATAAAGCGGAGCCCCCAAATCGGTTTTGGGGAAAATTTCTCGAACCTTCCCAAGCCGGTCTTTTTTGTGAGTGACTTTCTTTCGAGTTTTTTTTCATTTTGGTTCTTTTATTTATTTTTTCATTTTGTTTTCCTCATGTTGTTTTTTCTTTAACTTTTATTTTTTCATCTTTTCTGTTTCATTTTCTGAAATTGTGAACATTGTTTTGAAATCATGAACATTTTTCAAAGTTACAAACATTTTTTGAAATCGTGAACATTTTTAGGATTTACAAATATTTTTTAATATCTTGGATATTTTTTGAATCATGTCAACATTTTGCTTGACAGACGAACTTTTTGGAAATTGGGGGAATAATTCTTGAAGTCGTGAACAATTTTTTGTTTTGATGAACATCTTTTAAATGCATGATTTTTTTCGAATACACAAACATTTTTGAATCAGTGAACATTTTTGAATTAGCGAACATTTTTTGAATCAATGTACTTTTTTTGTAATTCACAGATATTTTATGAATATTGTGAACAATTTTAATAAATTCATAAACAGTTTTTGAATTTGCGACCATTTGTTCACTCAAACGCGCCTGTCAAAATCATGAACATTTTTTTACTTCTCGAACATTTTGTTTTGAAAAATCGTGAACTTTTTTTAAATATGTGAACATTTTTTTTGAATTGCGATTTTTTTAGATCCATGACATTTCATGATTTCTTGAACATTTTTCTTTAAAAATTCACAATTGTTTTAAATTTCAGAATTTTTGAAATCCTGAATTATTGAAGCAAGAAAAAAAATAAAAAAAATGAAAAAAGAAAGACATGGAAAAATATTTGCCCCGTACGTTGACCGTGCCAAATGGGTGCCGAGGAGAAATTTGGTGTGTTGTCCGATTGTCCGAGGACGCACCCGGGGCGTGCCCGCGGGTGATGGGGGCTAAATTTGCTACCTGTGGGTTTCAGATGCTCTAAGAGTTGCGAATGAGCTCGAGCACCAATGGCTCACGGTTCATAGAGCTGCCTGACGGCGCAACCCCGAAAATGCAACACTTTTCAGCAATACGAGTTCTTTCAGTTTAAGCAAGATTCGGTCAGCTGGTCTGGCAACCAAGCACTTGAAGAAAAAAGGAATCCATGGAGACCAGGCCGACCACTTCCGGTCGGCCGTACGTACCACTGTCCGGCAGTTCATCCTGCTTCCCTTGGATGCACTGTGTGCCGGTGCGCTGTTCGAACAGTAGCAGAGGCCAAGCGACAGAGAAGGAAGGCTTGGAACATGCTAGATGACTGACGACGAGTTGATGGCCTAGGACGTACTCCTAGTGACGGCAAATTTGACAATTTTGACATGTGGACGTAATAAATTCATGAAATGAACTACCCACAAAACTAATTCACATGGCTGACCTTTTTGAGTGGCACCCGACATGCTGGCGCCACACCTTACGGTGCAGCGCCTAGCTCTAGGGCGTTGCACCTCTGTCCATCGTGGCAGCCCCTGGGTCCGCACCCAGCAGTGCAGCGCCTTCGAGCTAGACGCCACACATGTAATGTGCAACGCCCTGCACTGTCTGTTACTAGTTGGCTGGCCCCCCTCCCCCACTCCCCCCGCACACACCCCAACCCCCATAGCATCCCACCCGAAATTTGCCCCCTCTCTCCCCCTCTCAAATCCTTCCCAAAATCTTCCAAATTTGAAGATTTTGTCCGTGGATTTTGAACTCAAACCCTCCCTCAAGGTAATCTTCTCCGATCCCCTTGTTTTGATCCAAGTAATGTTAACAAATTGCTCATTTGTTGCTAGTTTGGGGAAACCCTAGTTTTGTATGGATCTAGAGATTTGCATGGAGATGTGAGATGTTTGTTTGCCAATTTCCTATGATTAGGCTTGTTAGTATGTTAGGGTTATTCTTATGGGTGTTCTTATGTTGGTGCTAGGGTTAGGGTTGTTGTTTCTTATATATTTTAGGGTTTGCATTTCGTGTTAATCTTTGGATTAGTACTCATGGAAGCAATGTTAGGTTGTGTTGTTTGAATGCTTATAGGGATGGGAAGAACATGTGTGTTTGTTCATCATGGGGACAAAGACGCCTTCTTAAAAGGCAATATTGAACCGGACCCGGATGAGCTTGACATGGTGTTTGATAGTAGTCCTAGCTATGCGGAGCTCTTGCAACAAGCGAGGAAAGATTTGAATTGGATGGACCCTAGTGATATCATTGAGTTGGAGGGAAGGCATAATGTTGGTTTCGGAATGCACATCTGTTGGAAGACAATGCGTGTCAACTCGGAGCAATGTTGGGTTGCATACAAGGAGACGGTGGCCGAATCACTAGACAAGGCTCTTGAGTTATTTGCAACGAAGAAGGTCGACTCAAGTTTGCATTTGGACTTGAACCGGAACCCCCCTTTGGTTGCTAGTAGCCCCCCACCCTTGAACCGAGATGAAATTGTTGAACCTCTTTTGACCCAAGAAGTGAGGCCAACATAGAGCACGTTTCCAAACAACAAAAATGAAGCTTTGCAAGAGGAGCATGATGAGTGTGCGGACGATGACAATGAAGTTGATATCCATGACAACAATGTGGGTGATCTCGACAAATATCATTTGCAAGAGACAATGGACCATTCCATCCCTTATTCCCGTGGCTATGCATCGGATTCGGATGATGAAGGTCCCGATGAACAAGTTGATGAGGAGGGGTTCACGGTGAAGGAGGCTGTAGCTTTCGAGAAGGTATTCGGTCGGGCTCATCGGACTACATTGTTCAAGGATGTTAGTCTCGCGGATGAAGCTATGGTAGATGGTGGCCAAGGTATATCTCTTGGGGTTAGGCCAAGCTCTCACTGTGATTTGGATGACGGCAAGAACGGGATTGCTAAAGGGTCTAAGTTCGAAACCTTCTTGGAATTGAAGATGTGGCTCGACAACTACTCGGTTACGCATTATCCTCCACACAAGGTGGTGAACTCGGACGTCAATGTGCGCTACATGGTTGCATGTGCATGTGAAGATGAAATATGTCCGTGGATTGTGCGTGCACGACCATGGAAAGGAGGTCCCACTTGGCACGTAGTGAGTTGTGTGCCAACTCACATGTGCTGAGGCAAAAGGATGGATGGCAAGTGTCCCAAGACCACAGACAACTCACGTCCGAGTTCATCCCTTACAGGCTCTCCAGCTCAATATCCAAACTTCCAACAATGAGCATCCAACATGTCATTGACCTTGTGAGAGCCATCTTTCATTACAAGGTGAAGAACGGCAAGGCATGGAAGGGAAGCAAGCCGCATTTAAGATGTTGTATGGTACTTGGGAGGAAGCATACAACCGAATCCCTAGGTTGTTGTTAGCCATGGCCGCCACAAACCCGGGCATGGCTCATGTGGTCGAGCCTCATGGGGAAAAAACAATGGTTCATGAAGGAAGGAAAGTCCGAGTATTTGGCCGTGCACTTTGGGCGTTCGAGCAATGCGCGAGGGCTTTCGAACACTGTAGGCCGGTCATCGCCATTGATGGCACGTTATTGACCGGACAATACAAGGGCACCTTGTTGGTTGCGATAGCAAGTGATGCTAATAACCAGGTGTTGCCATTGTCATTTGCTTTGGTTGAGGTGGAGAACAATGACAACTGGGAGTGGTTTTTGCATCTTTTGAGGACGAAGTTGTTGCCCGCTCAGAGGGAAATTTGTGTCATATCAGATTGGCATCAAGGAATTGTTAACACGGTGGAGATTGACATTCCCGGGAATGCTCCATTGCACCATCGATGGTGCATGAGGCACTTTTGTTCGAACTTCCATAGGGCATGTGGCCTTAAGGAGTTGGCCGATGATCTTCAAGATTATTGTCTCACTTTATCCGACAAGAGGTTCGCCACTTTGTACAACAAATTGCTCGCACACAAAAAACTTGATCCCGAGGGTCAAGACTTTCTCAATAGGCACATTGAATACCGGAACAAGTGGGCACGTGCTTTTGATGAAGATGGCTGGAGATACGGTCAAATGACAAGCAATATGGCCGAATGCTTCAATAAGGTGCTCAAAGGTGCACGTGAATTACCCGTGACGGCAATAGTTCAATAAACATTTGACAAGATGAATGCGTACTTTCTAAAGTACTCGATGGAAACGGATGCACAGATAGCGGGTGAGAACAAGCGCAAGTACAAGTACAAGTTCCCACCCAAGGTTGATGAATGGTTGGAATTTCAATCACGGAAGGTGGACTCACACTATACTATATGACAACGAAGAGTGGAAGTACGAAGTGAAAGAGCCAGGAGGAACCACAAATGATGGCCGCCAACATGGAGGTCGGGCTTTAAAGGTGTCGTTAACACGTTGTGACTGCTCTTGTGGGAGGCCATTGTTGCTTCATCTCCCATGCTCACACTTGTATACCGCCGGTCGCGTTAGGAATGTGGACGTCAATCACCCCCTCACCGTGAGGGAGTCGGAATTCTCAATCATGACGGTCAAGAAAACATGGGCTCCCCACTTTCACCCATACTTTGACCAATCACAATGGCTGGAGTACCATGGAGTTCAACTATGGCCGGATCCGGAGTTGAAGGTTGTTAAACGGGGTAGACATAAGACAAAGCGTCTTAGAGGCGACATGGACGGATGGGGCCATGGTGGCCGCCGCGAAGCGGGCAACGACCAATTCCAAGAGCCTCGTGAGAGCTCCCGTTGTGGGGAATGCAAAGGTCATGGCCACAACAAAATAAAATGTACGAAACAAAGGAAAACGTCCAAGAAAAATGATGCAAGCACAAGCCAACAAGGAGCTACACAAGGGAGCCAACCAAGTGGTAGCCAACTAGTGCCAAGCCAACCAAGTGGTAGCCAACAAGTGCCAAGGCAACCAAGTGGTAGCCAACAAGTGCCAAGCCAACCAAGTGGTAGCCAACAAGTGCCAAGCCAACCAAGTGGTAGCCAACCAAGTGGTAGCCAAAAAGGATCTAGGCAAAAAAGAGGGACGCAACTAGGACTTACAAGAGGCCGTGGTGGTGGTAGAGCTCGTGGTGGTGGTGTTGGCCGTGGTGATGGTCTTGGCCTTGGTGATGGTCTTGGCCTTGGTGCTGCACTTGGCCGTGGTGGTGGTCAAGGGCAAGGTCGTTATAGAGGAATGTTTGGATACCTCGATGGACCATTTCCGTATGTTGCTCACTAACTATCACTACAAAAAAAATACACTTCCGTGATGATACGTGTTTGTCACAGTAGGTCGCGTTTTTTGTCATGCATGTACATCCATGACAAATTTATGACAGAATCAAGATAGTCATACCTGTGCTGTCGTAGAAGTGTTCCATGACATTACCAAAATTATCATCACGAAAGTGTCCACTTCCATGATGATAAATCGCGCATCACAGAAGTGCTTTCGTCAAGGGTGACCGACACGTGGCATCCACCATAACGGAACGCCGTTAAGCTATCGGGTCGGGTTTTGGATCCGATAACCCGTTAACAGCCCTGACCAATGGGGATTTTCCACGTGTAAAATCATCATTGGCTGGAGGAAACACGTGTTGACTCATCGTTGGGACAGATGTCATCCACTCATTGGACAGAAGGCATCTATGATACGTCGACACGTGGCACGGCCCAACAGAGGCCCATTCCTGTGAAAAGGCCGGCCCGTTTGACTTTGTCAAAAGGGGGCGGGCCGGCCCATGGAAAGCCTGTTAACGGCCTGTTCGCATATAGCCCATTTACAGCCCGCTAACCCAAGGCCCGTTACGCCCTATCCGAATTAGGCCCAGTAGCGTCATCTGGGCCAGCCAATATGATTCCAGCCCGTTTTCACTTCTGGCCCATGTATGGCCTAGGGACGTCTTTCGGCCCATATGAGGCCCTATGTAACTCTTGGCCTATTAACGGCCCGTGGTGAAACTGGCCCGTAATGAACAGTGTATCACTTTACACCCATTAACGGCCCGTGGTGAAACTGGCCCGTAATGAACAGTGTATCACTTTATACCCATTAACGGCTCGTTATTCCGTTGGGCCGTTTCCAGCCCATGTTATCTTTCAGCCTTCTCAGAGCCCATTTATTCTGGGCTCATTTCCAGCATTCGTTTACTTACGGCCCGTTACTGTCATTTTCTACTTGTGGGCCAAATTCAGCCCGTGGTTATAGTCGGCCCGTTTGTGGTCCGTTAATACGTTGGGTCGTTTTCATAGCGTCATCAAATACGGCATATTAACGATGGCCCGTTATGGTCGGCCCATGAACGGACGATTCCAACTCTAGCCCGTTTACGGCCATAATGCGGCCTGTTATTGGCCCATGTTTGGCCAATCGATCATACGGCCCGTATAAGGCCCATTGATGATACGGCCCGTAGAAGGCCCATTGTTTCTACGGCCCGTAGAAGGCCCATTGTTTCTATGGCTCATAGAAGGCCTACTGTTTCTACGGCCCGTAGAAGGCCCACTGTTTCTACGGCTCGTAGGAGGCCCAGTGTCACTACAGTAAATATTAGCCCATGGTTATTGTGGCCTAGTTTTAAAAATAGGTTATTGCAGCTACTAGCAAACCGCGGAAAAAGAACTGCACTGACTACAAGCAAACAAATAAACAAGACAACAAGGAAATAAATAAGCAAGCAACTTATGCTAGGCTATCACGGCTATTACACATATTACATCCACTGGGCATCAAAGTTCGCCACCAGTGATCATAAAGCGCAACGAAGAAGCAGATTACAAAAACTGGGCACCATTGCAGCGTAACAAAATAATACTGAGCCGAGACCACTTCCAAGACAGTTCAAGAAAGGTTAGCCTTGCGGGGGAACTGCTGCCCAAGCTGCTGAGCAAGCTGTGAGACCGGCCTAGCATGTCGGTCATAGCTTCCAGGTGTAGCTGTTTAGCGATGAGGTTCTCAAGTCGAAGTTGAGTTGCAGAATGCCTTTCTGCTAGAACTTGGGACTGAAGAAGTCGAACTGATTCAGACAACGAATTCTGTGAACTTGTCTGACTGTTAGTCTCAAGTAACTTGAACACTGCATCAAGACAAGACTTTGGGGTTGTCTCGCTATCTTCAAGATGTTTTGCCTTCTTTGCTGCAATATATGTTGGGTTTGTCTCACAGCCTTCAGCAGACTTGTGCATGCCATCAGGCATATCACCCTGAAACAAAGCAGAGAGATGACAGGTTTTGCACGTGTATAAACAAAGATGATAACTGTTCTGTCAATTCTATCCAATTTCAAATTAGAAAATAAAGAGTAAGTTCAAAATATCAATAGCATAATTTGGCATTGTTCATAATGCGGGGAGCTTCACCACACTACTGGATTACCATGTCAACATAACAAGCATAGATGAAGGGCAAAGAAAATCATTGTATCTATTTTGGATAATGTGCATGGCATGTTGTTCATATCATCAGCCACATCAGTAAGATAAAACAGGAGATGACAAGGTGCAAACGTGGGCTGCTTCACCACACACTGGATTATAGATCCACAAAAACAAGCATACATATAGGGAGTATTAAGTAATGTGCATGGTATGAATAAGGAATTTGGTTTTACAAGTAAAACTTAGAACTTACGGTTCTTACGAACATGCATTTTGGTAGAAACAGCAAACTAAACAGCAGTAAACGATAGGGAGTATGAGCAAATTAAACAGCAGTTGAGGATAAAGGCTTTAGAAGGACTGACTTACATTAACAGTTAACACCGGCTTTATAATGCCCTTCTCCATGTCAAGGGAAGGATAACTCAAGAATTTCAGCACAGAATCTTCTTCATAAACATTGCCTGTACTCTACAATTTGTAGAGAGTAATTATAGATATGATAATACTGGAAGGGATAGAGGATAATGAAGATAAGATGGAGATTGATGCTACATAATCAACTACCAATCCCTGGAAGTACAAGCGTTACAGGACAAAATGTACTGACAAGAGCAATGGGCTACACTTCTGCACTCGCATTATCTGTGTATTCTACTTGTTGGTAAGATTAAATATAGATCTGATCTTTTTTAGTAAATGGTGGGCCAGGGAGATAAGATGCAGAATGCTACAAAATGAACCAATCCCTCTTCCCATAATACAAGAGTGTTTTGAACACTGGTGTACTGTACAAAACGTTCTTATATTATGGGACGGAGGGAGTAGCTGTTAATGTAAGTACAGTGATAGACCACGTTTAGTCCTTACAAGAGGACGGCAGAGCTAAACCTCTTCAAAAGCATTGGGTTGATTCTAAATTTATGTAAGAGTCCATACGGATCTTATAATGTCCACCAAATGGACGATTACGAGGCTAACATGTGCAGTGATGCTACATAATCAAACAGCTATGAAAGTAAGTATGGTCATACAGGGCAAGAGGTACTCACAAGAGCAATGCAGTGTGCAGTATAGTTGCGAGATTCTGTGGTCCCTTGAGAACGAATGTTCTTCTGCTAACAGTTTTCGTACAAGTGAGACATTAAGGCAAATGCAGAAATGTAGTTCAAATTGTGATGTGATATCATAGACAGTACCTTACGCTGCAGCCGAGACCAATGTGTAACAAGATTATTCCAGTCACCGTCGGATAAATGTAGCACCGGAGACTTTACAGAAATTTTGTTCAGAGGCTTGCCATCGAAGTGCGCTTGCCTCAGGTAGGAACGATACTTCATCAACGAGTGCTTGAAAAGCGCAACCAACCCTTGCTCGTCATCACAATCCAGTTTGCTCCTCGCCTATTTAAAAGAATGAAATCTTGTGTCTTCTGTCAGCAGAAACATATGCAGTAATGACCATGAATAACATTAGTACATTACTTACGCGTAAGTTGCGGAGGAAGACTGGAAATTGTTCTGTGTCTGCGGTATAATCTTTCCATGAAGGAAAGATGCGCACAAAGTTCCTGACAACAACATAAGCTTCGTCTTCTAAACTGGGAAGAAATGGAACAGGGGTCCTATTTGCTGCAATTGGGGCTCTCTCTGGTTCGAAAAGGGATTTGGCAACTGGATTTGGTGTACTCTTTGCTGGAATGGGGGTTTTGCGTCGTACAGCTGGTGCTATGTCAACTGGCATAATCATACTGTTTGCTGCAGTTGGGGTCTGCTGAGTTGGGGCATCAGAAATGACCAGTGTAGTAGGGCTAGAGTCTGCTAGAGTTGGGGTATTTTGTGGGTCAGGTGATATTGCAACTACACCTAATGGGCTATTTGATTTATCAGGTGCCACTACCTTTTCCAAATACTTTGCTTGTGCTCCTCCACGATCAGCAATCGCCCTCTTCCTTTTGAACGTCTGATACACAAGAACAACATTTGAATGGATAAATATGGTATGATGACAGATGGAATATGTACTGAAAATGGATAGGCAGGGCGTATTCACATACACGATGTGTAAACTAAGCTAATGGCAGTTCAACAAAGTAGAAGCAATGCAAAGCATCAGTTGCAAGATATGTGCGAGCAATGTAACCTTGGAAAGTTAGAGCAAGTACCTTGATGGGTGAATAAGATAGGGCATCTTCCTCTGACTCCTCCACTAGGGAGATACATTGACTTAGGTCTCCCTCTAGCTCAGAATCACTGTTAGGATCATATTCTGAGCATGAATCTGTAGGTGGAGAGCGTTTGCATTGCATTGCATCCAGACTTGATTTCAGTCCCTTAATGCCAAGTTTGACAGCCATGGCATTGTTCTGCTTTATTCTTTTCATGCGCGCAAGCTCATAATCATTATGATGCTGTTCAGAATCTGAGATTCATGAAAACATAAAAAGTAGTCAGATTATCTATGGAATGCATTGCGGATTCAACTCGGAGAGTGTCTCCCTATAAACCCCTGCATATGCAAAGTTCACCTCCCCAACCGTGCTGACCAGACCACACACAGAAATACAAACCCCTTATGTCTCTATAACAGGCAGGCACACATTTCAAAACTGAAGTAGGAACATTAGAATCATATGAAATTCGTATTTGAACAAATAAACTAAGCAATTATGAGTGGCGTAATGTTTAGCTTCAAGGGTGGAGTGTTGGTAGTGCGACACAAAGCAAGTAGGCAGATTGTATTCCATGTAAAAGATCGAAACCTATGTAAAAGCTAGAAATGACACTTTCTTTCTATACAATGCAGTGTTCGTTACCCACACATGATGGAAGAGATCACATAGAGAAATACTATTCACTCATGTCTACGGTTCCAGTATTTAGAAACAGGGTGGTCCACCCTAAAAGAATATTGACAACAAATATGACAAGGCAAGCATAGATGTAGTGAATCAATCATTTACTTGTGAGCTTACTAGGACAAGTATGCAGAATTGTAACTGCAGTAAGAGACCGTCCAAAATCTGAATGAAGAAGTTTGTCTAGCACTTATTGTTTGCAACTAATCGACGTGAATAATTGGATATTATATCGAATGAGTAAGAAAGACAAGTAAAATTGTCAACAAACCTGGCTTGCAGTAGTAATCTGGGTCAATGTCACTACGACCAACAATCCAAAATGACTAGTTTCTGTTCCGAGGGCCGGAATTTTGAAAACCCTGTGAACTTTAGAGGTACTAAAGATTACCGAAATACATCTGAACCATTAAGTGTAGGTAGCACTCAGCACACAGCAAACCCTAATGACAGTCCTGCCTAATGAGTAATGAATCAATTAGAAAATGGGTGATGAGGAGTGGCTGCTGAGTGTTGAGGACGTATCTCAGGATAAATCGGGTTGGCTTGGTGGGTGCTGCACGCTTGAGCCCTGAACGGACTGGGAAGGTAGGCACGGCGGCGCGCCCTAGACGCTGTTGGGCGAGCGGCTCCTGGCCTCCTGTTAGTCCGGCGTCTCCTCCTAGAGTCATGCCGTCCGGGGACGGCAAGTCACCGACGAGGCAGGCGGCTGGGGGCGAGTAGAGATCGGAAGCGCGGAGCAGAACAGAGGGGAATCGGGGCCTGGGACGACCCAAAATCCTAGGGTGGACCGGTCCACCGTGGGCACCGTGTAGAGATACACACCCGAGCGGCGAACATGCATTTTCGAAACTAATTTAGGAACATTTAGCTGACCAATTAAACAACTCAATTTTAATAATATCAGATTCGTATTTGAACAACTAAGCTTGTTTAGCTTGATGGGTGGAGCAGTGTTATTATGACACGAAGCACGTATTTTGATCGTATAGTGATCATAAAAGGGGGAAACTCTAAGCATATTTTTTTAGCAAAAGAGGGTTTCCCCTCCGATTTCTATTAAAGAAACCACCACGGAACCAACATGATCAATTAAACCCTAAGCATGATCAATTAAACCGTATTACTGTGCCATGGCAGATTTGAAGCTGCAAACCGGAGAAATGATATTTAGCATCCATTGTTTGCTTCGAACTAAGAGCTAAATTCTAAGAGCTGAAAAGAAAGTAGAGTAACCAAGTTAAGATCTATTTTCTGGTTGAGATCAAAAAGTTGAGGAGATATGAAGTACCACCTCTCTTGCGGCGCCGTGTAGGCATCGGGGGTGCGATGGCTGTCGGTGGCGTTGAAGCAGATCTGCGACGGTAGACGGGTGCATCGGGGGATATGTCCCGTTGCGGTGGAAGAGAAGCTCGTGTGAGCGGCCCCGGCAAAGAGGACGACGGCGCCGATGAAGCGAGAGGACGCGATGCAAGGCTAATGGTCCGTCACCGTGGATGAGAAACATCCATCTCTAGCAGTGGACGACGCGGTCTTGGTAGGCGCTCCGGCATGGTGGAGGACGGCGTGGATGGGGATGGGGATGGGGTGGCGGACGGAGGCTGGTGTGGGGATGGGGTGTTCTAACGCGGACGGTGTATGAATGGGAAAATGGAGGGAGAGGTACGGGGAACCATGTTTTTGGGACGCGCCTGTCTGAAATATGGGAAAGTTACGAACTTAGCCCCCGTTTAAAATTTGGACGTCTCGTCGGTTGGGGATAGGACGGTAATCTCGCATCTCGCCAATATTTGCCCAGAGCGATTTCGGGCGAGGAGAGGGTGGTTGGCGCCCATGGTTGGCGCCCACGGTGTATGAACGGGGCTGACAGGTAGGGTGGTTGTGTCACGTCTGAGTGAAGTTACAAACCTGCCCCTATTGAAAATATTTGCCTACATCGATTTCGGCCGAGTCGAGTTTGTTTTGCCGCCCACCGTGTATGAATGGGGAATGGAGGGAGAAACAGAGGTCTTTCGGACGAGCTTGAATCAAATGAGTTTTGCCGCCCATGTTTGCCGCCCACCGTGTTGGAATGGGCTCAGAGGCGGTCGTGTCACGTCTAATTGAAGTTACTAACCTACCCCTATTTAGAGCAGTGGAAATCGGGCCGATGGATTGTCCGTGTAATGGGTAGACAGTAATTTCCATCTCCCAAACACTTGGCTTCGGGCAGCCGACGTGGGAGTGGACATTTTGTGCTTCTTTCGAATTTTGGGACAATAAGCATCCACGTTTACCCTGGCAACTAAATTCGAATCCATTTTGTATTCCTATATGAATCTTTATAAATCATTCTATGTGTTTTTATATATCTTCAAAAGGACAACAAAGATGTATTCCACTGTCATACATGAATATGGTTTACAAATGCCGATACTCAAATTCAGAAGCTAGAATCCAGTTTAAGGTGAATTCGAATATTTGGAACACTTCATGTCCAACTCAAATGTCACACACAACATAATGTGTACTCCCATTTAGATATGTACACAAGCGATGTATCAAGATTCAAATACCGAGTCAATCAACCAAGAATGTACATAACTAACAGACATATAAACACTTATAGAGTATATGGATCAATAATATCAACTAACATACATAAGCCAGACCGCTGTACTTTTTTTGCTACAACAGCATCCTTTTTTAGCCAGCATCTTGGCCCTTTCCGATGCGTGCCACTTATGGTCCATCTATACTTCTATTAGTGATGAATGCACATTCAGCCCGATTGGCATATTTGTAGGTCTGCCACAGCAATCCAAATGAAATGTCTCCGAGTCTTATCAATTAATACAAACTTGTGCTCAAATAAAATTACAAAAAAACACAATTATTACATGATCTCTAAAACAAATGGTTTGATTGATTACATGAACAACAACACAAAGGTTATTCAACTGATGGAAAGAACATTTCACCTATTATTTACCAAGTGAGGAATTTAATTTCCTTTTTTCCTTCAGGACCTTAACAATGTGGTCAGTCTCAGCTTGCATCGTTTTGAAATCCACCAAATAGTTAATGGTTGTCTTGAGTACTGCTTGTGATTGTGTTGTTTGCTTCCTCAACATGTCAACTTCATCTCTAAGTGCAGAAGCAGAATCTCTTTCTACCACTAGTTTAGCCTCTAGAGCATCAGCAGTTGGCAATTCATAATGCACGATTGGGCCGGTGCCACTGTTGTGGGATGATGCAACGTCCATGGGGACCTCACTCTTTGATCTTGGGCTAACCTGTTTTGCCATTAAAGTTCCGATTGGATTCAGAAAAGTTGAAGTTAGCAAAACATCTCAACTGGGAGTTATAACAGCAAACTAGTTAAACAAACAAGGAATTAAAGAGTTTCAATTGGATGCTGAAAAGTAGTTATTAACATCATTGTAACCCGATGTTGCAGCAAGCAAAGCAGTTAAACAAACAAGTAGATATTTAAGTTAAGGCAAACAGGTAATTCTTAACAGTAAGTATCAAACACATAGATAGGCGCAGTCTACAATAGGATTAACAGGCTGTGGCATTATGTAATCAGTAGCAAACTAAATTAAGCCAAGCAACGTAATTGAACAATTTTGCAATAAGTGGCTAACTAAAATTCCGAGAAGCAGGTAACTGAACTTATGCTAGTTCTTTGTACAGGCACACTGCAACTTCTTTTTCGCTTACAAGGTTGTACGAAGGAGTCCATGGCATCAATTGCTTGGATACGCAGTCCCAATACTGCTTTCTTCCCACACTACATTGGTAAGTCGAATGGTTAATCTGGTAAGATGGTGTGTCCTTGATATGTTACATGAGGACGTGTAGTCAGACTAGTTGTAGCCACACACATCACACTGGCTTTTAGTGTATATTTCATGCGATTACTTTTGGCATGTCGAGATCTAAGCAATCTACAATAGGATGAAAAGACTGGCATCCTTCACATTATTGGCGAACTCAGTTCATAGAAATAAGCAATTCAACCATTCTATGGGTAAATCAAAAGCGCCACTGGAATATTTTTCACTACCCAATCATACACGCAAAAAGGGGTGACGCCACCATAGAGGCTGGTATGGGCAGCCGCCTCAGGTGGCTGGAAAGTGTGCACCTAGTTTGAGTCATCTAGGTTGGCCCAGGCTAGTTTTGTTCATCCCAACGCACGAGCAGGCAATGTAAAAAATAAAGAAAATGTTTCAATTTGGATGGGCCAATAACATAAGTGCAAGGCAGGCCCTATAACAGGCTCGCGGCCCCAACGGGTGCCTCCCATATCAATCGACAGCGGAAAAAATCCCGATTCATTCGCTCCAACCTCCAGTCTGGTTTGCTCCTAATCTAGCCGCCGCTGGACAGACCGGCACAGCACTTCCTTGTGCCCTCGTTGGAGGGCAGTCGCCGGGCTTCAAGCGAACAAAAGGACAAGAAGATGAAGATCCAACCCTGGGTGTAGCCTGTGTAGGAGGTAGCGGCGGCAGCACAAGCATGGCATCGAGCTTGCACAAACAAACAGTCGCAACTTGCAAGAGTAGCATGCGCAACGAGCAGGTACATCACATCCCTGATTATATCTAATTCAACTCTTCAAGTTCTGGCCAATAGTTAAACCTGACGGTGTTGTAAAACTGCTTATATGTAGGGAATCTATGAGAAAATGAAACCAATTTCTACTTATTTTATAATTCCCCCAATCAATACTAAACTGACTGAATCTGATGTATCTAATCAAGTTTCCGATGCAAACATACAAGCTCATGTTGTTCTTGAGCCTGAAGTGTCTAATGAACAGACTGCTAATGAAGGATTTGATGCAAACATTTTACATGCTCCTGGTGATGAACATATAGTGTCTAATGAGGGATCTAATGCAAGCATTTTGCAAGCTCATTCAAGGATTTAGTGTCTAATGATGATCTGCTATGTTGAGAGAGACAGAGATTTGCAGGCATTGATGACAAGCAAATTATAGTGCATTTTCATAGCTTGAGGAAACGTCGAGGCCATCTACCAGAAAGTCCCCGTATCATGACAACATAGCATAAATACTTTTCTAATCTGTTGTTTGAAACTATTGGCATACTTGTGCAGGATAGATATATTGATATGCAGTTTGCGCACTGGTTATAGGTGCAATTACACTTCGATATTTTCAGCCAGAGAACGAATAATTCAAGCAGGTACAGACCATGTTTGTAGTCCTTGTACACCATGTTGCATTTTGTGTTTTTTGGTGCTTGCATCATTTAGTGTTTATAATCTGAACTACTTTGGATCATTAGCTGGTTTTCAAAGTGCATGTAGCTTCACATTTCTCAAGTTATGTTGATTTCCGGAGTGCAAGTGCCTTCGTATTTTTTAAGTTAAATGTTCGCCCCTGGTAACTTGAATTCGTGGATCCGCCACTGCACACAAATCATACACGAATGCCAGTACGAATTAAATGAAATGCAGGGACTTACGCTAGCTCGTTGTACAGGCTCACTGCAGCTCTGCTTGCGCTTGGGATGTTCCATGTACAAGTCCATGTTACCACTTGCTTGGATGTGCAGGCCTTGTGCTCCTTGCATCCCCCTCTGCATTTTTGACACGGCGAATGGTTGATCAAATAAGAGGAATCGACCTTGATGTTGTACCGGAGGACAGATACTTACAAGGTTATATGGGTGTGCAGGATGTGTACCAGATCCCGTAGCGCCGTCATGCTTCGCTAAAAAATGGATTTGCTTGTTTCAGATGATATCTCTAGAAGAAATAAGAGTTAAAGTCAGAGTTGCATAGGCGTGTAAGCTAAGAGAGCAGTGAAAGGATATCCAAACATCGTCGGAACAGTGCACAAGGGAGTGATGTGTGGATACCTAGTTCTGGCCGGCGTTTGGGCATGCTCGCCTAGCTAGCGTGCGGGTCACTTCAGAGCCATTGAGGGTGATGCGCTGGCGTTGGCTGGCCGCGCACGGATGCGGATCTTGAGTGGCAGCGGAGCGCTATGATGCGGTGGACGAGACCATTGGTGAGGCCCCAATGGCCTCGGGGGGCGGAGGTGCGACGATGTGCTTGGTTAAGTAGCTCCGGTGAGCTGGGAGACGGCGTCGGTGAAGCGCACTTGATGCAGTAGAACTCGATGTCTATGAGGCACGTCGGTTGCGGCGGTCGACGTTGTCGGTGGACCACCCGATGCGTTGGACGAGGGCGTAGATGAGGTAGCTCTGGTGCGGTGGTGAAGCGTGACCGTCGTCTTCGTCATCATCGTCCGGCACAGTGGTGGGAAAAGAGATGAGATGAGGGGTGATTCGAACTTTGCTTGGGTTGGCGGCGAATTAGGGATTTGAGAAATCTGTGCGTGGAAGGGGACGGTGGAGAAGAGAGATTTTGCAGGGCTGGAATTGGGGCCGCCAGATATTTCAATCCGAAACATGGAAGCGCGAACTTATTTTGTCTTTGTCCTTTTTTGGGGGGGTGGGGGTGGGGGAGGGAGGGGGGTGGCTGGGTGCTACGCATCCGTCCGACACACGCGACCACCCCGACAGGACTATGCTTCGGTCCCTTAAGGCACCTGCCTTTGTGTCCATGACATGTGGGCCCAACAGGTGGTTGGCCCACATGTCAGTGACCCAAAGGCATGTGCCTTTAAGGCACCGAAGCAGCGTCCACCCCGACACGACTCTGGTCTCCTGGTGCGCCTACATTTGAGAATGCAAACGAATCTTCTTTCATTTGCAAAAAAATATGTATGTATTACCATGCCCGTGTTTTCCTTGCAATAATTAGTCATTCGAAACGAGATACTCCCTCCATTCACTTTTGTAAGTCATTTCAGACAACTTAAAATGAATTGTTTTGCACATTGTCTGAAATTTCTTCAAGGTCTTATAAGAGTGAACAGAGGGAGTATTATAAATTAATTAATGAGGAGTTATTTGAAAAAAAATCAACATGGTATCCACGCTAATGTGGATTAGAGTGTGTGTCACATAATTAGTTATTTGAATTAGAGTGTGTGTCACGTAGGGATCTCCAATTCTAACGTGGATTTCGCATTTCACTGTATCCATGCTACTTTTTTAATACAAATTCAAATGCATATGATGAACACCATGGTAGTGAGAAAACTTTTGATGGATTCAAACATATGACCTACAAAAAAGCACAACAACTTGAGTCAATGTCAACTTTTCGAAACTTAGTATGGCACGAATTCGAAATAATTACCCGTATGCATGGTCCTCGGTTCAAATTTTACAATGTACACTGAATTGAAACATCGATATTAAGTCTCGTACTATGTACATTCAAATGTTGTTTTTAGCCCCCCCCCCCGCACACACGCTACATACTTCCTGTATTGTTCAATCTTCCTCTCCTAACCACCTTAGGGAAGCTATCGGTTTCCAACACACATTCATTATTTCTCTCCATGTTTCGATCTCTAAGTCTCTCAACTACACAACCCCTTTTTCCACTCTGTTACCAAATGTATTTACCTCACACACCCGCCATTGCACCCCATGCTGAGCTCTCTCTCTCTCTCCCCCCTCTCCCTCTCACCCTCTCGCGCTAAATACATGCATTGCCTATCTAGCCCCCCCCCCAACCTCTTGTGCGCACGCACGCACGTTGTATATCTAGGTCACTCCCTTGAGACTGTCTCACTCTTTCTTCCGCACGGCGGGCCACACTCGCTCAATCTCGCTCTCTTTATCTGAGTCCCGTTTAACCTCATTTTATTTCACACACAAATGATATATCTCCCTGTTCGGGCCTCGATCGACACACTCTATACTCTCTCACGCAGATTGTCTATCTAGGTCAATCCATCCAAGCCGCCGCCACTCTTTCGACCTCATGGCGGGCCACGCTCACTCAATCTCTCTCTCTCTCTCTCTCTCTCTCTCTCTCTTTGTATGTCTCGATTGACCTCGCACTTTCTCGGACAAAAACGATATATCACCATGTTTGAGCCCAATTCGACATATTCACATTGTATACTCTCTCACGCACATTGTCTATCTAGGTCACTCTCTCCAACCCGTCTCACTCTTTCGATCACACGGCGACCCTATGTGATCGATTGACCTTGCTTCCTCCCAGGCAGAAAATATATCTACACGTCTGTGACTGGATCATCTCTCAAGCTATATCTTGCAACCCTCACCCTTGCCAAAAGCTCAATCGGACAATATCTCTCCAGAGCATATATATCTGTTCAATGAATGTCGGACCACACTCACTTTGTCTCTCTATCTATATGTCTCTCGACTGACCTCGCTTTCTCACACCGTATCTTCCACGCATTGAAGCTACTACCTCTCCATCCCTCGCAAAGCCGGAGCTATTTACATTGTGAGGGGCACTCCAACCTTGGATTAATTTGTGTAGGCATTTATTCCGGTCGGTTTAGATTATATTTTCGTAGCATTCGGCCCACAACTACTCCAAACACCGTTGCAACCCCTGCAACTCCCTTAGTTGATTTCCCTCTGGCTCGGTCATCGCTCTCTCGCACGTCCTTTCTCTCCTTCAACGTCGCACCATGGTATTATTGCAAAAAACTATGTTGTTCTCTTTAATTATTATAAATAAGCTACAAAACTACACACCGACAGTCCACTTGGAATTGAACAAATTTCGACCCACAAATTAAATTGCTACAAACTACACACCGAGGGGCCCACATGTCATGAAACAAATTTGGACCTATATACAAATTAAAAAGTAAAGGACGAGGATCGAACATGCGACCGGGCCTTCAAGCCGCACGTCAATAGGCAACATGCGTAGAACAACAATGTTTGTTGTACCCCCCTTTGTTCACATAATGTTTTTATATTACCACAACCCATTTAATGGATAACATGTAATATAATTTTTAGTACTATTCGCCTTCACTTACTGGTGGGTTCCATGTGTGCTCTCTCTCTCCTCCCCTTCTGTGCTTAGACGCACGGGCAAACACGAAGAACTCGCGGGCGATGTTGCCGTTAACCATATCTGGACACGTTCACAAGTCACGGCACCAGTTTCACATACTAGCAGCACTAGTCAGTGTGTACGTGCAATGCACGTTAATTTGAAAGTATATTAAGTGCATGCGGATATTAAGTACTAGGATATTATTTGCATGTTATTATGTGATTAGCACTATTTTTTGCATGAAATTAACTGCACACTAAATGTGTTGAGCACTCGACATTGAAGCAGTCTAGGTCATTGGATGACAAGGAATACATGTGGCTTGATGACGTTTTATATTTAATTTGAT
The DNA here is from genome assembly GCF_018294505.1 of Triticum aestivum. Lineage (NCBI taxonomy): Eukaryota > Viridiplantae > Streptophyta > Magnoliopsida > Poales > Poaceae > Triticum > Triticum aestivum. Next base: position 328,302,043 of record NC_057805.1, read on the forward strand.
ACGGCTCTAGCAGAACATTCACTCGATCAAACCATAGATTTCGTTCAGTCTGACTCTGACTTTAAATTATATGACGATTGATATAAAATAAACGGAAATGATAAATGTTCGGATTTTAAGCATGGAAATCTGAACGTTTTTCATGGCAAATTTAGATTACGCGGCGGCGGCGGGGGCGTCTTGCGGTGGGAAGCGGCTCCTTTGCCGTGCTCTATGTGTCGCCGGGCCACTGACCGACGGCGACAGTGGCGTCTTGCGTCATTGTTGGCGTACTCCTGGACATTGGCCTAGCTTCAAGGAAGGCCAAAATGTTCTAGACTTTGGAGCGAGTCAACTGGCGGGAGGAGGCGACTGGCATTGGTGCAAGGAAGCAGTCCACAGCGGCCATCCATGCCGCTGAGGGGGGCACTGGCACCCGCGTGGGGACAGGCGCTGTCAACGATGCGGCGGAGACATTCGTGTGCACGGGCACCGGCACGGGCACCGGCACGGGCGTGCATGTCAGTGCACGCGCAGGCGCATGCGCTGGCAGGTGCACGGGCACGTGAAAGTCGGCGGGGACGTCGTGGAACCCCGTGGGATCAAGCTCGGCGACAATGTGCGGCTCCTAGCCCATCAATGCCATGCGGATGGGCGCTGGCGCAGTCGGGCCGACGGGAGCCGGAACGGGAGCGGGGACAGGTGCAGCGTCTTCCCGCAAGGCCAGTTCAAGCTCGTCCCAAAGCGCCTTATGTTCTTGAGACTCCGGCTGGGTGTCTTCCTCAAGAAACTGGAACACTAAGGGCAGACCATCATGATGCGGCATGGCGTACATTTAGGTCAGGCTAGTTGGAGGTAGACGACAGGAGAATCAGAGAGGAAGAGAGAAGATTGTAGCGATACCGGGTAGTGCGGGGTTGATTTTAAACTACGGCGCCGGTGACATTAAAAGTGGGAGCAGTTCGGACAAAGGTGGGCGGTGGAGCCTGGTCAAAGGGCTCGCCTCCTGGTGAGCCTGCACAGCGATCTGCTCGCACGCCTCCCTGTCAGCCGGCGCAGTGGTCTGCTTGCACTCCTCCAGATGACTCACACGCTTGCTCGGACAGCACCTGCCGATGAGAAGTGGGGACTCGTGGCGGCACGTAAACGCCCACGGTTTCAATAGTGAAAGCGTTCGCCTTAACGTGACAGGTCTTTGTTCCAAAATACATTGGCTCTTCATTTGTGCAACTTGTCATAAGCAGCTTGTCTCAAATTGAAGAAAAAACTTACGAAGTAATATTTGTGCCATATCATGTGACCATGCTCAGTTTCAAGAATTTATGCTCACTTTTGGATTTTTTGAAATTTAAGATCCAGGATTTGAAACAATATCATAACCTGCATCATGCAATAAATTTTCAAGCCGTACATCTCTCCTGTTGTATTTCTTAAGAAAGGATTTGGTCAAACATTTTGCTTAGTTAGACTTCAGACAAGTTATATATGCAGAGTAAAAGGATAATCCCTCCGTACCAGTGCATTGCCTGATATATTAACTCAAGTACTAGGCGCGAACAAACGGGCTCAATTATGTGCTCATCCTGGTGTAGTAGTAGTAGTACTAGGCAATGCAGTTGATGGGTGACCTTGACGAGCGGCGACCGAGGGAATTGAACCGTGCTCGGCACGGTAGGTAACGTTGTCTAGTTACTAAAGCATCCCTCCGTTGTTCATCGGTAGTCATTATGGACCGGGGACATGAGGAGAATTTCCTAGGGCTGGAATTCTGGCCGCCAGATATTTCGACTTGAAACGCTGAGGCTCAACTGGTTGGGGTTGCCTAATGTGCGTACCACGCACGCCACCGAAGGACACGAGCCCGGTTTTTTTTAGGATCAACACAAGCCAAGGTCTGGCTGGTACGCCGTTGGGTCCTACCATTCGAGAATACGAAAGGAACCTCTTAAATTGCCGAACGAATCTATGTGTATTACAATACTCGTATTTTCCTTGCAAATACTAATCTCAACGTGGTAATTGATTTATGACGAGTTGTTGAATTAGAGTGAGAGTGTGATATAGTGATCTCAACGTGGATTTCACATTTCATGGTATCCCTAGTAAGTTTTCCAATGCAAATTCAAATTTAAAAGATGAACAATATGGAGGTGAGAAAACTTTGTATGTATCAAGCATATGACCAAACACACCACACACACACGCGCGCGCGCGCACGAACACAACAAAAATCCAATAAGTATAGTGCATCTATTTTTCCAAACCATGCATGTATGACACGAATTCAAAAATACTCCTTCTATTCCTAAATATTAGTCTTTTAGAGAGTTCAACAAGTGACTACATACGGAGCAAAATGAGTGAATCTAGACTCTAAAATATGTCTATGTACATCCGTATGTGCCAGTCCGTTTGAAGCCTCTAAAAAGACTAATATTTAGGAACGAAGGGAGTAAAATGTAAGACATCCATGGTCCTCAGTTCAATATTTAAAATGAACATGAAACTGAAACATGAATATTAAGTCTAGTACTACAGTACATGCAAATGTTGTGTTTAGGCGGAGCTATGATTGTCGGGGGTCAACCCCTCGACCTTAGATAAAATTGTGGAGCTCTGTTTAGGGTTGTTTAGATTATATTTGTCCCCATCCTCCCAACCACCGATTGGTTGTGCACCCCCCACCCCTCCTCCCTGGGAGAATATCATGTGCCCCCATACCTTAGATGCTATATGCCGATACGAGTTGCTTGGAGCTTGTAGTCTGAGATATAGCAGCTCACATGATGTGTCTTAATATTTTTGCAGGAAACCTTGATGAATTTGAGAATTGCACACAATTTGTACAAAAACTACTTAGATGCCCTTTGATCCCATATCCAACGACCTCGAAGCTCGTATCACCGTAGCATCTAAGATGAAGGAGGACATCATATTCTCCAGTATGTAAGAATATCATGTGCTACCACACCTTAGATGCTTTGGTGATACAAGCTCTTCGGAGGCGTTGGATTTGTGACCCAACACCTCCTCGGTGGTTCGAATGGTTTTTTACAGAAAAGCCTCAAAAGAGTTCGGCCACTGCTTACAAGCACAAAGACTGCTCAGATGCCATTGGATCTCAGATCAAACGACCTCCAAGCTCGTATCACCGTAGCATCCAAGCTGCGATAGCACCTTATGTTTTCTCGCACGGGAGAGTATGAGGTGCTCCCGCACCGTAGATTCTATGGTGATACGAGTTCACTGAGATCTAACGGCCCACAGTAGGAGGTTTGAATGTTTTTGCAATATACGACTGATAGAGTTTGGGAAATGCGCAGAAAGTACAAGTACTACGCATGTGCCATCTGATCACTGATCATACGACCTAGATGCGCATATCACTGTAGCGGGTAATTAAGCTACGGGGAGCACCTAATATGAGCACCGGGGAGCCGTTGGATCGAAGATGCAGCGGCACACACGAGGCCTGAATGTTTTATTTGCAAAAAAAACCTTTGGAGAGTTTGGAAATTGCGCATAATTACAAAGACTACTCCCAAGCCATTGGATCTCACTTCCAACGGTGTAAAAACTCGTATCACCATAGTATCCAATCTGCGGGGTGGATGTGATATTCTATGCCGCTGTCATTTTTGTTTGTAAACTTGCAAAATACGTGTAATTTGTGCCGTTACTTGTCTAACCGCGCAAAGTGTTTGTTAAAAAAAATCATCCTACACTGAAATATCGGAACAACACACGGGGGTCCCACTTGTCATTAATCAAATTTGGACCTAAAACTAACAAATCTGAAAGACGAGATTCGAACTGGCAACCTAGACTACAAAGCGTAAGTCGATAGCCTGAAAAAACGAACGGTTGTTGGCTTTGTCCCATAACTTGATTTTATACATTACTTGCATTGAGTAGAGTAGAGGGAGTGCCTCGTCAACACGTGCATGACCGTTGTCTCACTTACTGGTGGGTCCCAGGTCTGCGATCTCAATCTCTCTTCTCTCCATCGTCTAACCTTTGCACGGGCACACACGAAGAGCGGCGCTAGCTTGCCGTCGTGTTATTACAACTAAAAAAAGCTTGGAAAATAGAAGAATCGCCTAGAACAAGAGACGTTGTGGCTGGTCGAGACGGAGCTAACCACATCTATCCTCCGTGCCACGTTTGCATGATGAAGCTGTGTGGCTAGTGGGGTGTTTTCGACCGACTGGCTGGGTCCCGAGGTCGAACCATAGGTACTATGTCTGATACAGTATATTTTTACACGCACATTTTTCCTCCGTGCCGAGACGTGGCACACCCTACTGCGCGGTTTCGAGGTCCTCCCGGGTGGTGCACGCATATATTCTTCCTGACGTGGGACGCCCTACCGCGCGTTTTCTGGGTCCTCCTCGGTCGTAGCGCCGAAGCAAGTAAATGAGTCATCAAATCACGAAAGACCACCTTTCCCGCCGAGTACATCAGTGAAGCACGGTGGCTAGCTAGTTGGGCTAGTTCGACCGATTAGCCAGGCCGCCGCCACATTTGTTTTTTCACCCCTTTTTTTATCTACTTGCCGGCAGGTAAATTTAAATATCCACCGCGGTGTTGCTCTGGTGTTTGGGTGCGGCAGGATTTTTAATTTTTTGATTGACGGGAGCAGGCGCGGCAGCAATTAGTCACAATGACTCCGCCTGTAAAAACCCACTGCTCCCTGATGTGAGAAGTCGTCGACTGGTGTTTTACCGTGGTGAAAACCAAAAGATTCCCCGCTCCCTCCGCCTTCCCGTAGATTGCATTGCCTTTCAGCCGTTTCGCCCCCTTTGCTTCCTCTCCCCATTGCTTCTACCTGGTGCCATGGCGGCATAGCAGATCACGGAGTCCGAGGTGAGGCTCCTGACACAGGACCTCCATGTCAAGGATGCGGAGCTCAGGGCCAAGGACGTGGAGCTCCGTGAGCTCAAGGAGGAGAGGAGTGCCATGCTCCTCCGTTATATGCGGGAGTTCATGGAGCTTCAAAAGCGGCAGGCGTCCACCACAAAGATGCTCGAGGCGTCGGCGGCATTGCTGAAGAAATCGGGAGATACGATAGGCCGTCAGGGGAGCCGGCTGGAGCGCGAGCGGGCCGATCGTGACGAGGTCCAGGATCGCCTCAGCCACTTGGTGAACCAAGTTGCCACGCACGTGTTGCGGCTGCGCGATGCCTACCGTCGTGCCAGCGTGACGATGCCGGCCGTCGGGCTAAACCCGTTCGACCACCCGGTCGACTTCAATGAGCTGCGGCTTCCTGACCTGGTCTCCTTCTTCACCTATATCTCCGAGGAGCTGAGCCGTCTCCGCGCGATGGTGGGGGCTGAGCTGGACAAGGAGGGGTTGCGGGCTGCCGTCGCCGTTGCCGGGCGAATCCTTTCAGGGCTCCGTCACCGGAATCCATTCGTGCCATTGGACGCCGTCTTTGACGAGCTGGCTCCCGTCGACCGGGAGCGGGCTCTACAGGCAGTTGCACCCTGCATCACCAACGTCGTGCGCCTCGAGAAGCAGAGGGAATTCGGTGGTGTTTAGGCGCCCTCTGCATGGGCATGTCCATGTCTCGGCGCAACATGACCGTTGGATCAAACTCAGACGGTGCAGATCAGTCACTGTAGCACAAAGCGTGTGGGTGTGTTTGGTTGCATTCTCATCTCAATATAGTTGTTTCCTCTTCGAGTATTTTTGTCAACCTACTAGTGTGGACTCATGCACCCTTCATGCACTCTGCCAAACACCCAAAAGTGGGTCGAGAAGGGAACTTTTGCTCCCATCCCGTGGACCCTTCATACACCCTGCCTAACACTATTCGTGCTTCATATGGTTCATGTTTCGTGGAGTACTGTAGCACCGTACTCTCCGTGCACTGTGGACCTAGTTCTGTTAACATTGATCTCACCGTTCATTCTCGACCGGACAGTCGAAAAAGCGGTACTATGTTACATATAGGAGTAGTTGACATGCGCACAACATCATTTGTTATCCTCATATCTTACTACACTAGCAACAAGATTGTGTAGTACTGACGTATGAACCACTGCACATGCCTAGTACTAGGAGCACTGTGTATGTTCAAGTGGCTGCCGTGTTTCGCACTCCTCCGTCATAAGAGTGGAAACGCTTGCTGTAATCATTTTTTTCTTCAGAAAAACAGTGGACACACTCTACCGTGCGGATCCTCCTCCAGCCATGCACTAAATTACTCACTTTCGCCGACGTGTGGGACAGCCAGCACCTGGGTCCACCAGCCATGCACTAAATTACTCCGTAGTAGAGTGACGGTAGACTACCCCGATCGAACCGCCGCGGTAATGCCCAATGAGCCGTCAAATCACAAAACCCCCTCCTTTCCAGCAGTAAGTTGGACGGACGAAGCAACCATCATTTCACTCTTCTCTCTCAGCTTCCTCTCTTGAAGAAAACCCCCACTCACTTCGCTTCTCCCTCATCTCGTTCCTCCTTTCACTCTCCTCTCTCAGCTTCCTCTCTTGGATGGGCGCCGGAGCACCGGCCGGCATGATGTATATGGCTCTGGCCAAAACCGTCGAGGCTCATGGTACGAAGAAGCACAAGCACCCCGCCGAGACTACCGCAGACAAGCTCAAAGCCATCGCCCTGTCCAAGCCCCCCTCTCCGGGATCCCTCATTAAGCAAGTCCAGGTAATGTCTCTTGTTGACAATCTTTTTCTCGATCTTGATCGTGTTTTTTCATCTAACACGCAGTACTAGTACTGGTAGTACAACTTTCTGGGTGATCTTGCATGTGATTTTAGTGTGCCAAATGACGGTTCTAAATTCCTCTTTTGACCAAAACATGCGAGAGGTTGACACTGATTTCTTATAGATTACTTTCGACTACTCCCTCTGTCCCAAATTTCTTGTCTTAGATTTGTCTAGATACGGATGTATCTAATACTAAAATGTGACTTGATACATCCGTATCTAGACAAATCTAAGACAAGAATTTTGGGACGGAGGGAGTACTTTATGAACATCAATGCTACCTTTTAAGAGGGTATATTTGCCTCAATAACTTGTGTTATGGATATTGCATGTAATCGCTCTGCTCTCATGCCTTTGAAGACATGTTCTAGTGTCTTTGTTCACTCATTTCTGTGCGTATATGTAGTCATATATGGAGTATAATATCGAAAATCATCTTATATTTCTGAACGGAGGTAGTAATAAAATATGGTTTCTGTTTGAATTAGAACCAGGTCCGCGGTGGAGATGAAGTTCTCAAAGTCATGCCGTGTGAACTGGAAGACCTGATGATGAGTTCTACTGCTAAACTATCCAGCTGTTGTGTCCTTGTCGCCACGTGTCCTGAACTAGTGTTTTCCTGTAGCATTGTTGTCAGGCGTGTTCTCGAGGCTGTACTTGACCACAACAATTTCCTGGTTGTGCCTTCGATTACGAAGGGTGTGGTTCTTGTAAAGCTTCCCAACAAATTTGATGCGGCATGTCTTCATCATCATGTTTATGAGTGGAAAGACCACTCTGTTAGGTTCTCCAGGGTTGACAAGATGGTGATGGTGCATGTAGACATCTCACACGAAGTCCATGGCCTAGTCAGTTATGTGGGGTTCATCCCGTAGGTCGGTGGCAAGAAATAGTCTGCAGAGTTTAGTTAGTGCAACTTTGCTTGTCTGTAGTAAGTACTATTGTTCAGTACTTGATTTGTGTTTGTGAACCCTGTATTGTTTATTAGTACTGCCGCTTTTGGTGTGTGAACGGTCTATGTTAATGTCTGTCCACTCAATTTAGTTTGTATATTTTGAAGTATCCAGATCATATTTTTTGTGAGGACGGTTTATCAATTATGGTTACACTCCAATATCTGTATGCATTGCAGGGTTTATCGCACCCACCAGGATTTCTAGTCCCATGGATGTTCGGTCCATACGATTTGTCACGACCTTTGGACTGTCCTGCTTGTGGGAGTAGGCGGGGCCCCTGCATGCCACGCGTAGTTGGACAATCAATCTTCTGTTTAGTACTTCAACATAGTGATTTCCTGGTAAGGATTCACTCGTGTCACATCAAGTAAATCTTATTGATTTACTGTCTAAATCTTATTGATTTACTGTCATGTTTTCTTTCTTTTCCTGCAATTTTACGATGCAGGTTTTGCCATGTGACATTCATCACAGAATAAACCGTTTGGTCTGCTCTACGATGGCTATTTTTGCAGGTTTCACTTCTTATGTCGTGTCAGTATTGAAGGCACTATCCATCACTTATATTACTGGAAAAAATTGGATCAGTCTGTTGTCTGAGTACAAGCTGAATCCCTATGATGAACTGCAGTTTGGTTTAACAAAAACGCCACAATTAGTCCTTCTCGTGTTTAAAAGAAATGAAGAAAAAAATTGGATCACATTCACGGATCCTTGTCAAGTTAGAAAGCTGATCATAGCAGACCAGACACGATCGCCGCTGTCTCGCACAGATCGAGCACCGGCAGTTGCTCTAGCACTGACAGCGGCAGCAGCTCAGTCTGATCCAGCTGGGGATTGGGCACCGACCGCGTCAGCGGATTAGTCTGATCTACCGAAGGATCGGGCATCGACACCGGCACCTGCTCCGACACCGGCACCAGCTCTACAAGGAGCACCATCTCCGGCAGCGGCGGCGGCTTCGGCACCTGCACCAACACTTGCACTTGCATCTGCTCCGGCCCGTGCAGTTGCACCGGCAACAGACTGGGCTGCAGTTCGCACTTCATATACCAAAGTCCTTACAAAAACCGACATGTCCACCTTCTTGGTAAGCATTGGCCGCCCAAGTGCTTCGTTCTTTTTTCTTTCCATGTTGTTTCACATGATTCACTGTGTTGATCTAACTATTTGGGTATGTCTTCTTGTTTGCAAACAGAGAATTCCTAGAGCAACGAGGGAGTCGTTCAACAATCCGGGCGACCGCGGCCAAGTTTCTCTTACCATGCGCAGCCTTGGTGTGAATGAACCTGCTCAATATACCGCAAGTACAAAGGATGGTCGCATGATGATTGATGCTAAAGGATGGTCAAGGTTCAAATCTAAATCGTATCTTGCGGTAGGGGATGATGTCAAAATCGAACTTTCTCGGCAAGGAGAGCTGGTCCAAATCAACTTTGAAATTCTTCAGTAGCAGCACGCAACTGCCGAACTGATCTATCCTCCGAGAGATTTTGATGTAATAATCTGGCATGGTGAAACAAGTGTCCTGTGTGTATAAGTAGTACGACAGTATTATTTATCACATGGTATATCGTTGATAGAATTGCAACTCTGATTGCTGGTTAGGAACTGTCATTCGATTTCATTCCAACAGCTGTCATGCTTTATTCAATTTTGTGTATTCGCCTTGCGACAGCATCTAAAACCAGTGCCGTACCGATCGCTTGCAATATGAAAAGCGCTGAGGTAGAACACATGGGCCCCCAAACATGCAGGGTGGGCCTGCGGCCCAAAGTCCAGAACCGTGAGCCTATCTGAGTATTATATTCTCAGCTGAACCCCCATAATGCTTGTGCGTTGCAGAGGGAGTATATTTCTCAGCAAGGTGAGCCTGTGATATAAAAGATTTGTATATTTCTTTACAGAGGGAGTATCTCTCTGTCAAAAAATATATTTATGTGTAACTAGTTACTCCTGTCTTTCTACTTCCTCTCGCTGATATGTGGGGCAACCGGCAACGGGGTCCACGTGCCATATGCACAAATTAGAGTGCACAACTTCACGGTAGACACACCCCGTTCGTAGCGCCGCAGTAATGCCCAATGCGCCATCAAATCACAACCCCCCCTTTCCAGCTTTAGCAGTAAGCTGGACGGACGAAGCGGCAATATTTCACTGGGCCTGAATCCCCTTCTCCCTCGTCTGCTTGTTCAGAGAAAACCCCCTCTCGGCGATTGCATAGGGTTTTCTCATGGAGAACCAGGTACGAATTCTTCATCCATCCCCGATAAATCCAAGTCCCTTGGTCGCAGGTAATCCTAGGATGGCAGCCGCCGCCGTTGATGCATTTTTCTTCCTACTGAATCTAGTGTGTTTCATTTGCAGTGCCCAAAGTGCGAGTACCCTACAGGTTTCTGCGCCCTCGGCGAGACGCCACACTTGTTCCTTCTCATCCTAACACAGCATTTTGAAACGCGCACAGTATGTTCCTCGAATCCTCTTTTCTATCTGGGAGGGTGGGGTTTTTTTGAACATGCTGTGTTCTCATATTATTTTTCCTGCAGTGTATTATTTGCTCTGCCAGAACACATGTACTCAAGATGCTCGGCCTTGCCAGAACTGAATACACTAGTTTAATGGTCACAGTGAAGACAAGCCATGGATATAAGTTCCGAGTTGGGTTCATGAACCAAGAAGATCGCTGCTTTTTTTATGGCCAAACTTGGATAAACTTTCTCAAGTGTTACGGACTGAAAGTTGGCGCACGAATGTTGATGGAAATAGCAGAACCTGGTCTCATCTTCACCGCGATCTTCCACCCCGACGTTGTTCCAATTGTTCATCCATGTTAGTTTTGTATCTGGTTCTTACTTGTTGCCTCGATTACTTCTTAATCCACCTATTCTGTCTAACTAATCACAATTTAACTTTAGAAGTAGCAATGAATCTCTCACGAAGATGCTACTTCTAACTAATATTTTCTTATAATTGGTGGCACGTGTAGGTTTTTTCAGAGTTAAGCAGTCTGCTCGTTTGTTACTTTGTAATAACTCGGCTGTTACTAATGGCACTGAAGTTGACTGGATCGACATCCACAAGTTCCTACACTTTATTGATCGTCTTGAGGTCCTTGTGGGGCGTTTCAATGGTGGAAGGCCACGTGGGATATGTGTGCCACTGCTGCACTCGTTGAACAGGTCCAACTGTGTCGAGAAACTTATGGTACGAGCTATTTTCTGTTATATATGTTGTTCATAAACTATTGCTTATACACAGTTTTACAGTTGTGATCTTCTTGAAACAGGAACTGCCGAGTTCTATTGTTCCTATACAGATGCCTGACCTTGGTCGGGTCAGACTTGCGCTTGGTCACAACATGATGTTTATGTCGACCTACTCAATTCCCCTTGGAGGTGAAAAGATACTTATTCATGGGTGGTCTCAAATAATGAAGGCCCGTCCATCTTGGAGAATAGGACAGAAGATTATGTTCATGCTTTTCCATGGCTCTAAAGCAAATATCCTGTTTATTGACCACGTTGCTTTCAGCTTTGGTTGTTAAGTGCCCCTGCTGGTTTCAGTTAAGGTTGTTAAGTACTCCTGCTGCTTTTACAGTCTGTCATGTTTCTTCAGTCCTGTCTTCCTCCAGCCGCCAAAACCAAACCAGCGCCGGCGGGGCCGCCTGCTTCCGCCTCCCACGGCTGGCTGCGCCTCAGCGCACGCATCGCCGCCCCACCGTCTCCTAAATCGTTAACGCCGACGTCCTCCGCGCGCTTTGGTGCGCTCGCCGCGGCGCCGCCCTCTCGCGTTGTCAACATGGTTAACAAACAACAGGAATCGGCAGAAGTACGTGGAGAGAATGACAGTAGGGGCCCACCACATCAGCGTATGGAAAAATAAAATGCTTCCTCCTAGTGTTTTCCTGACATCTGGGACCCACGATACTATGAGCGTATATAGTCAATAGACAAGAGAACAACACAAGATCGGCTGACACCTGGGATGTAGCTACTCGAGCAGTATTTTTTTTGTTTGGTATTGTTGAGACGGAGCAGGGTTTCAACTGGTCTGTGGCCCGTCTAGCCCAGGCTTATATTTTATGTTCACCATGTGACCAGCCCAGCTATTTTTTCTTTGTGAAAATGAGCCCAGTTTATTTTTTCTGAAGAATACCCAATCCAGGCCTACTTATTTTTCTACGCCCTGATGGGCTGCAACTCTTTCAAGACGCCTGCAAATCTTGAAAGTAATATGAAATGGGTTGTAAATATAAAAACAGATGACAAATTGGCAATTACTTTATAATTTCTGAATTTTTTCACATTTTTAGATTCCTATTTCACTGGGCATTAACCTAATTTAAATATATCTTCAAAGTACTTTAAATCTGGCTTGACATTTCGGTATTAAAAATGGTTTGGAACCCACAGAAATATGCAAAATTGGCCCTGGCCAACCAAAAAAAGACTGCAATAAATTGCATAAGAAGTTGCCATGAGCTATATATAAATTATTAAAAAAAAGAGGGAGTGGTCTGACTTGTGGGCCTGTTTAGTTGACACGTATGCAAGATTTTTTTAGTTATTATATACGTCAACAAACGATTCTAGCAGACGTAACCATTGGATGTCAATCCAACGGCCGTCGTGTTTCTTCAATCTCTGATATTCTTGCTCCAGCCGCCAAAGCAGCGCCGGCGGGACCGCCTACTCCCGCCTCCCGTGGCCGGCTGTGCTGCCGCACAGGCCTCAGCGCCCCCTACTACTCCCACCGCTGGCCAGGGCATCCCTCTAATCACCCACACCCCCTGTTATTCTGCGGCGACGACAGCCTCACACCGCAGCCGAACCGGTGAACCCTCGTACTCCTCTCCGCGCGGGCTTCCACTGTCGCGTCTTCCCCAGCTCCGCGTCGTCCCCTTCCTAGGCCTCGCTGTCGTCCACCGCCGTGGTGCTCTCGGCGCGGCGTGGTGCTCTCGGCGCGGCGTGGTCAATGTGGTCAACGACCGACTTCCATCGGAAGAGTACTGTACGTGGAGAGGCTGACAGCTGGGTCCACGGCAGCCGCAAGGAAGTGCCTCCTTATTACGTGGAAAATAATTATTCCTCCACCTGACAGCAGGGACCCACCGGACGAGCCACCAGTATTCCATAAAAAAACATTTCCCCCTGACTACTGGGACCCACAGGACGGGCCACAGTATTTCACGAAAAAACGTTCCCCTCGCTGTCAGCTCGGACCCACCGGAAGTGCCTCCTTATTACGCACACAAAAACTGCTAGCTGGGACCCACCTTGGTGGGAGGCTGACTTGTGGGCCTACTAAGTTGACTGGGACGGAGGCCTTTGTCAACTTTAGTCAATATATGAACAATTCTAGCTCCAGTGACCGTACTATGTCCATCCAAAGGTCGTAGTGCTTCTTCAACCTCTGGTCTTCTTGCTCCAGCCGCCCATAGCAGCGCCGGTCGTGCCGCCTGCTCCTGCCGCCCGTGGCCGGCTATGATGCCACGGAGGCCTCACCGCCCCCTACTACTCCCACCGCTGGCCAGGCCATCCCTCTACGCACCCACACCCCCTGTTATTCTGCGGCGATGGCAGCCTCATACCGCAGCCGAACGAGTGAACCCTCATACTCTCTACGCGTGGGCATCCACTGCCGCGTCTTCCCCGGCTCCGCGTCGTCCCCTTCCTAGGCCTCGCCGTCATCCACCGCCCTGGTGCTCTCTGCGCGGCGTGGTCAACGTGGTCAAGGAATGGCTTCCATCGGACATGGACTGTACGTGGAGAGGCTGACAGCTGGGTCCACGGCCGCAGCAAGGAAGTGCCTCCTTATTACGCGCAAAATAATTATTCCTCCACCTGACAGCGGGGACCCACCGGACGGGCCACCGTATTTCGCGAAAAAACGTTTCCCCCTGACTGCTGGGACCCACCAGCTACATCTTCGCACGCAAGGAAGTGCGTCCGAAAAAAAGGATTCGCCCCCTGACTGCTGGGACCCACCAACTACATCTTCACACGCAAGGAAGTGCGTCCGGGCAAAAAAAGAAACAAAACGATCCCCCCTGACTGCTGGGACCCAGCAGCTACACCTTCGCACGCAAGGAAGTGCGTCCGGGTAAAAAAACGATTCGTCCCCCTGACTGTTGGGACCCACCAGCTACATCTTCGCAGGCAAGGAAGTGCCTGACAGTCGGGACCCACCTGGTCGAAGCGTACGTAGCGTTGTCATTCTGGTCGCGAACGTGTACGTACATATATACTGGTCGATGTAGAGGCGCGCACGTGTCGTAGTAGAGGCGCGTACGTGTCGTAGTAGAGGCGCGCACGTAGCATGTACACGTACCTACAGCGGCCAGGGTGCAAGAAAGAAAATACGGCCACGTACGTACATACGGGCAGGGTCTCGAACGCCTACTCGCGCATACGTACGGCCAGGGCTCGTGTACATGGCTGGGTCGGAACAGAGAAACAACGTCGTCGTCGTGTTCATGGGGAGGCAAGGGAATGCGTCGTGTTCATGGGGAGGCAACGGAATGCGTCGTGTTCATCGGGAGGCAACGGAACACGTGGGAGCCAACCGGCTGGGCCGGAACGGAATGCGTGGTCGTGTTCATCGGGAGGGCTTGGACGGAACAGGCGATGGAAACGAGGCCTGGCGTACCGCAAAACGGAGGAAACAGCCTTGTGTTCGACCGGCCACGTTCGAAACGGGATCCTGTTCATCGGGAGGGGTCTGGCGTACCGCAAAATGGAGGAAACGGACCTCCTACGGTCGAAACGGGGGTCCTGTTGATCGGGAGGGGTGTGGCATACCGCAAAACGGAGGAAACGGACTTGTGTTGGAGCGCTACGGTCGAAACGGGGGTCCTGTTGATCGGGAGGGGTGTGGCGTACCGCAAAACGGGACTCCACGGGATACTGTTCATCTCCACCGTCGTCCTCCTCCAGCCTCCACGGGCTACCGTCGACCTCCTCCAGCCTCCACGGTCTCCTGTTCATCCAGCCTCCACCGCGTGCTACTCCACCGGCTACTGTTCAACCACCCCTCCACCGTCTACTGTTCATCCAGCCCTCCACACCACGGGGTCCTGTTCAACCACCCCTCCACGGGCACCCTTCCACCAT